>NC_058412.1:82714619-82810538 GCF_002201575.2 Neomonachus schauinslandi | reverse complement strand
TTTCTTTCTTTCTTTCTTTCTTTCTTTCTTTCTTTCTTTCTTTCTTTTTTTTTAGAGAGAGAGAGAGAGCAGGAGGGGCAAAGGGAGAGGGAGAGAGAGAACCCCAAGCTGACTCCCCATTCAGCGGGGAACCTGACAAGGGACTCGATCTCACGACCCTGAGATCATGACCTGAGCCGAAATCAGGAGTCAGATGCTGAACTGACTGAGCCACCCAGGCGCCCCAGGAAAAGTAGTTTCTTTATCACTGAAGGGAACCTTCTCCTCCACCCCTGTAGGGGCTTCCAGATTGCTGAGTTCTATGGCAGCGCTGAACTCCCCATCAGAAAGTCGAGTAGAGTTGGAATAAGCCTTTAGAAATAAAATTCCTAATTGCATCAATTATGGTTACACCTTATTTCCTTTGCTCGAATTCTAATAGTTTCCCTATTTTGGATGATGATGATCCGTTGCTCCTTATCATAGCAACCCCGTGCCCCCAATGCCCCCCGGGACAGGGTTCTCCATGATAGTTGGTTTCACTCTGTTGCTCAGAAAGGCTGTATTCCAATGAGCTCCTTCCCTTCATTCATTATGCTGAAATCATACTTCTAGAGGACAGAGATGAATGCTGTGTACTTACCTGATTAAATTGCCTGTTGTTTTAAATCTATTTTCACCGACTTTTTTCCTCTGATAGACATTCAGCGACACAACACATTACAAATTATATCTGTATCAGTGGTTTCTTCTACTGTAGTTATGTAGCGCGTGCCCACGCGTGTGCCCGTGAGTGAGCAGTGCTAACCCAGTGGTCCCCTCTTACGATGGGTGTGAATTCCACAATTACAGAACAGTTGCGGCTTTGAAAAAAGCCAGGTTAGATCCTGTTTTATTGATCGGTTAGAAAAATTGCACCACTGTGTGAACACCAAACATATAAATTACATTAAAATGAAAACGTACAAGGAAATGCTGTTTACCAAAGGCTTTTTACTGGAGATGCAGAATCTCCATTGTCATGGGCAGTTTGGCAGGTCTTGCTTCTGGGTCATTTTCCGAGTATTTGTGCTGTTCAGCAGGGCCTGGGGATCAGGACTGCCCGTATTTTAGTCCTTGCTCGCTGACGTCATCAGAACCTCCATTAATCTCTGAGTTCTTTGCCCCCACTTTACCAAAAGAATAATGCCTCCCCCAGAATTACGCAAAAATCAATGGCAAAGTTAATTGAAATCTGGATCTCTTAATGTTTTCCTCTTTCTTAAGTGATGGCTTGGTTTCTGAAAAGTGAGGTTTAACTCAAAGGACGTCTTTAATTGAGGGTGAGTGAATTGGGAGGAGAGCGAAAGTAGAGGTAGATAATTTTCCAAGAGACTGAAAGATAGTGTTTGCATTTAGGATTTCATTTCCTTTCAAGTTTTACACTGGGGCTTAAGGAATGTTACCAGATGAGAAGAATGGCCAGGGCCGCTGCTCTGTTGTCTCCTTAGAGGGCTGGAAATGCTTTGAAGGAGGCCGGCCTCTTCCCTTTCCTCCCAAGGGGCCAGAGAGAGCAAGGGGGGGGGAGAGCGAGAGCGGGGTGGAGGACTTCCTGCCACCAGAAAGGGGTCAGCTCCTTTATTTTAAAGATTCTCCACTTTTCTGGTGATTGAGGCATTCATATTATAGGGATACAGGCCTGTAATTTGGCTTAATGCTGGCCATACTTGTTATATTTAAAACAGCTTATGATCCGCAGAGTAAACTCTTTTGCTGGATTCTCACACCAATTTGCGGAGGCAAATGCGACTGGTATTTTAATCTCTACTTTGCGGAGGAAGACACTGGGACTCCAGTGGATTAGAATTTGTCTAAGATGACCCAACTGCTGAGGGGGATGCAGGTCTTTAGGCTCTTAGGGGAAGAGATAGGGGGTCAAGGCCCAGGCACTTACCTTGATGGAGCTCCTGACCGTGGGGCGGACAAGGCTCGTCTTCAGCCAGTGGGGACGCACACGGCATCCCTATAGTGCCCTCGCTTAGTGCCAGTCCAGCCACTGGGCTTTGCAATTCAGCATGCTGGTTCTGACTCTCATTGGGATCTTCCAAATTTTTCAGACAAAAGACTCCGAAAGGCATCTGGTCAAGCTTTGCAAGGGGAGAAAACTTATCCTCTGATTCCTGAAGCCCTGAAGTCAGGGATTTGATTATGCTTATCATGATCTCAGCTTCCACTGCTCCAAATGTGATTAGTTTTGTAATTAGTTAATGTCATTACCTGTCATCAAATCCAGACAATGTTGGACTCTAAAACCTCCCGTGGCAGAGAAACCCACAACCTGACATCTTTTCACTATTTAACACAGAGTTTCTTTAAGAATTCTGGCAACTGTCCCCTCTTTCCTAGACCACAGGTCTGAAAGTTAGGGGAAAGATGTATTTCTTGTGTTTCTTTAAGGCAATTTAAAATTCTTCAGTCTGCTTCCCAAAACTTTTCTTCACTCCAAGCAAAGCATAAATATAATCTTTTCAGCAAATCTTCTACCCCACCATATTTTCCTTCTTATGTATGTTGGCTATATTTTGCTTTGGGCAGAATGGCCAAAATAAGAACCAGTTTACCGTAGGGAAACACCCCGTTAAGAACTATTTTTACCTTATATAAAATGCTGTTTGTCTTATTACTCACTTGCTGTTCAGTACTGGGCAAACGGTTTTTCTTCTTTGCCTCTATTCAGCCATTCAACAAATATTCTCCGAGTGTCTGTCATGTGCAGGTACTTGGGAATATGGCAGAGAACAGACGAGCTAAAATCTCTGTCCTCTGGGAGCTTACGTTCTAGTGGGGGAAGGTGGATGATAGGAAATGAATATTTCAAAGTCAAGTACACAGTATGTGGGCTGCACATTTTCCATTTGCCCCTCTAGACCCCCTCCTTCCCCTTTTACACCCCGCTCTGTGGAGAGTCCTGGGAAATGAGGTCGCTGAATGCGGCCTCAGTGGCTTTTTTGCCTCCATCATGGTCTGGCTGGGTCAGGAGCTGGAAACTGAGGCCCAGGAGAGCGAGGCCGGGGTACTGATGACCAGTCGGGCCCCCTCTGCCGGCCCGAGGGTGACACAATCGCTCTTCGATCCGGTAGGAGTCACCCCTTCCCCAGTGCTGCTTCAAGCCCAGGGGGGTATCTGCACACCACAGTTTTGGTTTTCTTAACCCTCGTGACACCTCTGTAAACGGATCCTTCGCTGGCCTCTCCCCAGTCCCCCATTTGAATGAGCCCTCTGTCTCTCACCTGGACCCCGACTGCCACAGTAGGTCAGAAGACCATGCCACGGAACAGTGCCGTTCATCAGCTATATTGCTGGCTGTCACGTGTGTATTTTTGGACTAAGTGTCGTCAGACTTCAGGCTGCATTGCTCCCCTCTGACCCAGCACCTCCTGTAGTGTGAGGGGGCCCCAAAGACCTGCTCATTCCTAGACCGCTCCAGCAGGCCGCCGATAGCCTACAGGAAAGTGTAGGTCCCTGAAATGTGGTCCTCAAACCCTCCCCAGCCCTGCCTCCTGCCCTGACAGCCCTACTCTTTGCCCTGTGCTCACCATGTACTTTTATTCCTCTGTGATAAAGAGCTGGTTCAGGAGTCCTCTTAGAAGACTTTGCTGGCTGCACCATTTTGAGGAAGGAAATACATATAAATATATAGAACATATATGTATGTAAAGGTTAAGTTTAATTAAATTTTCTAATTATGAAAAAAGCTCACGCTGACCGTAGAGAACACAAAGCATAGGACTTAGGAAAATTCATCTTACTCTCATCTGTAGGTACCACAAACATGTTGGATGTATTCAGGAGGCTTCAACTTTAGCTTTGAGGGGAACACATTTATACATTGCCAGGCCACCTCTGTTGACCAATGCCTTTTTGTTTTCTAAAGAACTTTTATAGATTCTTGGACCCTTTCGCCTGCCCAGTTCACACTGGCCTGAACTGTCCACTTAAGCCAAACCAAGTATTTTCCTTGTCTGTATTGAAGCTTATTGCTCAGGTTTGGGGAGTGAATCTGGGCTCCGTGCTCCACGGTTCATGGCGTCTCCTCCTCTTGAAAACAGGGTCCAAGGATTCAGAGGGCCTGGAGCGTGCCCCACGTTTGTGGGTGGTTTATATACTTATCACCTTCCTGCTGGAAACCCCTGAAGGATGCTGTCCGGTCAAGGAGCTTTGCTCCTTCGTAACCCATCCCAGAGACTTCAGTGTGTGCGTGAAGGCCACATTAGGGTGCCCTGTGCAAAAAGCCCTTGAAATATGAAGTCCCCCACTTCTCTGGATAAAAGTGATGCAGAGAGAAAAAAACCATAACAGCTTTGTTACCTGATGGTACTTATTAGTTAGCTTCCCCCAGAAACAGTACTGAGAGATTTCATGTGGATTTAAGTTATACTCGGGGAGAATTCGTCAACAAAAGCCACTGATTGAATACCATTCATATGTTCCTTTTTTTTAGTCTAAAATAGATGAAATAAGGATACTATTCTTCATTTGATAATGCACTCAAGAATCATTCAATATAAGTTTTCGTTTAAAACTCCCAGTTCCCAGCAGCCCTATTTAAAACATGTGCGTACGCACACACGCACACACACACACACACGCACACCCCAGTCTGGCTAAAAAATATCCTCAGGAAACCAGCCTGGAAGAACAGAGGGTGAAACATGAATGAGCTATTTAGCTTTTCTTGGAAAATGGCATAATTCTCAGAGGAATGAAAGGCCAAGCATTCCCCAGATTTTTGTCGGGCACATGCGCCCGTCCACAAGATGCTGGAACCCCAGACACAGAATCTGGATTGATTTCAATCTCAGTAATTCAGGTGTTGGTGGCAGAGAATAAACACCACCCAGAAGGCAGCATCCTGAGTTACCAGAAGTTTCGGGTGCAATAAAATTTTCGGCAACACTTCCAGCTTCTTCCACATAGGGATAGTAAGTCAGTCATTCAGTTCACAGAAGCAGAACGCTTTTACTATTTGAAAAAGAAACCCCGAATCAACCAACATTTGGGACTAATATGCTGAATTGATTTATTTTTCTAAGGTCCTGGAGATCTAGCTTCAATCTGCTGGTATCCTTCTTTCGGTAACTCAGTGGAGTGTTTGTTGGGTGTTTGTTTGACTGATGTTAGGCAGTCCCAGTGTGTTAGATGTTGCCGGTTATGGGAACGCACATTGCGATCTCCTGCTTTCAGGGAGCTTGCGATCCAGCCAGCAAGACGGACAAATACTTATGAAACAATCAGTGGATAGCACAAGGCATTAAATAGAAGATGTGAACAAGTGTGATGCAGGAATTGAGAGGAGAGAGACAAAGTGTCCTAGACTGTTACAGACAAGGCTGTAGGCGTGGGGTACAGGCTAGAGGAATTTGTATAGGTTGAGGAGGAGAGATGGTTTATCAGGCAGAGAAAAGCCACTAACTGAAAGAAAAATAAATTGAATATCCAGGTGCCTGGTATTTCTTAAAAAGAACTAAGATCTTCACATTCATGAGCTAATTCTAATAATAACCACATGACAAGGCATCGTAGCTCCCATTTTGGACATGAGCAAAATGAGACTTAAGGATATTAAATAATTTGCTCAAGATCACCCTGAAGGAAGCTGCTACACTAGGATTGTCTCGGGGACACCGAAGACGTCTGCCTATTTATTTCCCTCGCTTCCAATTAGAGCAGCAAACACTCTGGTCAATTGCGTTTGGCATCTTCTTGCACAGCCAGTGAAGAAATGGATGGGAAATTTTAGGTGTGAAAACAGAAACCCATCTAGACGTTTGCTGAGCTTTGGAGCCAAAGAGGAAGGGAAGGATTGAGCATGTTGGAGTCTCAGTGCTCGAGGTAGCTACAGTGACTGCCACCGTGGGGGACGTGCGACCCCCCGTACCTCCCATGTGGCAGTGGGGATCCTGGCGGGCGGGACGAAGGTCTTCTTCCTTGAATCAAAGACAGTCTGCACACAGGTTCTGCTGCCCTGGGGGAGAGGCCCCAGAAAGTTTTCTACTCAGAAAGGAGTCGAAGAACATATGGCTGATGGCTAGTTTTCCCTAAATCTGTCCTTCTTTTCTCCCTGGACATGAAGTCATTCAGCTGGAGACTCTACTTCCCAACCTCCCTTTCTGGACGTAAGATTAACTTATGTAGGGCCTATGAGATGTGAGCAGAAGCGATGTGTGCAACTTCTGTTTCTGGTCTTCATTGGAACTAGCTCTTCCTAGGCTTCCTCTCTTTCTCCCTTCCTGTGGGCTGGAACTTGGGTGTGCTGGCAACCCCATTAAGCCAAGCAGATGCTCAGTGCCCTGCAGGCTAGGGGGCAAAGGGAGGGAAGAATCTGGATCTCTTTGTCACTGTGTAAAACAGAACACCCCACCAGCCTCGACTGTCCAACTCCTGAATGTGAAAGAGAAAACAATTCGATCCTAGGCAACACTGTATTTCAGGGTCTGTTTAATAGAAGAACTGAGGTTTTCACCCTGAATAATACAGAACATTTCTGGGCTGGAGAGCAGGGAAATGATTTCAAGTCAATATCTTGTTTTCCCTCCTTTTTTTCCTCCTTTCCCTCCTTCCCCAAATATCACTGAGTCCCAGCTCTGTACCAGCGATGCTCAAGTGACAAAAGCATCATGTTCCTCCCGTGCTGGAGCCTCCATTCCAGCAGGGAAGAGAGACAAAGCAAGCGGACAGACATAAAATTAAAACACCGACAGATCGGAATACATGTTGGGGTGAAGGACATACACTCGGGTTTGGGATACAGATGACAGGGCGCGAGAAAGCCACTCCGGACAGCACGGTCAGGGGAAGCCTCCATGGGCAGGTGGTGTTGCAGCCGAACCCGAAAGGAAGACAAGAAGCCAGGCGTGCCGAAAGGGGGGACGGGAGCGGGCGAGGGGACGGGCGCACGTGCCAAGGCCCCAGACAAGGAAGAACTTGAGCACAAGGAGCTGAAGACAAGGAAGAGAGTGGAGAGAAAGTTCCTTTTGGCAGCTTGGCTGGGGGCTGGTGTTCCAGTGGCTCCTGAAGGGTTTTAACAAGAAGTGTCTTGTGTGTGTGGGAGGAGAGAGAGTGCACTCGATTGCTGTTTAAGATCATTTTTTTCCTGCTTTGTAGACAAAAGGCTGTGAAAAGGTAAGAATTCCTACAGTTGGCACAGCCTATAGTGGTCCTAGCAGTGGAGATGTAGATAGGTTAAAAAAAAAATTGCATTCACATAGATGAAAAATGCAGCGTAGGGAATGCTAAAGAAATCTCAGAATAATTTCTCTGATCATATAATATTTGAATTCAGGTAAAAAAAAAATAAGTAGAGGGGCGCCTGCCCGGCTCAGCCTTTAGATCACATGACTCTTGATCTCAGGGTCATGAGTTCAAGCCCCATGTTGGGCATGGAGCCTCCTTAAAATAAAAATAAGTACAGGTCAGTCGTTTGAAATTCATTAAGGTAGAAGAGGGTTTCGTAAGCAATATGCTGTCAGTTCCCAGCAGGTTGGGAAATGCTGTTTTAGAGTTTAGAAGTGCTGTCATCTTTGTCAACATTTGTAGTTTGGGGTTGTGGGTAAGGTTGTTGAAAGGGGATCTCCCCAGAGACGCTGAGCATTGCCATTTTTGGGGGTTGTAGGGGTTGTTGCCGTGGTGGGACTTTTGGAAGCTCCTGTGCCCTGGCCTTTGGAATTTCTCCCCCTGGTTTAGAGACAGTGAAGAAGGAAACGGGCACATTTCAATTTATAAAACTTCACGGACCATTAAAGCTACCTGTTTTTTCTTAAACAAGTGAGGGCTGTATTTAAAATCACCGTTTCCTCCAAATATTAATTTTTCTGCGTGAGATTTTGCCTCTTAAAGAGCAATATCCTGACTCCTTTTGAAATAACTGTTCACAAGCAGGCTCCTTCAGGAAGGAAATAACAGTTCTCAGACTTGCAGATGTCAGTGCCGTCATTACTGGGGTGTTCTTTCTAAGGTTTTATTTCTCCCCAGCCTTATGGAGATAGAACTGACATATAACATTGTGTAAGTTCAGGTGTACAGCGTGTGGATTTGACACACTTACATACCGCACAGTTCTGAGGTTTTTCACAACTGTCTTCAGAAATAGGACAGGGCGCCTGGGTGGCTCAGTTGGTTAAGCGACTGCCTTCGGCTCAGGTCATGATCCTGGAGTCCCGGGATCGAGTCCCGCATCGGGCTCCCTGCTCGGCAGGGAGCCTGCTTCTCCCTCTGACCCTCCCCCCTCTCATGCTCTCTCTCGCTATCTCATTCTCTCTCAAATAAATAAATAAAATCTTTAAAAAAAAAAAAAAGAAATAGGACATTGTTGTTTATCCTTTTTTTTTGGACAGAGAAGTGTTATCGGGGTCTGAAACAGACCAATTAAGTATATTGCGAGACACTCTTTTGTTGGGTGAGGCTTTTTTTGAGCATCTAAGAAATCTCACAAGAAAAGAAGTCCAAGTTCTGGCTTCTGCACATCAGGAAATGGTTAGTGTGCCCCAGGCTCGCCTTACAGACCTGCTGGGGAGGAAAACCTTTCTTTCTCTTCCCTGCCCCCATCCCTGCCCATCTCTTACCCCAAAGGATTCTCCGAGGGAACTGGGGTATGCTTGAATGCCCCTGGAGAATGGCCACTGTCTGTCCAGCTGTTCCCGGAATCGGTCTTGGAACCCGGCTCTCCTGGGGGCAGGAGGAGGGAAGAGGGACGCGGGGTCAAACATGGCTGGATTTCCTATGGCAAGGCTTCCTTGCGGGTGCTTTCTTCGTCTGCTCCAAGAAAAAGAAAAAGAAAAAAAAAAAAGCTCCCCTGGAAGAGGGCTGGGAAGTCAGATCAAATGTACTGGCTCAGAGCCAAAGCTTGACTTGTCCCCGCCTGAGTCTCAGGCCAGGGACTCCACGTTCTCAAGTCTTCATTTCTGTCCCGTTGAAACTGATAGCGAAGGTTAATGAGATTAACGTGGCCAAACACTGCGGGCTTCTGAGAAAAGGAGCCAGATCGGTGCCGGCCACTGTGAACATAGCGGTGGGGCCGTTCCCGTTGGGGACATTTTCTTGAGCTCTCCTCGAGGAAAACTTGATTGTTGTGATTCAAAAGGGCTAGTCACACCAGTGGCTACTCTGTAAATGCCTGAATGAGTGCCTGTCTTATTTTATTTTATTTCGCTCCTGACCTTTTCACCAACTTGGCCCAACCCTCGCCACCTTTGCAAATATACAGTGATTAATATTTTCCGGGATGGGTCCTTTTATTCAGAACAGCCGTTGGGTCTGTGATGAAATGTAAAAGGAAGACCTAGTTGAGAACGAACCCCAAGCGCCGTATGGGGCCAGAGAGAGGAGCTATCTCTTTGGTTGGAGGCTTTCTGAATAAAACAGTCTCGAGAAAGGTGGGGAGGAGGGAAATGTTCGTGTGTGTGTTTATGAGCATTTTTTAAAAAAATGAAATAGAAGCGAAAGGAGGAGAAGGAGGAAGAAATTTTGGTAAATCTATAAAGTCGCCACAATTTATGAGAGTTTAAAAGGCAATTTCTTCTTAAGGGGCAAATTCCTAATTTCCCACATAAAAGTATGGGAATTGAATGGTAAATCCTTCTGTGCCGACAAGACCCCTGAAAAGAGGTATGAAAAAGAGTTACTGTTCCTCTTCCATTCATGTCTCTTGAAAGCCCGTGGATGTGAAACTGCCCTGAAACACACAGCGCTGGGTTTCAAAGCTGCCCGGATGACTTTTCAGAAATGATCTATTGTGGTGCTTTGTTTTGTCCGGGTCGCCCTCGTTTTGTTCTGCTCGGGCTGTATCGCTCTTCTGCCACTGCCATTAATCCACCCTGTCTACTCCTCCCCATTCAGAGGCACATTTTACCCCTGCCCCGCACTGGGAGCCCTGGGACGACGTGGCTGAAAGGCTCAGCGTCGCTGCTGTGGAGGGACCAAGGCAGAAAGGCAAGGGGGCAGGGCGGGGTGGGGGGGGGGAAGGAGCAGGTGGGGTGCTCACCTGGGTGGTGAGGGTGTCTGGGAAGAAAAGCACAGGGAGTGGGGGAGGGAGGGGAGCCCGCAACGTGAATAGGATTTATCCGTCTGCTGGGAGCCTGCCCATGTTGGGAAAACCTTTTGCTTGCACTTGAGCTGTGCGGCTGAGCTGCTCGGGGAGGCCCTGGGAATGGGAGCTTGGGTAGCCTGCGAATAAAACCGCCCTTCATTTTCAGTTTTGCTTTGGTTAACTTGCTTGCAGCTAAGTAAATAAGCTCCTTGTCGCTCCAGGGTGGGCAGACTGGGATAAAATGGCAAAGGATACGATGATTCATAAAAAAGACAATTACAGCTGAAATCCGTTGTTTGGGTAGTCACTCAAATTTGGTTCCCATCCTTGTATTCTCTGGGACTTATCATTATATTCAATTATATTCTAAATAGGGAAGATATTTCTTTTTTACTTCTTCTCTGTCCTACACGTCTCTCACTCTTAAGCGCAAGGGGGCTGCTCAGAAGTCCTGAAGGGTCCTGTGATATGCTGGGTTATAAAGTAGTAACAAACATCCCCCAAATATCAGTGGCTTAACACATCAGTTTGTTGCTGTCACCACACATCCAGTGGGGGTCAGCAGGGAGCTCTGCTCATCATGGTGGTTCAGGGACGTGGGGTGTTGGAGGCTCAGTCTCTACACGTTCATCCATGATCTCCGTGGACAGAAGTAGGTACCTCTCTAGGCTCTCCCACTGGCAATTAAATTTCTGGCTCAGACGGTGCTTCTCCTAACAACTAGGTCCAATAGCTGCATCCTACTGGCTGGGGCCACGCAGCTCCCTCTTTGGTGTGCAGGAGAAGGAGGAGAACCAGCCATCTGCCAGGACAGATGCTGCATACGTTCTCAGGAGTCAGCAGAGGGCTGCATGAAAGAACAAAGAAGAGGGCAGCGAACCATTTTCAAAACTTCAACTGAATGATAAAGGTCAGGAATTAAACGTGTCGAACACAGTATGATTCGCCCTAGCCTCCACTGTCATTTGAGCTGTGTGTCCTTAAGGCAAGTCACATAACTTTCATCATGGATGAAGCGAATCAGTGGGTTTGATCGGTGGTTCTCAAATCCGAGTGGGCTTTAGATCACCAGGATCTTTTTAGGGCATTAAGGACAGGCCCCCACCTCCAAGGTCTCTGATTCAGCGGGCCTGGGGTTGGGCCCAAGACTGCGCATTACCGACCAGTTGCCAGGAGCCACTGCTGCTGCTGGTCCAGGGAACACATTCTCAGATGGTCTCTAGATGCACTCTAGAGTCGGATGTAGAGAGGAAACGGAATCTGCCCTATAGGGAATGAGGTAGAATTCGTCGATGAGTTGACTAATAACTACAGTAAAGTTTTCGTGTTGCAACTTGACTGGAAAATGACTCACTGGAGCCCCACCAACCCTTACCCTTCTTGGAGAGCACATTTGCATGTTGGGTTGACACGTATAGTTTAAAGACACATCTCAATTACAAGATGTGGTCCAGACAGCTGTCCTTGTGGGGACAGAGGCGGCCACTCAACTCTGAGCAATTACTTAAAATTAGGCTTGTCAAATTTATTTAGGGTGACCAGGCAAGTACATACATTGACCTAATGTCACTCTTCCTGGAGAGACGTTGTAATGATTTTGTATATCAGTCAAACTATTCAAATACCAATGCTGTCTTCATGCTGTAATCAACATTCTGGTCAGATGTCATCTTTAGAAGCCCTTGGGGATTTGCATCCCTTAATTATTCTTCAATACCCAAACCAAGCATTCTTTAATTGGTGTAAATTGAACGGTGTTCCAGTGCAAACAAGGAGAGGGCACACTGATCAATGATTCCGTGCATGTCTATTGGAAAAAGCCATTGCCATTAGATCAAGTCACAAATCCTCAACTCCATTTGCTGCCGTGGAAACACCAGCTCACGGAGCCAGCAAATACTATTTCTACTTAAGCCATCATGATTGGCAGGCACGGAGTAAGTTGTGACTCCAAAAATCTCATCTTTCAGGGAAAGGGTTAAAAAAAAATCCATCCTAAAAATACTTTTCTGTTCCGATGTCAGAAACCACATTCGGGAGCCTTTTATTGAGAATTCAACTAGAAGTCTTTCTATCCTCCTGCGATTTGGCGTCTGTCTCTCTCTTTCTAAATTGGAAACAATATAAAATTTTTGTTAACTTGTCAAGTCGTTCTCTCCCATGATATCTATATTTTTTGTTCCTGGTAGTGCGTGCTCCACCTAATCATACATCAGAACTGTGGTCGGGTATGTGAAGCAGGTGCTCCCTCCTACTTCTAATATGACTGAAAAAACTTAAGGCACGATACTTAAGAAGCTCAGGAAAAATCCTTCTGGTAAATGTGTCATGCCCACTTTTCACTCTTGTCTCTTTCTATCAGCTCTCTCAAATCGATTATCACTGGGCTGGGAAGAAAAAGAAGCAACAGGCCCATCACACGCTCCTGGCTCGGACTTGCCAGTCTTCTGCTCCCTCACTCAGAAGGCTGGGCTCTGATACTTGAGGTGTGGTGGCTACGTGTGTTCATTTTTCATCTCTCTGGTTTTTGACAAAATGTGCTGGTTCTTGGGGCGGGGGGCAGTCTTTCAAGTTGATTTGAGTTTTAGAGTGGTCCAGGGCCAGATGCTTCCAGTGAGTAGAGATGAGGAGTAGAGAGCTGTCAGCTTCCTCGATGATCTCTGTTCAGTTGCTTAGATGTCAAGGGGGGCTTCCGGTGGGTAAGCTTGTTTGGGAAGCACATCTCCATGTAGGGTGCTGTCATTTACCCACATCTTAACAGAGAGCATATTGCTTGTTTTCAGCAATCTAGCCAAAGGTTTTGAGGGCCTTGCTGCAGGCGTAATGAGGGGGTCTTAGACTCGGGGGGGTTCACTATCGAGGTCCACTGGAGGGTATCTGATGGCCATCTTCCTGTGCCTCGGGTAAGTTTCATGGACCAGAACATCACCCTTAAAATAAAAGCGCATTCATGCTGGGAAGCCGAAGGAGATCAGTGTTCCTTTATTTGGATCAACGTTGAAAGTCTGAAAGAGCGGACTTGTAAATGGGCAGAAATGATCTGTCCCCTCACAGTTTTGAGGGACCCCTTAGCATCTGCCATGGGGTAGCTCCCCACCCTCCCTGCTTCATTTTTCTCACCCTTCCTCCCACAGAGACTGTTGCCTAGCTTTCTTCAGCCCTACGATGGGCACATGGGACTTGAGAGTAGAATCCTCAGTTGTTCCCTTAGAAGTCATGTTACCTCCCTGGGTTTTGAGTTTGTCACTTGCAAAATGAGGGGGTCAGATGAAGTGGACTCTAATATCCCTTGGAGATATAACAGCTGAAGAGCTATTTTTTCCAGTACCGACTCCTGTGGAAGCCAAGGGAAGGGAGACCATGCTGCATTTCTTTGAAATCCATGGTCTGGCTCCCATTCATGGAAGTGGGCATCATATGGCCTGGGATCACGTTTAAAATGGAGACTCTAGTTCAGGAGGTCTGGGGTGGGGGCTGAGACCTCGCTTTTCTGACAGCTCTCAGGTGATGTAGCAACTTGGAACAGTAAGGCCTCAGACAATAGGCTAAGTGAGGCGCAGGGGTGGGTCTGATCTGCTCAGCACTGGGGGCTCCCGCACAGCCTGGCTCAGGTTCTGTGATGTTTGAATAAATGAATGCTGGGGGGCATTCAGAGAGCAGGATAAGCCGTGGACTGCTGATCCTATGCTCAGCTCTCATCCTTCCCATCTCCCATTTGACTTGTGACTAAACAGGCCCGATGCCTCGCTGGGCACTGTGCTTTGTGGGAGCGGGAGGAAGGTGGAGACCTAGGGGAGGCACTGGTGGGAAGAAGCAGGTGCCTCTGCTCCACGTTTGGCTCCTGACTCATTACCCAGAGGCTACAGCTCTCAAGCGTATACTCTTAGGGCTTTCTTTCCCTCTTGTTGGTTTCCCTTTGATGTCCATTTCAACCACTGCAAATTATTTAGAGGGAGTGCAGTGTTCCACATAGCATGACTGTGGCTCCAAACCTCACCATTTTATGGAAGGAGCACTGGTCTGGGAGGCAAAGTATGTGGGTAGCGTTCTGGCTGGCCCACTAACTAGGGCAGTGAATAGCAGTCCATCAAATGCTCTGAGCTCTGAAGTAGGAGGAGCCTTTCCAGCCTAATTGTTCACAGGAGATAATGTTTGTGAAGGTCCTCTGGAATCTGCAGCAGGTGGGTTAATGTGAGCTTGACTTTTCACTCTACTGTACCAGGGAGAGTCCTCTCTGGGGGCCAGAGATCATGCCTCAGGCTTCTCTTGCTGCAACCCCAGGCTCTCTCAGGTGTGAGCTTAGAGAAGAAAGTTCTCTTTTCCTCTCTACCTCCCTCTCTCTCCCCTATTTCTCTCTCTTTCTCTGACACATGCGTGCACAAACACGGAAATGTTTGCTTTTGGCATGTAATCTATTCTTAGGGCAGGATTCTCCACACTTTCCTGCTAAGAATCAATGTGGGCCCTTGTGGAGCTCCTTCGTTGCCAGGGAACTTCCCTGAGTCAGCAGGTGTGGGGTGGGCAGTGGGAATCGATCCTTCCATCCCGCCCTCTTTTCCTCTATCTTTTAAAAGAGTTCCAATGGATTCTTATTTTCAGAGATGTTTAGGAGTGTTTAGTGCAGGGTACCTGGTGTGGCTGCCTTTTGGAAGCTTTCAAAAACCTTTGTGTCCAGGTTATACCCCAGTTCAGAAAATCTGGGGATGGGACCAGGCATCAGTGATGTTTACTATCCCGCAGGGGATTCTAGTGTGAAGTCTGGTATGGTTTCTGACTTACTCCCATAGCCCAAGGAAGAAATCAGGGGAGCCCATCACTTTGTCTGTAGGCCAGTGATTTCCTAACGTGACCACACATTAGAATCGTCCAGACACATTTTAAAAATCCTGACGCCTAGGTCACACTTCATATCAATCAAGTCAGAGTTCTGGGGGTGGGAGCCTGGCGTCAGGATTTTTTAAAGATCCCAGGTGATCCCAACGTGCAACAGAGCTCAGATTCTATTTGGATGTAAGTTTCAGTGATGAACCATACGGCCCCTGCCCTTCAGCCTTGCTGCTGCTGAGGACGTGCTACCTTTCACCCTTGTGTCTTTGATCACCCCCAAATCTGCTGGAGAGTCCTCTCTCATCTTCGCAGGCACTTCTTAGCAGTGGACCCCCTTAGCACCAAGCAGGAGGAGAATCCACCTGTCTCTGGCCTTCTTCCCCTCCTGTAGGCACCCACATGCTGACCTAGGAGAGGGGGTTTCTTAGTGTATAGTGTTTTGTTTAATTAGGGTGAAATTCACATAATATGAAATTAACCATTTTAAAGTGTAAAACTCAATGGTCCAATTCACAATGATGTACAATTGCTCCCTATCTCTAGTTTCAAAACCTTTTATATTTCCCTGGAAAAACACATCATACCTGTCAATTACTCCCCATTTCCCCCTCCCTCTGGCCCCTGGCAACAACCAATTTGATTTCGGTCCATATGGATACCTACTCTGGATATTTCATGTAGATGGAATCATAAAATATGTGACCTTTTGTGTCTGGCTTCTTTCACATCACATAATGTTTTCAGGGTTCATCTATGCGGTAGCATGTTTCAATACTTCGTTCCTTTTTATGGCTGAGTAATATTCCACTGCATCTCTGCCTGTTTTTGGAATGAAGTTTTCACGGGCTCAGCCACGTCCCTCGATTTACATACTATCTATGGCCACTTTTGCACTTTAACGCCAGAGTTGAGTGGTCATGACAGACTATACAGCCTGCAAAGACTAAAATATTCACTATTTGGCCCTTTACAGAAAAAAGAAATTTGCTGATTCCTGTTCTAAATACTATTTTGGGGCAGCTTTAAATATTATAATCCTGTGTATGGAAATTTTGAAGTTTCAACATAGTTGATTTTTTCTCATGACATAATTTATAAGTCCAGCTGGATGAACAAATGTGATAGAAAGGCTATGACAATTCTGAAAAAAATGGGTATTCAGCGACGACCTGCCCTACAACATAGTATATATGTCCTGGGGCTATATTAGCTAAAGGATGTGGTGCTAGTGCAGAAATAAGCAGGTCATGGAAAAGACTGGAAACTAGGAAAGGGACAGAAACATATGATCAAGGTGGCATTTCAGGTCAGTCGGGAGGAGATGGATTAGTCCATAGAGGGTGTTGGACATGTCTCATTGAGACCAACCATGTAGAAATCCTGAAGCTGGATCCCCTTCTATTCCTTTGAAATAAATTCCAGAGGAATAAAATATTTATATGTATAAGAATGCATAGAAGTATCAAAAAAATTGGTGACTACCTTAGTAAGTTTGTAGTAGAAAGCTTCTTCTAAGCTTGATAGAAAAGAGACAATAGAAGGCAAAAGATTGATTAACTTGGCTAAAATTTGATAAAATTAGCTAAAATGGAAAACTTTTGTACTAGAAAAGTAATGTAAGTAGAACTTGAAAGATAAAACAAAATTAACTTCAGAAAAGTATTTTTTTGTTGTAGTCAAATGGTTAATGTCTCTAAGAGTAGAAAAATGAAGGAGAATCCAAACAGAACAAAATAAATAAGGGGGAAATATACAGACCAGTAATAATGCAGTGAATGCAAAAGGCCAGTAAGCATGATACTATGAGTATTCAACTTTGCAAATAGTTAATGTCAATGCAACATTGGTTTAAATAAGATGTCATTTTTGTTGGTATTTATCTGATTGACAAAGATAAGAGCATGGGGAAAAAGGCTCTGTGATGCCTTCTTGGGTTCAGTATTCTTGGTGGTACAGATCACGTTTGTAAATGTAAATACCTTTGTAAATAACATCAGCAACCTGACATTTTGGACAGTTAGTATATAGGAAAACAACATAAAGATGTTCCTTGTGGATCCCATGAGTAGAAATTAGCATCACAAACAACAGAAATAGAAAAAAAAAGGTCGTCTCTGATGCAGTGAAAAGCTGGAGACCATCTTAGTTCTCGCTAGCAGGTTTTTAAAATTTTATTTTATTTTAAAATTTATTTTATTTAAAAAAAATTAAAGGTTTTGATTTAAATTCCAGTTAGTTAACATACAGTGTAATATTAGTTTCAGGTGTACAATATAGTGATTCAACACTTCCATACATCATTCTGTGCTCATCAAGCAGGCTTTTTTTTTTTTTTAACCCACTTTATGGAGGGTGATGTGTACAATCTGTGCATATGTAAGGTATCCAACTTGATGAGTTTGAGGACAAGTATACGCCCATGAAGCCATCACTGACATCAGGATCATGGCCACAGCCACCACCTCTCAGAGTTTCCTCCTGAACCCTTTATTATTATCATTGTTATTTTACTTCTTTGTGATAAGATCACTTAACGTAGTATCTACCTTCTTAACAAGTTTTAAGTATGCAATAAAGAATTGTTAGCTGTAGGCATTGTGCTGTATAGTAGATCTCCAGAATTTATTTATCTTGCAAAACTGAAACTTTGTACCCTTGAGCATCAGCTCCCTATTTGCCCCACCCAGTAGGATTTGATAAAATAATTTGTGATATATCCACATGATGGTTTTCCAAAAAGCCGTTGCAAGTGAGGTAGCATTTTCAACACTGATATAGATTCTAAGTACTCTGTTTTTTTAATCAAGTTTGTAATTATGTTTGCTTTCCTCTTTTATTAAGAGATTCATCTTCTGGATCCACTTAGGGGCAGAACAATGTACCTCATTGCCAACCTTGTCAAAGCGATGGCTATTACATACCTTTGAACATTTTACTTCTTCCTTTCTACCAGAGACATTACATTTAACATGGAAGACTTGAAACATACAAATCCATGTTTTAGGACCATGGACTTAAGTTGGTGTGTGTGTGTGCATGCGTACGTGTGTGTTTGTATGCACGTACACGTGTGCAAGCGTATATTTGTGCCTGTGAGTGTACAGTCCCTGGAGAGCCTAGCATCTAGCGGAGGATGCTCCCACACCCCAGCTACCTAGCATAGTTCTGTTCCCTTTAAAGACAGATTTGGGGAATTAATAAACCAAGTGAAGACGTAAACTGTCTCTCTGAGGATAAAATCTTTCTGCCTGTAGGACTCCTTTATCTTCCGAGCAGAACAGCCTGGGATGTGGATGCCAAGGGAAACCGTACATAAGTCTGAGAAAATTCGCCATTTGGCAACAAGCTCCATACCATTACTCAACCCTTTGGAAATTCTTGCCTTCCTTTTTGAGTTCTTCTGGGGCCTTGCCCACTTATCTGGTCCTTTGGAATTATCCGTTCCACGTGGTGACCATGTCGCTGCCCACCCACCTCACTCTCCGCTTTATCTCCCCACTCCTTCCATCCACTTGGGCTGGTACAAAAGGCAAAGGTATGCCCAGAGGCCTGGTGCTCTTGGTCCTACTTAGAGATACAGGAGAGGTTGCCTGAGAGCAGTGACCATTGAGCTTTTTAATTGCTCATCCTTATCACGACAGTATTTTGAGCATAGGCTTCCAATACATGCTTACCTATCTACCCATCATCTATCCATCTATCTATCATCTATCTATCTATCTATCTATCTATCTATCTATCTATCTATCTATCTGTTAACTACCTATCATCTATCTATCTATCTATTATCTATTATCTATTTACCTGCCTATCTATTGTGCACCTCTACTATTGTACTAATAGATTATATACATTATAAAATTTACATAAAGGTGAAAATTCAAAACAGTGGCATTAAAAAATGGAAGTTCCAATATTTTCTCGTCATGTCGCATGACCAACAGACCAGAGGGGGAGAAGTCTAACCTGGGGCCTCAAAGGCACTGCAAACACACGTCCAGGGCGAAGCTTCCTTCCCAGTGATCTGCCTGGTCCGAGCTGCCCCACTGGGCTGCTGTGAGCACGGGACACAAGGTGCTGCTGCAAGTGACTTGAGCTAGTCTGTCTCTTGGAGTTTCTTCCATGCCCTTCCCTCACTTGCAGGTCTTCCCCCTGCCCGTGAAGCTACACTTGCGTTGTCTCTCAAGAGCTCTGTTTCTCAGGACGCGTACTTGGCCAACCAATTCCTAAGCCATGCAGGTAGATCCAGCCCCTCTCCTCTGCCTTGTGGGCAGAGCCCCTGTTTGGAAGTACACCGCTTCCTCAGCCGTCTTGAACTTGAACTTGTTCCATCTGTACAAACGCTGGCTTGGGTGGATGGATGGATCCATGGGTGGATGGTCTTATTTGATTGGTCCAAAGCCTCAAAGAGCTTGGAAAGCAAGGATGCAGAGCTACACAACATGGGCTGGATCTGTGTGCTGGAATGGAGCACAACGGCTGGGTGCCTCTGAGATGCAAGTCCCATGGGAGCAGAGAATTTTCCTGACACTCTTCTATCTCTTCTGTCCTCAGCACCTAGAGCAGTGCCCGGCACAGAGGAAAGACTCTTTGAATGAATGAATGATACAAATGTTATCTTGGAGTGCTATCAGTCAGGAGAACTCTTCCGTTGCTTGCTTTGGTTGGGGATCTAAAAAAAGTCTCAATTCACACGCAGGTTGTTTTTCTTCCAAACTGGAAGAAATGATGCAAGGAAGCCAAGGTTTGGCTTTTGGGGATGACCTCACTATTATTCAAATAGGCAACTGGGACTATTGGGTAAGAATGGTTTTATTTATTTATTTATTAAAACTTTTTTCTGCCTTCCTTTTATTTATTTATTTAAAAAAAATTTTTTTTATTGTTTTGTTAATCCCCATACATTACATCATTAGTTTTAGATGTAGTGTTCCATGATTCATTGTTTGTGCATAACACCCAGTGCTCCATGCAGAACGTGCCCTCCTCAATACCCACCACCAGACTAACCCATCCTCCCACCCCCCTCCCCTCTAGAACCCTCAGTTTGTTTTTCAGAGTCCATCGTCTCTCATGGTTCGTCTGGGTAAGAAAGGTTTTAATGTCATTTCCAGCAGTTTCTCTTGCCAGCTTTGCTTGTCTCCATTGGCAGTCCTGGCTTCCTCTGAGACTTGATTTCATCATTATGCTTTTTTTTCTGGTATCTCTGGACCCATTTTTTTTTCCCTGCTGACTTTCCCCGTTCCTTCTCAAAACTCTCTTAGTTCCTCCTTACCCTGCCCCCCTACCTTCCCTCACAAATGAACTTTTGCTTTGGGCTTCCTTTCTACTATACCCCCCTCCTCCTTCTAAAGGAATTAAAAATTAAGCTTATTTTTTTATTGTGGTAGAAAACATAACTTAACCATTTTTACTCAGTCAATTCAGCAGCCTCAAGTATATTCACATTGTTGCGAAACAGATCTCCAGAACGTGCAAATCTGAAACTCTATACCCATTAAATGACAACTCTACTTTTTTCCCCTTCGCCAGTCCCCTGGTAACTGCCATTTTAAAAAAAAGATTTTATTTTACTTATTAGAGAGAAAGAGAGAGAACACAAGCCGGGGGAGTGGCAGGCAGAGGGAGAGGGAAAAGAGGGCTCCCCACTGAGCAGTGAGCCCGATGCAGGGCTTGATCCCAGGACCCTGTTTGGGTTATTGTTACTTTTTTAATTAAAAAATTTTTTTTAAGTTTTTACTTAAAATCCAGTTAACATATAGTGTAATATTAGTTTCAGGTGTATAATATAATTGTTGTTCTTCAGTAGTAGTTCTTTATGTATTCTGGCTATTAACTCCTTATAAGATACATGACTTATAACTATATTTTCCCATCTATAGGCTTCCTTTTCACTCTGTTGATTGCTTCCTTTAATGTGCAGAAGTTTTAAAGTTTGATGTAGTCCCAGTGTTAAGTGTAGTCCCAATTGCCTATTTTTGTTTTTGTTGTCTATGCTTTTGATATCATATCCAATAAATCATTGCAAAATCCAATGTCATAAAGCTTTTCCTTTATGTTCTCTTCTGGTAGCTTTATGGTTTGAGGTCTTAGAATTAGGTCTTCAGTCAATCTTGAGCTAATTTTTGTATATGTTGTAAAACAAGGGTCCAACTTCAAAATTTTGCATTTGGATATCCAGTTTTCTCATCACCATTTATTGAAGAAAGTCCTTTCTACCTTGAGTGATCTTGGCACCCTTGTCAAAGATCATTTGACCATATACACAGAGTTTATTTCTGTTTTTTTTTTAAAGATTTTATTTATTTATTTGAGAGAGGGAGAGAGAGAGAGAAACAGCATGAGATGGGAGAGGGTCAGAGGGAGAAGCAGGCTCCCCGCTGAGCCGGGAGCCCGATGTGGGACTCGATCCCAGGACTCCGAGATCATGACCCGAGCTGCAGGCAGTTGCTTAACCAACTGAGCCACCCAGGCGCCCTATTTCTGGGCTTTTTACTCTTTTCCATTTGTCTATATGTCTGCCTTTATGCCAGTATCACACTATTACTATAGCTTTGTAATAGTTTTGAAATCAGGAAGTGTGAATTCACCAACTTTGTTCTTTTTTTCCAAAATGGTTTTAACTATTTTAGATCCATTGAATTTCTATCTGGATTTTAGGATTTCTAACAATTTCTTTAAGTAATGCGTTTGGAATTTGGTAGGAATTGGGTTGAATTGGTAGATTGTTTTGGTTAGTATTGACCTCTTATCAATATTATCTTACAATTCATGGACATGGGATGTCTTTCCATTTATTTGTGTCTTTCATTTCTTTTAAAAATGTTTTGTAGTTTTCAGTGTATAAGTCTTTCACCTCCTTGGTTGGGCTTATTCCTAAGTATTTCATTCTTTTTGATGCTATTATAAACGGAATTGTCTTCTTTAATTTACTCTTTGGGTTGTTCATGTTAGTGTATAGAAACACAACTGATTTTTGTATATTGATTTTGTATCCCACCACTTTGCTGAATTTGTTTATTGGTTCTAACAGCCTTTTGTGTGTGTGTGTGTGTGTGTGTGTGTGTAGTCTTTAAGGTTTTCTACATATAAGATCATGTCATCTGTGAACAGAGATAGTTTTACTTTTTCCTTTCTAATTTATATGTTTTTAATGTTTTTTCTTGCCTGATAATTCTGGCTAGCACTTCCAGTACTATGTTGAATAGAAGCAGAGAGACAGGGTATCCTTCTCTTGTTCCTGATCTTAGATGAAATGCTTTCAGTTTTTAACCATTGAGCTGTGAGCTTTTCATTATGGCCTTTATTATGTTGAGGTAGTTTCCTTCTTTGCTAATTTATTTAATTTTTTTAAGCATGAAAGTATGTTGATTTTTTTTCAAATGCTTTCTCTGCATCAATGGAGAAAATCATTAATTTTTTTTTTTATTTTGTTAGTGTGGTATATTTATGCTGTTCTTTATGAAGTTCCTGGATCCTGTTAAATATCTCTTCCCAATCTTAAGCACTCTGATAATACTGAGTCTTCAGTAAAACTGTGGGTAAAGATTTTTGTCAGTATGTTATATGTTGTGATATAGTAATTTTTAAAACATATTTGATCCCTCTAGCACTCATTATTCTGAGTTTTGTTTAAGAGAACATGACTCTGTTCTTATATGTTCACCTGGCCCTCAATTTACAAAACTTCTTTCTGATTTTTCTTTGGATTCATCCCTATTTTTAATCTCTTCTCAAATCCTTAAGTAACCCCCAAAACATCCCCCAAAACCTCATTCTGGAATCTTTTCCTTTTCTGTGAAACTGCTCAGTATGGTGACTCACCACGGAGACAATGTTAAAATAATAGGAACTGGAACTTGACATTCCCCCTGGATGCCCATACTACCTTCTCATTTTGGGTATTTTCTGAATCTCTGCAACTTAGATGCAGGTATTAAGCATATCTCTGGTTATTGGGGCAAAAGAAAAAATCAAACAATGAGACAAAATAGGATGATAAGAGGGCCTAGCAGACATTTGGTAACATAGGAATTTTATTTTTAAAGTCAAATCATACTTTAAAACTTAAGGTTAATTTATCAATGCTTTATTTACAGATGTAATCAATTCCATTTGGAGAGACACACCTAAAGAATTAGGTCATAATGAAGGAACAACAACATGGAACATAATGTAAGAGCATAAAGCATGAGAACTGTCTTGTCCTCTCTGATATTTGTGATCCCCAAGCTCTGGTTTTTTTTTTTTTTTGAGACGTTGCAAGTAGGTAGAAATGATGGTAAAGGGGAGTAGCACAAGCTCGATCACAAAATGCTGTCTTATCATAATTATTTTCTAAATACTGCTATAGTTACATTTACCTGTTATTAGTTATATATCACAGTGATGTTAATGACAATGGCATGTCTAAAAGGGACAGTTTACATAAAGCTTTCTATTTGAGGCCCATGAAAACCAGCTAAAAAAATTTCAAAATTGCAGTTTAGACATTTTTAAATTAGGTAATTGGCAATTGTATCTTATTTCATCTTTTTGAGAGTTTTTGTTTTTGAGAATCAGAAGGCTTTTCCCCCTCGTTAATGTCAAAGAAATAAATGTCTGCTTAAAACTGTTGTTTTGTGGGTAAAATAGTTCAGTCTTTGTACCAGTGTTACAAAATTCTGGTCTGAATAATTCAGTTATGGCAGTTTGCCACATAGAATTTCCTATGAGAAACCCAGGATCTTACAAAATGATTTCTATTTCATTCATGTTTTAATTTGTTTTTCAGTAAAACTTGATCATTGGTAGACATCAATGGTACCATGAAGCCTCAGTCAGTATGGAATACGTGATTTATCATTACCTACAGCTCTAGAAACTCTTCATCCCTTGAAAACTGGGCTGGAAAAGTGAAATAAGCAGGGCACCCCAAATTCCTGTCTTTTGTGACATTGCCAAGCAAGTGGGAATCGGCCGAGTTCTCTGAAGTGTTGTTTATCTCATTCTAATTTCCTGTGTGAACCTGGGTTTTCTGCCTCTCAGATGGAGTCGCGAGCTTACTGTGCTCCCTATTTTATGCAGCCAAGCTATAAGAGTATTAAATTTACCTTCAAAATCTTGGCTTTGTAGCTTCCACAAGCCGCAAGCAGGAATTCTTCTGGATTAGCTCCTTCAGGAATCTTTCCTTGACTGGTCCGGCTCCGAGGGGTTAGTTTGTGGCAAGATAACCTCTCGTAAGGGTCTTAGTTTCTGTCTTACTCCCTGTTACATCCAAGCTGTTTTCTGGCAACAGATTAGGTGTGGGTGCAGCCACCGTGATCACGTCCAAGGAACGGAGGGGGTTTAAGTGTGCTATAAGTAGAAGGACAAACTCAAGTCCTACTACAGGTGCCAGTATCTGAAACATCATCATCAGTAAAATGAATTTGGAAAGTTATGCTGACAAGAAATAACGCGAGCATGCAGGGCCCCATGGTTACAGAAAACCACGGGGCTGTATTGCTCGGGAAGAGACGTGGGAGAGTGGGGCCCCCAGAAAGGACCCCCGAAGGGCTTGTCAGACTCTTGCCCAATATTTCTTCGCTCCACATTGTCTTTTCGGGATTTCTGTTGACTTAGGGAAGTGGGGGTAATTAGCTCCCTGCTGCTTCAGGAACTCTCCACGCACGTGTTCTCTGACCATGGCAATTTGCCACAGAGTATAAACCCGGGCAGAAAGGCTTGGTCAGTCATTGGTCAATTAACCCAGTTGAGGAACCAGTTAAGTGGCCTGGCAGGGTGGCCGGTGACGTGCAGGCCTCTCCCGCAGTGGTTGCGACCTTCCCTCTTCTCTCTCTTCCTCGACAGCTGGGCTTTCAGAATGCTGTTGCTGGGCCACCTCCCTGCCATCCAGTGGTAATTTTGGCTGGAAGGAGAACATCTGGGGAGGCTTCCTGTAGCAATCTCTGGGGGCTGAACGAGATAATCAGGCTTAGCAAATTGGGTTGACTAGACAATGAAATATTTATTGTGATTCCTCCCTTTTTTTTTTTTTTTTTTTTGAAGTTCAAAAATCCTTGTCATCCCTGGGCTGAAGTCTGTGTACTTGACAGGAATTCACAATTAGATTAGAAGTGGCCTCTGCTACCACTTACTGACGACCTCAACCTGCGGCAGGCAGAAGGCAAGTGATTGTATCTGCGTACGGGTTCCATTTAATGGAGTTTCCCCCCAATAAACCAGAAAAGTCCATGAAACAAAAGAGAGCGATCCAGAAAACCAGCCTGTATGATGGTCTTTCATTAGTTTATGGTAGGTGAGATATTTTCTTACATGGGTGAAAAGAGAGGCAAATAACTTTGATATTGTTCTAAAACAGACCTTTTTTACATGAATAATGTTCAGTCTTAAAGGTCCTTGTTTTAAAATTTACCTTGAATGTGTACCAAAAGCACATAGAGCATTGTCATTCAGACCAAAATGCTGGTTTCCCTTTAAATATTTAGATAACGGCAGAAAAATCACGCTACATCTGCCTCGTGTGGTCCGTGACCAAGTACTCTTTTCGAGTTAGTTGATTAGGTCTCGGCTATACCCTCAAGCCAAGTCACATATCAGTGGAGAAGCATTCAGATTCGGCATCAGAGAGGGCTCAGCTTTCTGCCCAAAGTGGACAACTCTGTTTCTTCTATGCTCACACTAATTAGTAATTTGGCATCTAGAAGTTTCAATCAATCAGTAATCAACACTGATTACAGAGAAAGATGAAGACTTCTCATCCGGGTATAAGATGATGTCTGCTTGGGGCCTCCCTACCTGTCTCGCCCCAGTTCCTGCCATTCCCCAGGGGATTCCGTGCTCCAGGGAAAAACCCTGGAATTCCCAAACCTGCCCAGATCACTTCTTCCTCCATGGCTTTACACCTGCTGTGTGCTCCTAACTTCTCTCGTTGGGCAACCTCCTGCATATCTGCTCTTGGAGACCCCCTGCTTCCATCCTCACCTCTTCCTCAATACCTTTTCTGGGCAATCTACTTTCCACCACGTTCTAAGGTGAGAAAGGCGTCTCTCTTTTGGCCTCCCATTTCATCCTCTTCATGGTTCTACAATATCATTTTTCTTCTTTCAACACCTCCGGATATTTATGGAGGGTCTCCCTTGCGGTAGGACCTGCTCGGATGGTGAAGATATAGACCCAGTTCCTGCCCTCATGGGGCTCACATTCTAGTTGAGGAGAAAGATTATAAATAGGAATATAAAATGACACTAGGGAGTATGATGACAAAATATACAGAGGTTTTTTCCTGTCTGACTTTCCCAGCACGCTGTGAGCCAGAGCAGGTGCTGGTGAATCTAGCAGGGAGAGGTGCCTTCGTGTACATGAGGCATCAGGAGATATGAAATAAATGAGCAGAGGAAAGGAGCATTCAGTGGACCTTTATCTATGTTTCCAATCTTCCCAGGACTGCAGGATGTAAAAGGAATAAAAGCTAATTTTTCTCGTGTTTACAGGTGGAAAGTTTTCTCTTCTCAAAGAATATCTTTGTGACCTTTCCAGAGATAATAAGAAATTTTTCCTCTTACCAGGAAACAGCAGCTGGTCCATATAGAGAGGCAGATTGCTAGAAACATCTCCTACCTGTCATTGATTCATCATTCAGATAGATTACACACAAGACACGTAAAAAATGATGGTCTGCACCACAGGTTTTTATTTCTATTAAATTCTACAGCATATGATCTTGAACAAACATTTGTAGTCAATATTTGATAAAAAGTCCGATTCAATCAAGTAAATAAAGCATTAGAAAAAATAATTTCATTCCTTTGCTAAACTAAATCCATTAAGACTCTAACACAAGTAGAACTGAGGACAAAGAATATTTAAAACAAAACAAAACAGTGAGACCCATTGCACATTTGCATTTTGAAATTAATTGCTGCCCTAATTATTTGTCAGTAGAAGCATAAATTAAGCAAATATAACTTACAGTAAGCTTTTAGACACCCACAGGATTCTCCCCTCAAGAGTAAATTGTCGTCATGGTTCAGTATGATGGTTTATTTTTGCTATCTTTCCATGATTGAGGAAAGAGAGAAGATTGGAAATGGAGCTGTGGGGAAATGAAACAGGGACTCCAGATGAAGACGTCGACACAGGTAGGTACTTTTAATTTTCCCCTGTAAGGTGTGAGAAGGTAACAACCAATAAAGAATGTCAGGGCCAAGGGAAACCTTTGGAAACCCTACTGAAGTTGTACCTCCATTAATAGTAAGTACAACTCCATGACCCCAACACGGAACCAAAAGGTAAAAAACGCAGTTAAGCGTGGCGCTCTTATTCATCGTGCCTTGCATAAATAGGATTGATTGGCTTGGGTATTTGCTCCATCTGCTTTCCCTTACACCATGTCAGTGGAGCTATCAGGATCTAGCACAGCTGGAATATTTTTTCTAGCCCACAATCAGGCATACATTGTTGGTGATCTCTCTGAAAAGCTTCCGAAACAACACAATGATGCTGAATAACAAACAGCTCCAAATCTCAATGACTGAAATTAACCACCATTTACGCCTATGCTTCCTGGGCTGCAGGTCAGCTGTAGCTTGGCTGATCGAGGCTGGGTTCAGGTAGGCGACTCTCCTGCGGGTGGGCTCTGCAGGTGTGTGGGCCAGTTGGAACAACTCCTTCATGCTGCAGTTCAGTTCCGTTCTGTTTCATCTGACTCTCATTCTGCAAGGGTCATCTGACAATTATCTGGCTCATGATCTTTTCAAGGTGGAAATGGAGGCTCTCAGGGGAGAGTGTGAACGTGCAATGCCTTACAACCTAGGCTCCAAATAGGCATCGGGTCATGTCTGCCCGTCTTTCATTGGCCAAAGGAAGTCCCATTGTCAAGCTCAACACCGGTGGGGTAAGACAGTAAATTCTTCCCGTGGAGGTCAGTGTGGGTGTGTTGGGGGGGGGGGTGTGGGCGGGGAAGTGAGTATTTGCTGAGCGATAATTTAATCTACTACGACTATCCATATTGAAAGGAAGACCTTCATTTTCTGATTTGGGCCTTTACACATGAATTACTTGAAGTTTGCCTTTTTTTCCCCCTCATGAGTTTGTTAATTATAAATATGTTAGATTAGCCAGAAAGATCTTTCAGTAAGATAAAAATGGGGACGATTTAGAAAGACACCTGAATGAAACTCCAGCAACAATGGCCTGATGTAGCCCAATGGAGTTTTACCCTGCTGTTTGGAGAAGGGGTCCGTTGGATGTCGGTCCACAAGTCTTATCTGGCTTCGAGGCCAGGCCCTGAGCCGTGTGGTGTAGACCAGACAGGCAGAAATTTTGCCTCGGCAGATGTGTGCATGACTTCCCTGCTCTGATTACAGCATCACCTCTCCCCTGTCACCAACTGGCAACCCACAGCAAAGGATGTTTTTCTGATCATTTTGCACTCATTAAATGCAGCTGTCACAACAGTGGATGCGAGGATGCGTGCAAAACTTTTCTGCCACGTCAAAATAAAGCTGAAGAGCTTTTTAAAGAAGAGCTGAAACCTTTGAAGCCTATTCTCAAGGAATGTTGGAAATATTGCCTTTTGTCGTTGACAATTGAAAGTGTTCCATCGCAACACAAATTAAATGTTGGCCCAGGCTAAGGAAGCATCGTCCATCAAAATTTCATAGCAGAATGCATTTGGCCGACCACTGGGGTTCCGTTCCTGGGTCTGAATGACCTAGAGGTGCCATACTCATTGGAGTGGCTGATCCCTGCTAATGGTTTTAATGGGGTGGAGTAGTTCCCTGATCCTTGAAGAACTGTTACAAGATTGAAATAATCAGATGCCTCCTACATACCCTATTAGAGAAGTGAGACAAACAAGTGGATTCTGGATCCATAACACAGACCTGTTGATTAGACTCTCAGGGTGGAGGTGAGGGCCTTCCTTGGTCTTGGCTCACTCATCAGAATCCATTTCACTGATCCACAGACTTGCAAAAAGGACTATACCCTCAGTATGTGCTTCTTGATGTAGCATCTCCTGAGCTTTCCTTTGTTTCCCAAGCACCAGTCTTATTTAAAAGTTGACTCTGGGTTTTGCTCTTCTAAGAAGCCTTCCATCTGCCCCCTCCATTGGGTTAGTAATGGGGCCATGGACTGTGTTCCCTCTATACCACGGCCCAGCTCTATTTCAGAGTAGTGACCCCTCTGTCCCTGTGGCAGCACCATCTGTTCAGGGATCCCCCACTCAACTGGGATTTTGAGAGTCAGGACTGGGTTTGTCATCATAGGTGCGGCCCAAATGGGGTAATACAGGGCTGCTCCCCCCGCAAATGGTGGAGGGCAGAAAGGAGGAAAGAGGGGAGGAAGGCAGGCAATGGCATCAGACAATTTCAAGGGGTGGCTAGGCGCATCTTGCCTCCTGATGTTGCTTGTGCACATCAGGTAACAGAGATACAGATGTTTTCACCTCCCCTCCTCCACCCCTTGGTGCACATTACAGGTCCCTGGGTACATGGACAGTAATTATTGGTTAAGTAATAGGAGAAGCACTTACCCCCGGGGTGAGTGTGTCTGTCAGAGTCTGGTCAGGAAAATCTACCTCACAAGATATTTCTTATCTCCGAGTCTCCATCTAAGTTCACCTTTGGACAGAGACTAAAGGGAGCAGGAGAATGTGTCCCAGCCCCACAGCCATGAAGCAAGGAGAGAAGAGTGGGGGCTTGGTGATGGGCGCGGGAGAGCCAAGTGGCCGAGCAGTCTGCAAGAGTCCAGTTCACTCCTCCATCACAAGATGGGACACACTTGAGTGACCCGCTGCGGGGTCTGATGACCGCGTCCGCCTCCCTCGCCTTCTCGTGATAGGGGGTGATGGCACAGGAGACTTCAGGGAACAAAATGTAAGGAATTGAGATGCTGTCTTCTGCGTGATGCCACACTGGTGAGGAAATCCAAAGACCAGAGAGAAATGACGAGTTGAAAGGTATGGTGGATGAGAACCTAGCATCCTCTGGTGTATGGGTCACTGTACCAGCGCTGAGCAGAGATCTGAAGTAAGAACCAGAGGATGAGGCAGAGGGTAAGCAAGTGTGGAGCCCGGAGAGTGTTTCACCGGCTTCGGTGAGTCCATGAGGGAAAAGGAGCCCCTGGTCCACACCATGCTCTACCTCGTCCTGGAGAGTGAAGAGCTCACTTCCCGGTTGCTTTTGTCTATCCAGAAGTATATTTTGATTAGGTTTTCTTACTAATTTGAATTTATGAGATCTCCTTTATAAACACTGCTCAGCAAATCAAGAAGCACCAGTTGTGTGTCTGCCGTGTGCAAGGACCGCTGGTTGCAGAGCTAGCTCCTTGCCTTCCTTCTGCGACTCACCTTGAACGTCCCCTCCACAGAAGCCGTCCTCACACGCCCACTTTGAAGTTGCTCTTCTCCATCATTTGCTATCTTAGGCGCTGGTGATTTTCCCTGCCTAACGCTAATTATAATTTATAACTAGTTCGTTTACCTGTTTAGTCATTTGTTTGCCTCCTCCAGAAGGGCAAGGCCAGCATCTATATCCTGATGCTAGCACGGTCCCTGGCGTGCCGTAGAAATGACGGACGAGCATAAACTAAATAAATATGCAGAATGTGTAGTAGAAAATTAAATAAGATCCACTGCTTTTTTTCTCAGACTTCTTAATATTGGGAGGAGACATAGATACTGAGAAATAACAAAACCGGGCATTGCAAGACAATCCCTTTTTAGACAGACACGGCGATGCATTCTAATAGAAAGCACTGCTGGTGATCTTGGCCATGGTGTGAGTTGCGTTGTTCTTCAGCTGAGGAGAAGGGTAAGCAGAGAAGCAGAGTGGGCTTGTGGGACTGGGTTCGTGGTAGAAACGGGGCCAGCATCCCCGACTCCTGAACAATGCACTTCTCACTCACTGTGGTTTGTGACCTCTGGTCTGTGTGTGTGTGTGGGGGGGGGTATGTGTGCGTGGTCTTAGCCTGAACTGTCAGGTAATTTTGGTGTCATGGAGATCCAGCCTGTTTGGCGGGAGTTGCCCTAGATATCTTCTGGTCTGTCTCCCCATCTCCCACAAGTCAAGCGGACTGTGCTATTTTCCTCCTCTCTGGTGGTCCATGTGCCTCTGTCGTTCTCAGGGAATGACAGTAGCTTCCATCCATTCCGTGGATGGCAGACAGTATTTAATTATTATTATTCATGTCTCTTGCCTCTCTTAACAGTGCTTTCTCCACAACTTTCATTTTAATAAGAAAGCGCTCACAACTCAGTATCAATAGCAACATTTTTGAGTATTTCCTGAAAACTCTTGAGGATAATTCAGAGGGCTCTGGGGTGTGGCAAAACCAAGACTGGAGCTCGGAGGGTTAACAGCGTTTGCCTGGAAGGGGACCCTGGACCCTGCAGCTTATGGGAAGGAACTGGCCCAACACAGAGAGTCCCGGCAGGCAACCACGTCTACTTGGGGGGACCACCCGGAACTCGGGAGGCTTTATAATTTATATTTTCATTAATGAATGCTTCAGAAAGTGTACTGTCCTTAATTCCCTTCCTTGAAAGATGGAAACTTTAATGTGCAGTTAATTAAATGTTGTGTTGATTTGCAAGCCCTGAGCTCTCAGAGGCCTCGGGGAGGTGGAGGCAAGTTTAGAAATCAAACAACGGGAGGACTGGCTGTCCCCGACCTGACCACAGAGCGAGTGGCACTGTTTGCTCCAGACGCTGGGGAGGCGTTCGAGTCGCCCCTGTGGCCAGGACTGGCGTCCCGGCCCGGTACTGCCCGCACGGTCTGTTTACCGTGGAGAGGAGCAGACCGGGGCCCGGCTGTTTTCAGGGGCATTCTGCCTCCCCCCCACCCCCCCAATGCTCCAGCACTTCTTTGTACTGACAGGAGCTGTGTCACGCTGGAATTCTTTTCACAACAAACTAAAGAACCCAGCTGTGGCTCTGGATGCAGCCGTGGAAGCCGCCGGCTTCTGCGTGCAGTCACGTAGGGGAGAGCAGTTCAGCTGCGGAGGTGGGCTCCGTGTCCGACACCGTGCCAGCCGGGCTGGGGGCGGGGGGCCGCATCCGCTCGCGGGTGGCTGGGGCTCGGCCGTCGGAGGACACCGGGGGCCTGGTGGATATTCAGGCACCGAGGATCGGAGGCTGAGCGGGGCAGGGCCTCGGAGCTCGCCCTCCCTCACTGCCACTGATAGACGCGGGGAAGTGTGATCGGGAAATTCAGTGGCTGCATTTCGCAAGCGGAAGTAGGGTTTGCTCCAAATAGCTAGCACCTGTTAACAGCGACAACCTTATCATCTGTTTGGCCCTGGCTAAAGGCACAACTTCCGCAGTTACCGAATGACATCTTGCAGGGTTATCTGCCACCAGAGCACGCTTTCCTCGACACCACGCCTGGCAAGAACAAAGCGCCCATACCTGATCCAGAGACCCTGGCGTCTCGTGTTGGCATCCGAATTCCTGCCTTGTAACTCTTCTGTGCGGTCATCTCGCTTAGGATGCCCTGAGAAGCTGCCAGAGTTTCCAGGATTGACTTTGGAAAGTGTTGGCGGTGCTACTATATTCTTATTATGAATAAAAATTTTAAACCCAAGCTGATAAACATATTTTTTTTCACACTGAATTCATCAGGAATACATTAACATTTTCTAAAAGGTAAAGACAGGAAAAAAAAGGAAAGAATTAAAAGGAGAACATTAGGATGTATTTGGCCATTAGGATCCCCGTTTCCATCAGCTGCTGTTCATGAGCCAGAACCTCACCCCATGCAACTAACACTCGGGGAATTAGCCTATGGAATAATTATCACTCCTGATGAACAGAATAAGAACTTGTTCCCGTGTGTGTGCAGAGCCATTCATCCTAAGGAAGAAATCTGGAGTGAAAGCTCACAGCATATTTTGCATAGGTCCTGTAAAAGGATCCAGGCAAAACAGGCTTTGCAACATTAGTTATGATCATATATGGAAAAAGCAGTTACTTTCTGTGGTGACATATGGCTGAGTTGGTACGATGCCCAGGAATCTCAGTGTCCCCCCGCCCGAAGAAGGGTGAGCCCCGGCTTCATCCTCTGCCCCGTTGTCACCAGGACCAACTGCACAGGCAGCTTGTGGAGACATCACCGGTGAAGTAAAATCACATCCACCTGTGCCAAGACCAAAGCTGCTGTTGGGCTCTGGCAGGCAGCAGGTATACTGTCCCCGTCTGCAAAAACGATTTTTCCTAAATCAGGGAAATTATGAATGGAGCCCATACCCATCTGCTTAAAATTCGAGCATGGTGACATCCCACAGGAAACAACACTGGCCAACCATGATAAAAACACACTCTTCTATTGTAACGGTGATCCTATCCTTAAATGATGGGAATGTAGACTCTTTCTGATAATATTCCATAAGCAGTAAACTCACTTCCGAAATTTCTGACATGGCCAGGCAAATAAACTGAGTTTTGTTACGGAAGAGACAGAGAGATGTGACCACGTGAAAGCATGATATTCATTAAGCCACTCAGTCATTGATCGGACTGTTACTTGATTCAGTTAAGCCTCCATGAGCAATAGGTCTTGCTTAGAACTGGGGACACGAAATGATCTTTAGCTTCAGGGTATCCAGTCTTGTAAGAAGGACGGTGATTCACAAGAAAGCTCCCGAGTGGTGCTTGCTTCAGTTATGGGGAAGCCTTGAGAAACCCCTTCCCCTTGGCTCCGGGGTGGCCCGGGAGGGACTTAAACCTTCTAAGTGACCCTGATTGCTGGGTACAGGTGGGGAGGGCAGTACCACTGGGACGGGCCCATCCGGCCGAGACTCCTGCTCTGCTGCTTCGCAGCTACACGTGATGGAGACCTCCAGATCTTGGCTTCCTCCCTCCCGAGACGGAGATGGCAGAGCCCTGCTGCTGCCTGATGTGCTGGGGCTTCAGTGGGGGAGTTTAATGGAAAGAGCTTCACGGGACCCTGGTGGTTGTGAGCGCTCAGTGTCAGCACCCTGTAACCGGGGGTGGGGGCATGGGAGCTGGGCTTGGAGAGGCAGCCCCAGAGCCGGTGGGGGCCCCCATGGGCGAGTTCGCAGCAGGGGGAAGATGCTGTTAGGTTTGTGTTTCGGGGGGAAAACTTTGGAGAGGTTTCTGTATATGAGGGTGGAGGGCGCTGAGCTGTGGCCAAAAGACCAGTCTGGAGGGTGCAGAGGCAAACTGGACGAGGCATTGTGAAGGCCCATCTCCAGGGGTGGGGGAAGGACCAGACAGGGGACACACTTGGAAGGTCAAATAGGAGGGAGGGACTGAGGAGAGAGACAGGGATGGGGAGAGGGGAGGGACGTGGAGGGGGAATGAGAGAGACAGAGACACACACAGAGAGATACAGATATAGAGAGTTAGAGAAACAGAGGGAGAGAGACAGAGAGAGAGACAAGGAGAGAGGGAGGGAGAAGGGACGATGGGGGTGTGGTGGGGGGGACTGAGAGAGAGACTGGGGCAGAGAGAGAGATAGAGAGAGAGAGAAACACAGGGAGAGACTGGGGAAAGAGACAGAGAGCGAGATGGAAAGGGGGACATGGGGGAGATTTTGGTGATGAGGCTGAGGGCCATGACACTGACTGAGATTGCGCTGGGGAGGACGCTGAGTGCAAAGGGTGTGGGGAGGGGCGCCACCCCCTCATCCAGAAGAGGAGCCGCCCCCTGACGGTGCACAGGTGTGTGTGAGGCGCTTGGCTTACCCCCCCCATCCAGAAAGTCACCGCTGAGGTGCTTCCCGTCTGCCTGTTTGAGCATTCCCAGCTCCTCAAGGCTGACATGTTCTCGCTTTCACTCCGTGGCACTTGTTGCAGAGCTGAGTGCCCAGATCGGAGCGAGGCTCCGGAGGGTGCGAGCAGGCGGCTGTCCGTGGAGCAGAAGACGAACACTGTGTGGTGTGGGGCTGAACCGAGTCGGGGGATGGAGAGCTCAGCGACAGGTGCTCCATTGGCCATCCCGACTGCGGGTCTGTGTGGGCACAGCGGCATCTGCAGGCTCCATGCAGCCCCCCAAGCACCTGCTTCTTCCCTCCGTGCCCGGGACTTCCAGGTGCCACCAGACTCAGTCCTCGGTGCCTGCACACATTCTTCAACACCCGAGGAGCACCTGTGCGGGGCTCTGTTTCGGGCACAGGACACCGGGATGCTCCAACCAGATGGGGTCCGTTCTCTCTGTGCTCTCGGTTAGGAGAGGAGCCTGGTGTTCTCATCTTTTCCTCCAACTGTGGCCTGAGGGGTTTGATCTCTCGCTAGAGAAATTCCAGGCAGGCAGCAGGTTGTGAGTTGAGTACAAGGGGCTCATCCTCCCACTTTGAAGCCACAGCTGCTCTGCCTTCTGGTAGCACTTCCCTCGGCCTTGGCTTCAGAGGCCCCAGGGAGCTGTTTTCAGGGGGAGTAGCTCCAGGTTCTCCCACAAACAACATGTTCCTGGGGGAAATGAAAAGAGTGTGGCCTCCAAGAAGAGATGAGGATATTGCCTTCTCTTCTACAGGCTGGTGCAGACTCTTCAGGGGTCGAATCCGCTGATTTCGGTAAGGAGTAGGTATGGCTTTAGCAGATGTGTCTCCAGCACTTTGCCATAGACATTCACGGAGCACTGTGTATAGGGACAGGGCCTGGGAGGGGGCTGTCAAGTGCTTCACCTCATCTAGGCCCCACCGCGAAGCCCTGTGAGGGCAGGGAGTACAGGGGACCCTTGAATAACATGAAACTGAACTGACATGTGGATTTTTTTTTTCAATAAATGTACTGGAGATTTTTTGGAGGTCCGCAGCAATTTGAAAAAACTCGCCGACCAACTGTGTAGCCTAGAAATAGCAAAAAAAAAAAAAATTAAGGAGAAGGTATTATTGTAAGAAATGCAGTATATAATACATATAATACACAGAATATGTGTTAATCCACTGTCTGTGTGATTGGTAAGGCTCCACACCCACCAGAAAGCCCGACACAGGGCTCCATCTCACCACCCGGAGATCATGACCTGAGCCGAAATCAAGAGTCGGATGCTCAACCGACTAAGCCACCCCGGCGCCCCTGGAAATGGTTTTTGAACCCCAATCTTTGGATCCTGAGAACAGAATCCATTATGTTATAGCCTATTGCCTCTTCCATAGTTCTTGATTTTCAATGATTTTATTTTCTGCTCTTGCTGGGCACTTCAGCGGAGGAATAGGAGTTTGGGCTATTTGTAAATCAAATGAGTCCTCTTCTTGCATTCAAGTGGTATACTCCACGCACCTGGAATATCTTTCCTCTAAAACAGTGACGAGCAGCATACAGTCCTCGAGCTTTAACAAGACAACCCTTCATCTAATAATTCCAGGTACAAAACCCTTAGTTCAGGTTGTGGGGCCCTTTGGAATGCACGCTCACTCCTTCAGGGGTGAGCTGGTCCTCCAGCTGTGGCCGACCCTGGCAGCCTGGGGCCCAGGATGAGCTCTACACAGAAGCTCACCCCAGAGCTGTGACATCTGAGGTCATGTGCATCCAGCTAGTGCCCCAGTAATGAGTCAAAGAGACACACACTTCTCTCCTATCCACACACATCCTTAAGGAAGGGTCTAGCACGATGTTCCCTTTTCACCATTTGGTAAGTCGTTAGTGGAGGAGGAAATCCCACCTGGAAATCATGTTGTTAGTCCTCCTTCCCTGTGCTGTTCATACTTCTTGGAATGCTCCTAAATCCTCAGCCAAATGATAGGTCCCCTCTATCTCCACTTCTCTAGCAACTAGAAGTCAACCATGGATCTCTGGGGTTGGACTTTGGTGCTTACCTCTACTTTGTTTATTCCTTAATATTTATGGAGAGAGAGATCATTCTTCTCTAAAATTCCCCTGTCTGCCCTCCCTCTTCACTGGTTCTTAGTGCACAAAAATGTGTTTAAAACACAAACATTTTCAGATTCTGCATTTAATGCTGCTCTTCGCCAAGGTTTCCCTCCCCTGGCCTTCCATCCCTTCCCAACAAGTCCTTCACGAAGAGGGCAATAGTAAAGGAGTATTTGAAGTTTGGGCATACGTGTAGACACTGAAAAGTATTCTACACATGTGTATTTATATATGTAATTCATAAATCTACACAGACCATACACGTTTTCCCCCCCTGAGTTATATTTCATGCTAAAAGCACAGGAGTAAAAAGAACTACCCATGAAGAAAGGTCACTTCAAATGGCCACCAGCTCTTGAGGAAGTTTGTCGGCTGTATGTGCATTCCAGAAACAAAGGCCTGCCTCTGTCCATGGGTTAAGGGATATTGGGAGGGCTGTTCCCTCCTCCCAGCATGGATGTGTGTCTTGTGCCTCCTGCCAGTGGGAGAAGGTTCTTTGTCATCGCAGGGCCTTGGGCTTCACGGGACTGGAAGGCCCCAGTGGTGGGGACCGTGATGGTCAGTATGAAGCAGCCAACCCAGACAAGCTTTTTCCTTGGTTCCATCCCCAAGAGGGCAGCAACAGGCTTCTTCACCCTCCTTCATCTGTATCTCTTCCAGATACAACTCTTAGCTCTAAGATTATATCCCGAAAAATATTGTTAGAGAACAAACCCTTGCCACCTTCTACCATTTCTGACAACTTTAGGTTAATGATCCGGGCCTGATAGTATCAACTGAAATTCAAAGGAAAGTCACAGATGAAGAAAGATAGCCAGATCTTGTCCTCACTGTGTGTGTGGTGCTCAGTTCACTCAGAGGCAACTGGGAGGAAATCTGAAAAGCGTTCAAAAGGGAAGTTGGTGGTGACGCTCACTTGTGAGGTCCAGGTTGCTGGATTTGCCTTGTCTGTAGTTAGATTTTGAGAGGCTGTTGCATCACGAGGCAGGAGCTCACTCTACCCCTCCTTTTCCGGGCTTGAAGACCATGATGGGTCTGTTGGGCTTTCTCCCTGAGGAAATGCTACTGAGAGATTTGAGCCATGGCTTGGTCAGGTAAAGCTCATTGACATGGTTAGGGTGAACACCACTCGGGGCTTTGGCCCTCTGTGTGACAGATGCTGAGTCTATGGCTAACTGGGGGTCACTGCTCAGATGGACGCTGTGGCCTTTCTTAATAAGAGCATGGGAATTGGCATGACGTTGAGGTGGTCCTGGAGAAGATGTGTGGGATGGGGGAACTTGGAGGGTTGTCTCATTGCTTTCCTCTTAAGCCGGTGCTTTTGGGGGGGTTGGCAAGCCTAAGCCCGCCCACAGAGATGAGAACCTACAGAAATGGTAAGGCCCTCCGGGGAAGGATGGTACAGCCCTCTTTGGCAACCTCTGCTAATGTCCTAACAATCCTCATTGTCAGGACCTCCTTTCTTCCTATTGAACTTAAATTCTCACTCCAGTTCAAGTCACTAGCTTCTCACTCCTTCCTAGATGGGGGTTAGGAACAGCTGGTTACAATCTTCTGTGCGGAAATCCACAGTTCTTGGAGAAATGAACACACACACACACCAAAAAGCTCAGAGTTCTACCTTTAGGATTGTGTTTTCCCTCTGGAAAATATTCCCCAGATTAAATATAAATTAATTTTCAATTTCTCAAAAATCTTATTTCCTAGCCAATACCATTTCCATATGGATATTTTAAGGAAAATAGTGGACCCTTAAGTTCTGGAGTTTTAGAAGTCTTGCCAATAAACTTTTGAAAATATGAACTAGAAGTCTTCCTATGGAAAGACATGTCAAAAATAAGAAGTTCTTGGAATGAAAGTGTCCGTGAACTTAAGGGTTTGTGCGATATTGTCTCCCTGAATCTTACGGCATCAGGAACTAGGTTTTTAAATTTGGAAAAATGTATGCACCATAGCAGCTTGTACTGTGTAAGAGGATAAGCTTCAAGGCTTGGCTCTGCTCTATTTTTTTTTTCCATTTTTTTAATTATGTTATGTTAATCACGATACATTACATCATTAGTTTTTGATGTAGTGTTCCATGATTCATTGTTTGCATATAACACCCGGTGCTCCATTCAGTACATGCCCTCCTTAATACCCATCACCAGGCTAACCCATCCCCCCCCCTTCCCCTCTAGAACCCTCAGTTTCTCAGAGTCCATAGTCTCTCATGGTTCATCTGCCCCTCCGTTTCCCCCCCTTCATTTTTCCCTTCCTGCTATATTCTTCTTCTTCTTCTTCTTCTTTTTAAACATATAATGTATTATTTGTTTCAGAGGTACAAGTCTGTGATTCAACAGTCTTACACAATTCACAGCACTCACCATAGCACATACCCTCCCCAATGTCTATCACTCAGCCACCCCATCCCTCCCACCCCCCACCACTCCAGCAACCCTCAGTTTGTTCCTGAGATTAAGAATTCCTCATATCAGTGAGATCATATGATACATGTCTTTCTCTGATTGACTTATTTCGCTCAGCATAATACCCTCCAGTTCTATCCATGTCATTGCAAATGGCAAGATTTCATTCCTTTTGATGGCTGCATAATATTCCACTGTATATATATACCACTTCTTCTTTATCCATTCATCTGTCGATGGACATCTTGGCTCCTTCCACAGTTTGGCTATCGTGGACATTGCTGCTATAAACATCGGGGTGCACGCACCCTTTCAGATCCCTACTTTTGTATCTTTGGGGTAAATACCCAGTAGTGCAATTGCTGGATCGTATGGTAGCTCTATTTTCAACTTTTTGAGGAACCTCCATACTGTTTTCCAGAGTGGCTGCACCAGCTTGCATTCCCACCAACAGTGGAGGAGGGTTCCCCTTTCTCCGCATCCCCGCCAACATCTGTCGTTTCCTGACTTGTTAATTTTAGCCATTCTGACTGGTGTGAGGTGGTATCTCATTGAGGTTTTGATTTGGATTTCCCTGATGCCGAGCGATGTTGAACACTTTTTCATGTGTCTGTTGGCCATTTGGATGTCTTCTTTGGAAAAATGTCTGTTCATGTCTTCTGCCCATTTCTTGATTGGATCATTTGTTCTTTGGGTGTTGAGTTTGATAAGTTCTTTATAGATTTTGGATACTAGCCCTTTATCTGATATGTCATTTGCAAATATCTTCTCCCATTCTGTCTTTTGGTTTTGTTGACTGTTTCTTTTGCTGTGCAAAAGCTTTTTATCTTGATGAAGTCCCAATAGTTCATTTTTGCCCTTGCTTCCCTTGCCTTTGGCGATGTTTCTAGGAAGAAGTTGCTGCGGCTGAGGTCGAAGAGGTTGCTGCCTGTGTTCTCCTTTCGGATTTTGATGGACTCCTGTCTCACATTTAGGTCTTTCAACATTTTGAGTCTATTTTTGTGTGTGGTGTAAGGAAATGGTCCAGTTTCATTCTTCTGCATCTGTCCAATTTTCCCGACACCATTTGTTGAAGAGACTGTCTTTTTTCCATTGGACATTCTTTCCTGCTTTGTCGAAGACGAGTTGACCATAGAGTTGAGGGTCCATTTCTGGGCTCTCTATTCTGTTCCATTGATCTATGTGTCCGTTTTTGTGCCAGTACCATACTGTCTTGATGATGACAGCTTTGTAATAGAGCTGGAAGTCCGGAATTGTGATGCCGCCGGCTTTGCTTTTCTTTTTCAACATTCCTCTGGCTATTCGGGGTCTTTTCTGGTTCCATACAAATTTTAGGATTATTTGTTCCATTTCTTTGAAAAGAGTGGATGGTATTTTGATGGGGATTGCATTAAATGTGTAGATTGCTCTAGGTAGCATCGACATCTTCACAATATTTGTTCTTCCAATCCATGAGCATGGAACGTTTTTCCATTTCTTTGTGTCTTCCTCAATTTCTTTCATGAGTGTTTTATAGTTTTCTGAGTACAGATTCTTTGCCTCTTTGGTTAGATTTATTCCTCAGTATCTTATGGTTTTGGGTGCAATTGTAAATGGGATTGACTCCTTAATTTCTCTTTCTTCTGTCTTGTTGTTTTTGTATAGGAATGCCACTGATTTCTGTGCATTGATTTTACATCCTGCCACTTGACTGAATTCCTGTATGAGTTCTAGCAGTTTTGGGGTGGAGTCTTTTGGGTTTTCCACATAAAGTATCATATCATCTGCGAAGAGTGAGAGTTTGACTTCTTCTTTGCCGATTTGGATGCCTTTGATTTCTTTTTGTTGTCTGATTGCTGTGGCTAGGACTTCTAATACTATGTTGAATAGCAGTGGTGATAGTGGACATCCCTGCTGCATTCCTGACCTTAGGGGGAAAGCTCTGTTTTTCCCCATTGAGAATGATATTCGCTGTGGGTTTTCATGGATGGCTTTTATGTTATTGAGGTATTTACCCTCTATCCCTACACTCTGAAGAGTTTTGATCAAGAAAGGATGTTGTACTTTGTCAAATGCTTTTTCTGCCTCTATTGAGAGGATCATATGTTTCTTGTTCTTTCTTTTATTCATGTATTGTATCACATTGATTGATTTGCAGATGTTGAACCAGCCTTGCAGCCCAGGGATAAATTCCACTTGGTCGTGGTGAATAATCCTTTTAATGTACTGTTGGATCCTATTGGCTAGTATTTTGGTGAGAATTTTTGCATCCACGTTCATCAAGGATATTGGTCTGTAATTCTTCTTTTTGGTTTTGGGATCAAGGTAATGGTGGCCTCATAAAACGAGTTTGGAAGTTTTCCTTCCATTTCTATTTTTTGGAACAGTTTCAGAAGAATAGGTATTAATTCTTCTTGAAATGTTTGGTAGAATTCCCCTGGGAAGCCATCTGGCCCTGGGCTTTTGTTTGTTGGGAGATTTTTGATGACTGCTTCAATTTCCTTAGTGGTTATAGGTCTGTTCAGGTTTTCTATTTCTTCCTGGTTCAGTCTGGTAGTTGATACATTTCTAGGAATGCATCCATTTCTTCCAGATTATCTAATTTGCTGGCATAGAGTTGCTCATAATATGTTCTTATAATTTTTTTTAGGGGTGCTGAGGGGCTGCTCCCCTTTTATTATTGACAGGAGGTTTCTCTAACGAGTGTGACACCCCTCCCCTGTGGGGCCATTGTCCGACCTGTGCGTTGTCCCTTCAAGTACCCTCTCAGAAGAAGAGCCCCCACATCCGCCTGCCAATGCCTTGTCGAACATAGAGGACGTTGAACTTGTTCACGAACTGGTTCATGGTGTTGCAGGTTTTGGTGATGGTGTCAAGGTAGGCCATGAGCCCCACGTCATTGCATTGATCGTAAAAGTCTGTCTTGAACTTGTCTGTGCTGAGCACTGGGAGGCAGTGACATAGAGCATAGGCCTCCCGCAGGATCTCATGGTTGAAGGGGACCTCTCCCGCTTCGGAGGCCTTGACGTACTCCAAGATGAGCTTGACCCGGCTGTGCAGCATCTTAATGGCGCTGTGCTGCGCGATCAGGTGCTCGGCCACAGTGGAGTTCTTCCCGCTGCCCGTGGCTGTCATTCGGGCCACGTGGTCGACGCCAACGCGTTCGGCTTCCTCCATGGCCAGAGTGTAGGTCAGTTCGGCAAACAGCATCGTGGCCTCTCCATTGATTATATCGATGACAGACTCAAAAACACTGATGGGAAGATCTGTGTGCTTCGTCATAGGGTTCAATTTAAGAAAGAGCGGGCTCTCGATGATCTCGCACACCTGCTTGTGGACGTGGATGTCGGAGGGGTCAGGCGGCCCCCCGGTTGTATACCAACCCAGAAACTCCAGCTCCTTGAACACCTGTTTGAACTGCTCCTCCTTGGTGTAGTAATACTCCTTGTCAATGATAATCTTCTCCTCCACGGTGTGGGAGAGCAGCTCAAAGGAGTTCATCACCTCGATATTTCAGCCCTCCTGTTTCTTTGGTGTTGGTTGTGATCTCTCCTCTTTATTCATGATTTTATTTATTTGGGTCGTTTCTCTTTTCCTTTTGATAAGTCTGGCCAGGGGTTTATCAATCTTGTTAATTCTTTCAAAGAACTAGCTCCTAGTTTTGTTGATCTGTTCTACTGTTCTTTTGGTTTCTATTTCATTGATTTCTGCTCTGATCTTTATTATTTCTCTTCTCCTGATGGGTTTAGGCTTTATGGCTCTGCTCTATTTTTATTTCCATTATGGGTTACTTTTGTGTATTTTGACGAGATTCTACTGATGGAGGAACCAAGACTGTCCAGGTAAACAGTTGGCTTCCGTTGGACCATGTTAGAAGCAATGGGCACGGGGTGAGTGGGGGTGAAGAGAGGGTGCCCGGACAGCAGTGGGTGTCCCTGGAACAAACCAAGACCTTCGCACCCCTTCTTGGCTACCCTCCTTCCTTTCCACTCCTGACACTGCCCTTTATCATCGTGGCCACCAGCAAACCCAAGAAATGAGAGGAAACCTGGAAGATGTTTGGAGAGGCCCCCATGGTGGGTGCAAATTTCTTGGGGGGGGAGGGGACCACTTCTGATTTTGCTGCATAGGACAGAAGGTAAGAATCATTAAGAGGAGAGAAGAAAGGGGGAGCATGGTGGAGAGAAGAAAGGGGGAGCGCGGTGGAGAGAAGAAAGGGGGAGTGCGATGGAGAGGAGGGGGAGGGGCAGAGGGGGAGGAAAGGTGTCCGGGGAAGGGGAGGGAAAGCCAGGGAAACAGCTCTCAGTTTCTGGGACTAGAAGCCAAAAGTAACAGTGACATCTGAAGGTGCAGCAGCCTCAGGGCTGCTAAAAACTTGCTCATTGCATTTGGCCCCTCAACCAGCTGACAGCTCGGCACCCCTCCCGCTCTGCCACCTCGCTGTCCCCCTAGGCACAGGGTCACACAGGGAAACTCCACTTCCCATGTCCTTAGCGACTTCCCCGTTCCCTCTTCATTCCCATCCAGACAGAACTCATTCAGGACCTCCCCGGCCTTCCCTCCATCTGGCTCCATTCCACTTCTCAAGCCCCAGCAGCTCCCCTAGCTCACAGCAGCACCCCGAATGCTCATGCTCTGGCTTCTAGCCTGCACCTGCCTCACCAGCTTCCTCTCCCACCACCCGACATTGAACCCAGTGCCTCTGCCACCCAGAGGTATGGTGCCCCCCCCCGGGGCCAACCAGGCTTTTCCTCACAGCATTGCACAGGTTGTGCCCTCTGTCTGGAACAAGAAAGCCACCACCACGGAGGAGCTCATGTGAGCGCAGGCACAGGCTATACTTTCACCCTTTGAGGTAGGCACCAGGATCATCTCCATTGTTCCAGAGGAGTAAACTGAAGCTTTGAGGGGTTCACGGGCTTAGGGCCATCTGGCCTCTGTGGGAAAACCTATTAGATAAGGAAAGAGTGAGGGGGAGAAAAAAGAACTAGCACACACTGAGCACCTACTGTGTACCAGAGCTATGCCAGCCATGGATGTGTGTTCCGGACCTAAGATGCTATGACTTGAATGCCAAGCTGCCCCATTTTTCTAGAATAGAGATTTTTGATCTGTGTTTAGTTAAAGGAGAGATATCCTGTCTTCTGCAGACTTTGTTAGCTTGTTTTTTATCTGGTGTGATAAGGTAAAGAGTTTCTCTGTCTGCCTCTTTCCTCATTGTCAACCTTTTTTGTTCCTTTGCTTGCAGCTGTTGTCTGTCTTTGAGGCTCACAAACCACTGGCAGGAAGAGCTCTAGAGAATTTGGGAAGAAGGGGGGGTGGGGAGGAGAGACAAAGGTGTGTGGTTTCTCAAGAAGCAGGGAGACATAAGGAAAATAGAAGTGTTCTCAAGTGTGTCGCCTGCAGCCTTGTCAGGGAATATTTCTTTAGATGGCTTCTTCTTCCCCTCCCTCATGCCCAGCTGGTTCTTCATCATTTTTTAACATCTCTTTGGGGACAGGGACATGAAAGTGAACAGCAGGTCAAAGTCAGGAATTCGGGGTTCTGGGGTGGTCTGGTCTGATAGGCTCCCTTCATCTGCGGCTGTGCCCTTCATGGGGGCAGGTGAGGCTGGTTCACAATTCCGGTCACATCACCCACTGCTGGATGACAGCATCACCCCTTCATCTGTCCATTTACATTTCAAACCAGCACCTGCCTGCTCTTGATTAATTATTTAGTAATTCTGGTCACTTGTGAGCATTTCTGAGCTCATATTTCACGTAAAAGTCCATTCCTTTTTTATCCAAATCTTTTTTCCCTGGATCCTTGTGTAGTTTTTGAAATGAAATGGTACGTATTCCTTTTGAGCCCCCAACACTGACGTGTTGGCTCCTCTTCTTGGCAGCAGTACACCTAGATATTGGGTTAACCGGGGGGGGGGGAATCTCCCGTCGGGCTCCCCCTCTCTGCCTACCTCTGACCTTGGCCAACTCCCCCGTCGTGGGAGCTCCATTTTTCAGTAAGTAAATAAAGGGGTTTGGAATGCTGAGTCTCAAGGTCTTCTCTATGTTTAATTATTGAGGGGATCTATGAGAAGTCACAGAGGGACATGGGCTTTAGAATTCAAGAGAATTTGGGGGGTCTCCACTGGCTCTGGCACTTATTTGCTTATTTCCGTGAGACATTGGATAAGTTAGGTTATCCATCCACGTCTTACTTTCTTTACTTCTACAGTGGGGATGGACATATATAGGTGGCAGGGTGGGGGTGGGGTTTAACAGGAATGCATGAAACGACACCAGCCACAGGTACTGAGTATGGACTGTGAGGAAGATGGCATACTAAGGAGTTAAACTTGACCTTCTCAAACAATGCAAATAAAACAGTTGGCACAGAATCAACCTTCAAGAAGAGTTAGGCAGTTTATTATGGGGTTACCTTGACCCCAGGCAAAATTCTTAACCATACCAGCTTGGGGTAGTGGGAGCACCACATGGCCAAACCACCTCAGTTCTCAGAGTTCGAAACCTGAGGTTTGTCCTCTGAACTTTTGAATTCTGGTTCTAACACTTATTAGTTGTGTGATGTTGGAAAAATTTAATTTTCCCCAGCCTTAGTTTCATCATCTGCAGAATGGTTCTGATTCAACCTAGCTCAGAGGGGATATGGTGAAAAAATTAAATACCAAAGGTGGAAACATCTGGCAGATAGTAGGCATGCAACTGATGACTTTGCTTTCTTAACATCATGATAAATTAAGGTCTGTTCATAAATGAGTTCCTATCAAATCTCAAGACAAAGAAGGAAAGTCCAGATTTTTTCTGATTTGTCACCAAAAGTATTATTAGGCTTTCAAGAAAACAGAGGGCATCCTTCATCACATAATAAAACTGAATCTACTGTTTTTCTGGCCAGAAAAAAAAAGCATAAATACAACTGACGTCGATTCTCTGTGCATATTGCAGCTTGTCTCCCTGTTTTATAGTTTTCGGAAACCAAAAGTCCATCTGTCTCGAAGTCTTTCCTAGTCTCTAGAAGAGAAAACACGGTCTTGATATAGTCGTGCTGTTTCATGTGGCTGCCTCGGAGCCTCCTTGTACGCTCCCCTTCTGCTGGCGAGGGTATGAAGCCAGGATGCTGATTTATGGCTGCCTCTGTCCCGGCAGGTTAACCCCTATCACCTGTCACGCTGCTGTGTTAATTTCATCATGGCCTTCCCCCAGCTCTTCCGTGGTGAGAGCACAACAGAGGACACGCAGCTCGATGCACACTGCTCATTGATGCCCATGTGAAAAGAACAGCTAGAACGTCCTGGACACCTGGGCCCTTCCTTCCACAGTGTTTATACGGTCCCGAATCAATCAGAGAGCCATCAATCTATTAAGCCCATTAACGCACAGCACACTGCATTACTTGATGGAGAGGCTTGTGCTTGAGAACGTTAAAATCTTGACTTATTTTTCCAGTCCTGGCCCCCCTTTTACTCATTAGTTCTGAGCTACACACTTTGTATTTCAGTTCAAATGTCCCCTTACTCCATAAGAGGCAGACAGAGAGAGCAGGCTCTGGGGAGGTCAGCAGGGACCTAAGTGGCAGGAAGGCAGAGTGGAGGGTGGAGCCTGGGGAACCCTTCCTCAGGGCTCCTCCCTCCATGTATTCGTGGCTGCTCCCCTAGCCCACCCTCCCTGGCCAGTCTCAGGTGCAGCCCCAATGTCCCTATGACATGGCAGATGCTTCAGTCGTAGAGGTGTGGTTGGCAACCCTCCGGACCTTATTTCCTCCATTTGAGATACCAAGAACAGGATGACCCATGCCTACTTCGCAAAGTTTGTTAAGAAGATGAAATAAAACAGCATAAATACACAGGTGTTAAAAAGAAATCTCTGCCAACTGAATAATAATAATAATAATAATAATAATAATAATAATAATAATGATGATAATAGTCGGAACCCCACGGCCAAACTCTGCATGGCTGGCAGGGGTGGTCCCAGGAGGTGGGGTGGTGGCCTGACACTGTCTGGTGACCTCCCATCAGTCGTGGGGGATACTGGCATGTGGAACGGCCGGGACGCCAGGTGCCGCCTGGCTGGAGCTGCTTCCCCCTCTTACTCTCCCCTTCTGGCCCCGGTCGGTAGCACGAGCCACTGTGCCAGCAGCCGGTATCTTCAAGATGTGGCATCTGGGGACGGAGGGGCTGGCTGAGTGTGTGGGGTGGGCGCTGCCCGCCTACCTTCCACGATGACTCAGAAGGAATACCGAATACTGCTTTACTCTGGGTGAGTCCTAGACAGTGCCGAGTTCCTGTGTGGGGTGACTGTTCTGCATGGAGGGAGGCCAGAAGCCTTTTTTGAATAATAATCACTTTTCCTATATCTTCTCATGGCTGCTGAAGGTGTCCCTTGGGCCAGCACACTAGGCAAACATGGCAAAGCTCTGAAGCTTTGTCATGGTTCCCATTGTTTTTGTTTTGTTGTTGTTGTTTTTGTTTTTTAATTAAGTCTGGGAAAACTGTGACAATATCCAGGCACGATGGATAATAGTCAGGCTGACACTCCATCTTCATTTTGAAGAGCATGTAAATGGGAATGAGATGATAACACTGTTAAAATAAGATTAATGACATAATAAATGCTAACATCCCCGACGATGGCAAGAAATATAACGAATGGCCAAGGCGGGTGACGTGGAAATGTTGCCGGTGACCACATAGGTAGAGAAGGTTACTGCCACGGAGGATGAAGTTGGGCTGTGCATGAAACGGGATCCGGAGTCACTAGCCTCAGCAAGATAGAGCTTATTTTCCTTTTGCATGAAAGTCTGGACGTAGATGGTCAGGGGCTCTGCTCGTCTGACCCTCTACTCCTTTGCGTCTCTCTTCGAGAGTGAAGATAGCTTTGCTTGCCTGGCACACTACGCTCCAGGGAGGCCCTTCTTCCATCTCTTGCTGCTTCTTTCTTGTGCTTGCGTGTGAGCTTCCTTTCCCAAGGACATCTCTTGGTCCAAGGTAACTGCCCCAGAGCTGCCTAACACACCTGCATTCCTGCCACCAAGAAAGAGGGATGGGGAGGATGTGGCAAAGGGCAGATGCCCGCTGTTACCTGCCGAAGGTTTCCAGAAGCTCCTAGACAACACCCTCACCTACACCCCCCTGCCCAGGCCACAGTCCCGTGAGCATACCTAGCTGGCTCTGTCCTATAGCCAGTGCTTTGCAAAGACCAAATCTGTGGAAGAAGTGGAGGACATACCGGGGGGAGGGCACTGGTGGTCTCTACTTATCATGTAATTTCAAGACTTCTAGAAAGTGCCTTTTGCCGTCCCTTCCACTTGGCTGATGCCTAAAGTTTCTCAACAGCATTGTGTCTTTCTCTAAGACATAGTGGACTTCCTTATACTATCACCTTCTCCAGGTCATTTGTAGGGTTCTTGGTGCCAGTTCTTTCCACCTCAACCCCCCTCCCAGCGACCCCCCTAGCCCAGGTCATTTGTAGGGTTCTTGGTGCTAGTTCTTTCCACCTCAACCCCCCTCCCAGTGACCCCCCTAGCCCAGCTGAGCTGGTATCAGGGTAGTACCGTGTCTTTCTGCTGTCCATGTTAGGAGAGGGTAGTAGCTATTATAACAACCAACACGTACTGAAGCTTACAACACACCAGATCTTACACTCACAGTTTAGGTTTTTTATTTATTTTTTTCTCATTTAGCCCCCAGCAAAGCCCCAGGAGATGAGTGCTCTTAAAAGAGATGCGGACTTAAAGCCAGGATCCACACTAGCCCTTGTGCTCACCATTATGCCACACGGCCTCTCCTTTATCCTGTCTGATCTCCAGGTAGGGCCAGGCCCTATGTGGATTCTAGCGGAGGAAGCACATTTTTCTGGGTCTTGGTTCTGAGTGTGCGAGTATGAGGAGTGGAGGTGAGGTTACCAAAGCTATGCTAAATATCCAAATGAATAGGCAGTTTGGTAGGTTCCCTGAGAGGTGAACGCAGGTGGACTTTTGCCATAGGTGTTCGGGAGATGCAATGTCAAGGCACTAGAAGGGACACTAAAAAAAAGAGGTAATTGCTTCACTCCAGCTGCATCTGCTCCCTTCTGGTGTAGCTGGAGCCCTTCACCAGCCTGCATTCTGGCACGGTGAAGGTCATGTCCCCCTGGGAGCCAGCTGTCAGCAGGGCTCCTGCCCTTGGGGATCTGGTCAGCTTGGACTGGAATCCTCATTCCATGTCTTTTTCTTAGCGCTTGCTTCCTTAAGCCTTTTTTTGCTTCAATGCCCGGATGCTACTTTTCCTACGTCAGTGTTTTTCATCAAAGGTCACTCTTACCCATACTGTTTCAGAGTTTAGTAGATTCATCAGAGACTAGAAGGATTTCTAGGGAGCTATCATTCTGGCGTGAGGTCTTCCTTGGCCCCACCCTCCTGCCTTTCCCCTCCCTCCTCTGGAGTAACTTCAGCTTTATCTGTCGAACACACGATTCCCCAGCATTTGTGAATTTATATCCAACCACCGATTAAAGTATTTTCCTCACAAAAACTGATTCCTTAGGCTATCTGAGATTCTGGAGGAGGAAATGTTCCCTTCTCTTGTTACTCTTGATGTTTTGGTGGCTAGACTGATACAGCAGGAATTCATCTGTATCTTCAGGGAAGAAAGAGATGACACGATGTTGGTGATGAAACAGCCTTGGCCTATCATGTGGGCTTGAAGGCAGGGCCTCGGGATCATGGTGAGTTCATTGTCCCTGAAGCAGTGGGACTTGCTGTAGTCTTCAGAGGTGGCAGTCACTAACAATTTTAAAGATGGTTGCCATGAAGACATCTGCTCCACAGTGTATGAGTTTGGCCATTGGTGGGAGCGATAGAGATGCCTAGTGCTTTCCATATCTGGTCTCCCTTCATTCCTGAGCACATGGGAAGGCTCAAGCTGCCCTGAAAGTAGCTAGAGCCCATGGGACTAGATCTGCCCAATGGGCTCTGAGTGAAGAGACTTGTCATTTTTGGTCTCAGGCAGTTAAGAGTTTTCCATACTCTTCCTTGTGAGCCATGTGTTGAAATAATAGCAGAGACATTTAGGAGGAGCCTGGATCCTTGAGACAGTAGGTGGATGAGAGCCCTGCTGACCTGCTTCGGACTTGGCATGCACAAGATAGAAACTTCTCTCAGGTGATGGGTGTTCAGAGAAACACCAACAGACAGAAGAGCTCCTGCTATTTTGGCCTTTGTTACCGTAGCATGCCATAGTAAATCCCGAATACAGGTAAGGTGGAATTTATATAGATTGTGCTCAGCTCTACCAGTGAGCTATTCCTGGATGTCTAATAGATTCCAAAGTTTGGATGGTCAGGGGATGTTTTGGGATTAGAAGAAAGGAAGAATTCCCTGCATCTTTTATTATTTCTGTTTTTCTTTTTTTCCCTTAAGTGGCCATCATTTCCAAGACACTGGGTGATAAGGCGGCTGGTGCTGAATAGAAACACCAACAGAGAATTGGAGAGAAGCACTTGGTAGGATGGTTCCCAAAAACCCCCTCAAGCCTCTGCTTCCCTAATTGATATGCTGTTCTGGAACAATTCTGCCTGACACGGTGCTCTGGCAGGTTAGTAAAAAGGAGAATGTGGTGCTGAATCCATATGTTGCCATCCCACCTTTCACAGAGCAGCCGAGAATCCAGGCTCTGTTTCCACTACTAATCACCAAACATAACAATTAAACACATATCACTCCAGACTAGAAAACCCCAGGAGGATACTCTGTGTCCATTCTGTTCAAGTCTGAAATCTGTTGTGGATATTGGCAAAGTGGCACAAGCAGTTAGGGAGGTGGGAGAGGGGACGGCAACCCCAAAGATGATTAAGGTAGCAGAGAATTCGCACGTTCTGCTCTTGGAAGTGCAAAGAGTGCCGAATATGGTGCCTAATACAGCACAAAGTATTTATTTATGCAATGGTGACTCTCAGTTAAGAATGAACATGTTCATTAGTAGTAGAGATTGTTTAAAAATGCATTCTGCTGTGCAGAAAGAGTATGTGAATCCTTGTCCTTATGATCTTCTCCAGCACAGAGAAAGGCAAGGATCGGGACAGCTCAACCCACATACGATGTGCGTGCCTCCCCGTGATGATCCAAGTTTAACTCTCTGTCCGGTATTCTCTGATGCTGTTCCTGGGGATAGGGACACTCCAGCCACACAATCGCAGCTGACGACATCTGCAATCCTTCCTTCTAGTGATGGAGCCAATCACTAGAAGGCGAGAGGGTACGTAAGCAATCCTACCCATCCTTGTGCATTATCTGTGCAGCTTCTAGAAAACTATTTTTGATAGAAGGAGGCACTGAACTAATACAGGAATATAAGAGGATATACTTTGCTAAAGAGGAAACCTCCTTCTAACTCCCAGACAGAATCCAGAGCTTCTGTCTAACTAAACCCTTCCTTTCTAATCTGACTTTTTGGAGTTTCACCTTAGAATATGGGAAAGGGTCTCTTGAGTTTAGTACCTCTCAGAGAGAAAGGTATGTCTTGACTCCCTCAGCAAGGAGCTTCGGGCACTGTCCCTGTGTTCAGTGACCCTGTCCCTGATGGTGAATTCTCAGGTTCTCCAGGTGGGTGGGCTGCCAATGTTTACTTGTTTTATTGAGAAAGGAGAGACTGAACAAATGAAACCTTTCTACTTTTTTCTTTCCAGGATGCTCTCCAGGACAATTCCTGTGAGCCTGACTCAGAAGACCAGCAGTCTGTCCGTGAACCTGTTACCCTCGAGAATTTGATCTTCTTTCCGCAGTATCTTGTGGTGGCCACTTCTTCCTCTTCTCTGACTTCCTATCAGCTTTTCTTTTTCTTTTTTCTTTTTAACCAGGTTTTGTTACAATTTATTTTTATTTTTTAATTTAATTTAATTTTATTATGTTATGTTAGTCACCATACATCATTAGTTATTGATGTAGTGATCCATGATTCATTGCTTTTGTATAATGCCCAGCAGCTTTTCAAATGGTGGATTTAGAAAAACTGAAGTTATTCTAGCATTGATTATGTGGTCTCAGCTTCTCACAACTAGTTTTCCTCCAGATGAATATTGGGAAGAGTTTGGTAGCAAGCTATATGATGAGAGGGGAACACTGGAATGGGAGCCCAAATGTGTTGTAAACTGGGGCAGGTTACTTCATCTCTCTGACATTTTGTTTCATCCACTCTAGATTAGAATGTGGATTAAAATGCGTCTGACTACCAATGCCTATAAGTCCTAAAAACTGTGCTCCAGAGGAGAAAACACACACAGGCAAATGTGTATTTATTCACTCTTCCACCATGCTTTTGTAGACTGGTTCGAGAGAGTTCTGAATTCACCTAGTAATAGCATTATCTTAATTTCATATTGAAGACACAGTTCCAATAACTTAACCATAAGACTTGTACACTGGCTGACTTCCATCCTTTTCCTAATAAAGTAGATTAATTAATCCAGACAATTACTGTCAAGGAAAGGAGCAAGGTTGGACATTCTCTAAGAAATTTGGTGGTTGTACATCTGATATGGTTAATTTGCAAGACCTCAAATGGAACATTTTAATTAATTATTTCGGTTACTATTATATTTAGATAGTGCTGGTTGGGTGTAAATCTATTAAAATTATAAAGTTTGGGTCAATTTACCAATGAAAAGGATGAGCCTCCTTCTACCTTTTCTTTTTTCTTTCTATAACCGTAGCAATTAGAGAAATTATGTCATGATATTGGGCAAATAAATTAGTCAATCCCAGCCCAAAAGTAGTTGAAAAGCAAACCATTAGAACCCTCTCCCAAACAGAGGCCTGTTGGGAAGCAATGTATAAATAGAGCAAAGCTTATGAAATGAAAGAGACAGGATATAAAATTTCCATATACACAGTCCCCTAACAAGGACTTTTCTTACGTATGTCGCCACTACCTTGATAAGATTGGGAGTTGGCCAGTGGCTTTATAAATTTAAAGCAAATGGTGACAATTAGGTCCTTAGAGTACATCCTCATTCCTCCTTTATTCACTTCAGGTTCATTATTTTGGATTTTTCATTTATATTTTTGTGTTTATGGTCGTTGGAGGAGGCTGAGTACTACATTTTGACAGTGGAATCTGAAAGAGTCACAATTCTAAATTCTGGTAAATACTTCTTGATCATAAAAAGATGTCTTAGTTTTAACTTAGATTACTATCTCATTGGTCAAGCCCTTTGGATTAGATTATATTTTATTGAAAGGTCAATCCTCCCAATTCATGGTATTGAGGTCTGCTTTTCAGAGGTTCAAACTGTGGGTGGTTTAGTTCATATCCTTTACCGCAAAATGAAAATTCTGGGATTCTCATCAGCTTTCTCCCAAAGCAAACCTTTAAAGCTTCCCCAACACATGTAAAAACCAAACTTTATGAGGATCCAAGACCAGCCAGGAAATTTTAACAAAGACTAAATTTTAGAACAGCTAATCTTTAGTTGTGCAAAGGACATTGCTAAACTTCTGGGTTGGAAGGTATCCTGATCTACCTAATTCTATTTATGAAACTGCATATGTGCTTTGAAACTCCATTTAGATCCAACTCTTTCAGCTAGAGATGGAAACCATATGTGTGTCTAAGGCCCATATGTTAGGGCTTGGAGAGTCTTAGATTTTGTTTTGATTTCCAACTCAGCATCATTTTCAGATTTGGAGGCATCTGGGTATGTCCTTGACCCTCTGTGTCATGCGGCGATATTTTTGTTATCCATTCTTCTTCTTCTTAGATGATTCCCATTTCCATATGCTTAGAAAGGTGTTGTGGCCTTTCGTTCTCAAAAGATTACTCTAAGGAAAACAGAGAATCAAAGTAAATATGTGGAAAAATCAAGTTCACAGTCTTACACCTGGGTGAAACAGTATTTTGTTTATTGTTTACATGAATTCATTAGGACTTCTTTTTTCCTTCGCTCACTGTTTCTTTTGTGTAGTGTGGACTTCCATTTCTCCTGCACACGTGCCCAAGGATTGTAGGCATACCCCAGTGGGAAGATGGCTGGCTGACCCCCAAATCTATTTCCCCATTCTCTTGAGGTAATAATCTAGTTGCAGTCGGGCACGTGGCCTCTCAGCTAGGGACTGTCTTCCAAACCTCACTGGTAGGCATGTGCTGAAGTTCTTACAGATGAAATGTGAGCAGTAGGGATAGGAGACATTTCAAGGCCCATGCCCTAACACACAACCTTTCCCTTTGGTTGGTACTAAAATACAGAATAGCTTAAAACCAGCTGCAAATGCAGATGATGGCAGTATCCCGGGGATGATGGATAAACGCAATGGAAAGAACTGAACTCTTCTAATTTCTGCAAGGAGCAGAGCCACCTGCTGACCCACCTTACTATTGGATTGGCAGGAAAAAAGCTTCTTTGTCCTTAAAATTAGCTTTTACCCTAAAATCATGTGTAGAGCTTAGGGCTCATGCAATGATATAACTAAAGGAAAAGAAATTCTTTTCTGCATAGAACCCAGAGAGATTCTTAGGTTGTGGGGACAAGGATTCAACAGGAAATCAGTTCTCTGAACAAAATATTTAGACATCCATTTGGGGAAAAAAATAGCCACTGGTTATTTGGCCTGATGGTATTGAGAGTCAGAAGAGTTGTTTATTCAACACAGGAACTCATTTTTCTTCTTTGTTGGTTGGTTACTTAAAACTCTACTCATGACATTTTTAACAATTGAGTCAATGACAGGGGTAGTCGTTGTTGAAAAACATCTCTTTAGTGAAAGGTGCAGATGTAAGAATGAAAAGCAAAGTAAGGTTTTCTTGAGGGAAGAAGATCAGGGATCTTCTCTTGGTAGCTCATGTCCCCAGGGGCAGGGCTTGGTGGGCAGCTCCTGGGGTCTGGCAGGTAAAATCCGGTGGGACCTCAGTCTATGATTTTGCCTGACTTAGCCTCAAGTTCCTAAACTGTAACATGTCAATGATGACACCCATCTCATTCATTTTTACATTTGGTAGATCATCTGCACTAATATCTCTGTGATATCTGACACATAGCATGTGTTCAGTAAACGATGTTCTGAGGTTAAGGGTGACTTCTCACAAGTTCCCATTGCTGATGGTGGTTACCGGGTATGGGGTGTGGAGGCAAGGACAAAGATCTGTGTTTCCATGAGAGCGAATAAGGAGGGGTTGGACTTCCAGATTGGCTTTCTTCTGATTTATTCAAGATTTCAAGAACCAAGGTGTGTCAAGCCTTTGAAAGATCTCAAAAGATTAAGATGTTTTTAAACGTAAAAAATATGCTATATGGGGCGCCTGGGTAGCTCAGTTGGTTAAGCGACCAACTCTTGGTTTCAGCTCAGGTCCCAATCTCATGGGTGGTGGGATTGGGCCCCCCCTCGTCTGGCTCTGCCTTCAGTGGAGAGTCTGCTTAAAGATTCTATCCCTCTGCCCCACCCCCAGCACGCTCTCTGCCCCCTAAAATAAATAAATCTTAAAAAATGTGCTCTATATTTTTGCATTTTTCATAGTATTTCAGGATTTGCATTTGACTGGATGCATCATATTTGATTGACAGAGTGTAGTCCAAGGGAATGTTTGAATACACAAACACATTGTTCAATGGGACAAGCTTGTGTGATGTTTATAATGGTATCAAATATATAAAAAAAGCACTGTCTGGGTATTTTGTAGACAGATGCCATGCACCTTTTTTTTTGTTGTTGTACATTGTATGGTTTAATCAGATGGTACAGTGGAGGGCTTTGTGCAAAATGTGGTAAGTGGTAGGAAACAAAGGGTGAGCTCTGATGTAAAGACACTGAGGGCTGTGATGCAATTTCTTTTTCCTTTTCTTTTGTTTAAAATCAATTAATTAACATATAGCGTATTACTAGTTTCAGAGGTAGAGTTTAGTGATCCATCAGTTGCATATAACACCCAGTGCTCAGTACATCACGTGCCCTCCTTAATGCCCATCACCCAGTTACCCCATCCCCCATCCCCTCCCCTCCAGCAGCCCTCAGCTTGTTTCCTAAGAGTCTCTGGTTTGTCTCCTTCTCTGATTTCATCTTGTTTTATTTTTCCCTCCCTTCCCCTATGTTCATCTGTTTTGTTTCTTAAATTCCACATATAAGTGAAATCATATGATAATTGTCTTTCTCCAACTGACTTATTGCACTTAGCATAACACCTTCTAGCTCCATTTCATTTTTTTAGGTAAGATTTCATTTTTTTTGATGGCTGAGTAATATTGCATTATATATATGTGTGTGTGTGTGTATATACACTACCTCTTCTTTATCCAGTCATCTGTCAATGGTCCTCTGGGCACTTTCCATCATTTGGCTATTGTGGACATCGTTCTATAAATATTGGGGTGCAGGTGCCCCTCCGAATCACTATGTTTGTATCCTTTGGAAAAGTACCTAGTAGTGCAATTGCTGGGTCATAGGATAGCTCTATTTTCAACTTTTGGAGGAACCTCCATACTGTTTTCCAGAGTGGCTGCACCAGCTTGCATTCCCACCAACAGTGTAGGAGGGTTCCCCTTTCTCCGCATCCTCACCAACATCTGTTGTTTCAGGACTTGTTAATTTTAGCCATTCTGACTGGTGTGAGGTGGTATGTGAGGCAATTTCTATTCAATCTTCCATGTACGTTGGTTTTGAAGACAAATCATCATGACCAGGCTCACGTCTATCTTAAAGCTGCATCAGGAGTGACTTTCCATATGAAAATTCAGAATTCGAGAATCACATGTTTGCCCTGGGATGATGACAGGTGTGGTTTTGGAAAATCAGTTGATTGAGAAGATTTGGTTGTAGTTGAAATGGGCATATATATATTAAATATTTAGATTATTAAATAACAGTTGAGTGCTGAAAAGTATGAGTCCAGAAACAAATACATATGGATTTACAAATCTACAAGGATGCACTGTACATTCAGTGACTGATTTATTCATTTGATAAGACCAAGGCAAATGTTGTAGATTTATCATCCATGGAGCAATTGGTCTCTTTAGCCCTGTGGCCTACCAATTGTATCTAAAACCTGACCAACCATCTTGCACATGTCTGTCATTAGGCTGCAAGGAAAAACAGGCATGAGAGGGAGGTGTGGATTGGTGGATTGCTGTTATCATTCCAGGTAAGACAACTCGACATAGCCCTTCTGATGAAGAGGTACAAACTTGCAGTTATAAAATAAATAAATCACAGAGATGGAAAATACAGCATAGGGAACATAGTCAATAATATTGTAATAACATTGTATGGTGACGGATGATGCCTACACTTATCATGGTGAGAACTGAGTCATGTTATAGAATTGTCAATTGCTGTGTTGTACACCTAAAACTAACATATTACTCTATGTAAGCTCTACTTCCATAAAAAAAGAATGCAATGGACCTATTTGAAGGCTACATCTCCTGTTTTCCTCCTACATCTCGGGCTGCCCCTTCTGGGGCTCTTAGTCTCTTAAATGAGGGTTTCTTCAAGGCACCTTACAGACCGTCACAATTTTTTCACTCGATCCCCATCCTGGGAAATCTCATCCATTCCTGTGGCTTCAGTTTCATTTACACTCCATACCTGCGCCCTCCAGTGCAGAGCTCCCTACCAAACTTCTGATGCATCTTCAGATTCACTTACTTATTAACATGCCTGTCTGTCTCACGGCCCCTCAAATTCAAAATGTCTAAATCTCATTTTATCACTTCATCTTCACGTCTTTCCTCTAAGTCTCTGTCTTCGCTGGTGCTCCCTCTTTATTTTCACCCAAGATGCTCCTTCCCTCAACTCCATCCCACAATCAGTCAATCCATCATTCCATCACAGATCAGTCAAATTTCCATGTTCCTGGGCATTTCTTCATTCAGGTCCCCATTCATTTCCCACCTGACTTTTCCTTCAAACTTCCAGTTTCCTCCTGCTGGAGGATCCATTGCAATCCCCCTGCCCATACTTTTCCTTCATACCATTTATCTTGGTTTGCAATCATATACTTGTGTGACTATGTGATGCTTATCTCTGTCTGTAAATGTGAGTTCCAAGAGAGCATGGATTGGACCCATTTTGGTTCGCATTGTCTGGTTACCTAGCAGATGGTAAAAGTTTAGTTCATATTTGGTATTTGCTGAATGAATAATTGAATTAATCTGGTTTCTTGTTATAGTGTGATCACACACTCTGTTTTCAGTCTTTCTTTTATATATTTCACTTATCATCTTGCAAAACATCTTAAAGCACATCTAGTCACGCCATGGCCCTCCATATCATCCTTCAATGAATGATAAAATCTGAACCTCTCCACACACTTTAGATTTTCTTTCTTTCTTTTTTTTTATTTTAGAGAGAGAGAGTGTGAGAGAGAGAGAGAAAGAAAGAGAGAGAAAGAGATTACAAGCAGGCTCCCCGCTGAGCAGGGAGCCCGATGCGGGGCTCGATCCCGGGACCCTGGGATCTTGACCTAAGCCGAAGGCAGCCGCTTAACCGACTGAGCCACCCAGGCGTCCCACACACATTAGACTTTCATGATTCATCCCCACCAAAGTCTCCAGTCTCATTTCTTTTGTGCCAGAGCGGAGGAAGGGACAGAGGGACAGAGGGAGGGGAAGAGAGAGAATCCCAAACAGACTCCACACTGAGCATGCAGTCTGATGTGGGGCTCAATCTCAGGGCCTCCAGATCACGACTTGACTGGAAATCAAGAGTTGGACACCCAACCGACTGAGCCACCCAGGCACCCTGCCTTTCTTTTATTTTTGCTCCTTGCCTCCTTCCTGTCTCCCATCCCCATCTTCTTCTGCTCTCAAACCCTCCTAGCCTTGCTAACTCCTCCTCATCCTCCAGGTCTGGACTTAGATACCTGTCAGGAATCTTTTTGTGACCTTCCAAGATGCTTCATGAACTTGCTTGGTGCCTCTGCAGTAATTTGCATATGTCACCATACCCTGAATGATAACACTGATCTGTTATGTGTCTTTCTCCCCACTGTACCCTGAGAGTAGAGTCCAGCACCTGGAAAAAGGAGATGATCACCGCATGTTACTAAGTGAATGACAGATGGATGTGTAGCTCTGAGCACCAGGATGCATGTTGCTTTCGAGGGACAGGGCTGTCTTGGAATATGGTGAATTAGGACTAGTGTAGACACATGGCTACCTTGGGCCACTGAGTCCTGCAAAAGTTGCTCTCAGTCTAACTGGATTCTTCTGCTCCTGCTCCCCCACTTCAATAATTAATAAGAGAAAGGATGAGGGAGTGAGGGAAAGTAGTAAGTGCACAATGAGGAAGGAGGAGTGAGGGTAGAGAATGGATAAAAAATATACAGAACGACACAAAGACAGTGATACAGAGCTTAGTGGTGTTATCGCTCATTACAGTCTGAGTGATTTGTGATCTAAATTGTTCCATAGTGACAACATTACTGTGTGATGGAGTTCCCTGACTTTGTTTTATTGGGATGTGGTTACTCTATGGAAATGGCAAAATTCTTTGGTACTTTGGGGAATATGGATCTTAATTCCAGTGATCATACTAATTCTTAATTCTAATTCTGGCCAATCACAGAACTGCCTGTTGTCTTGGTCCCTTTATTTTTTTTCCCTCATATAGCTTAATCAGAGTTGGATTTTCAGTGATAACTTGCTCTTTTTTGGTACCCAGGGTAATTTTTAGAGCAGCTTGAGCTTGGTTAATATTTAAAACTTCAGAGTAATATGCAGCAGAACTCCTCTTTTCACTTATTGGTAACTTTCAAAACATTGTGCCTCTTAATTGAAATTTCCATGCTTAGTAACAGCCCAAACTAAAACACTTTTTAGGAAATCAACAGTTAACACATTTCACATACTTTTCAAGTAAATTGAAGATGGATGGTATTTGTGCTTTGTGAGTAACATTTCAGTTTTTCTAGTTACTAGTGAAATAAAACACCTAAATCTAAAAGCCCAGAGATACATAGACATAAAGGTCGGGGAATTTAAAAACAAACACTTTAATTAAAAAGAAGCTGGGGCGCCTGGTGGCTCAGTCAGTTGAGCATAGGACTCTTGATTTCAGCTCAGGTTATGATCTCAGGGTTGTGGGATCGAGCCCCAAATTGGGCTCTATGCTCAGAATGGGGTCTGCTTGTCCCTCTCCCTCTGCTCCTTCCCCTGTTTGCAAACACACACTCTCAAATAAATAAATAAATAAAATCTAAAAAAAAAAAGAATCAAATACTGTTAATCTATCACTTGGTCATTGCTGATTTCCTGTATCCTGAAGATCTATCTTTATCCCCAGTTAAGGCTATGTCTGTATTTAATAGTGAAATATGCAGTGAAAGCAATAAAAGTAATTTGTACTATTATGTTCACTTGAGTTTAATTCAGCAGATGTTTCTTTTTAAATATATATGTGTATTTCTTAAAATAAAGATTGTGTATATTTAAGGTGTATGACATGATGATTTGATATACATAATACAGTGAAATGATTACTGGAGTAAAGCTAATTAACATACTATCTTTTTTTAATGGATAAACTCCCCCCCCCCAAGATTTATTTATTTCAGAGAGAGAGAGAGAGAGAGAGCGTGAGCAGGAGGGGCAGAGGGAGAGGTAGAGAGAGCATCTCAAGCAGACTCCCTGCTGGGTGTGGAGCCTTTCACTTGACTCAATCTCATGACACTGCGCTGAGATCATGAACTGAGCTGAAACCAAGAGTCAGAGGCTTAACCAACTGAGTCACCTACCACCCCTAACATATCATCTTCTTATATAGTGATCGTTTTGTGTGTTTGTGTGTGATGAGACCACGTGAAATCCACTCTTAGCAAATTTCCAGTATTCAAGATGGTATTAGTCATCACCCTGTCCGTTAGAGCTCTAGACTTGCACATCCTACTTAACTGTGACTTTGCACTTTTTGGCCAACATCTCCCCATTTCCCCCACGTCCGCCCCCCTGGTAACCGTTGTTTTACTCTTTGCCTCTATATATTTGACTTTTTTAGATTCCACCTATAAGTGAGATCATGCACTTTTTTTTTTTTCTGTGTCTGGCTTATTCCAATTAGCATTATGGCTTCCAGGTTCGTCCATGTTGTTGCAAATGGCAGGATCTCCTAATGGAATTATATATATATACCACAATTTCTTTATTCATTCATCTGTCAACATACATACACTTGGGTTGCTTCCATACCTTGGCTATTGTGAATAATACTGCAATAAACATGGGGGTGTAGCTATCTCTTTAAGGTACTTATTTCATTTACTTTGGTCATATACCCCAAAAGAGGGATTGCTAGAGCATATGACAGTTCTATTTTTAGTTTCTTGAGGAACCTCCACACTGTTTTCCATAATGGCTGTACCAGTTTCCGTTCCTGCCAACCATACACCAGGGTTCCCTTTTTTCACATCCTCGCCAGCTCCTAGCTTTTATTTCTTTGATAATAGCCATCCTAACAGGTATAAGGTGATAACTCATGGTTTTCTGCAAACCTTTCTGGAGTTCTCACTCTCTGCCAGGTATTGAGATAGTAGAAGGGATTAAAAAAATGGTCATACCTTATCTCTGCTTTTGAGAAACTCCGTCTCCTCTGTGGGAGACCTGTGTCTCAGTTTTCTATGGCTGTTGTAACAACTAACCACAAACTTAGTGGTTTACTGAAAACAACACACATTTGTTATCTTACAATTTTAACAGAAAGATGTCTGAAATGTGTCTCATAGGGCTGAAAGCAAGGAGCAGGAAGAGCCGTGTTCCTTGTGAAGGTTCTAGGGGCGAATCCACTCCTTGTCTTCTCCAGCTTCTAGAGGCTCTCGCATCCTTGCCTCCTGGCTGCATCGCTCTGATCTCCCCTTCTGTCCTCGCACCTCATTTCTGCCTCTGACCCTCCTGCCACACTCTTATAAGGACACTTATGATTACATTGAACCCACCAGGATGAGCAAGGATAATCCCCCTATCCTTAATTTAGTCACATCTGCCATGTCCCTTTTGCTGTGTGAGGGAGCATATCCATAGGTTCCAGGGATTAGGACGTGTACATCTTTGAGGCCATTATGCAGCCTATTACATGTATACCACCAAAACATCATATGCCTATTTACATGTTCCTAGTCATGCCCTTCCCTTCTGCTAAATAGTAGCAGGCAGCTCACGTAGTCCTACACACCATGCCCTGACCACACAAACTAAAACACAAGATGACAAGCAATGTAAGATAAGCCCTGCCAAACATTCCTTTGGAGAAAACACTGGAAGCAAAGGCTTTGAATTGTAGGTCATATAGCAACTTGACCTTGAAGTATAGGTTGATGAATTAGAGTACTGGAGGTACAGAGCCGTGGAGAAGTGAAGCCGCATGGAGTGTCTGGAGAGTAGCATGCAATTGGGTTTGGTGGAAATGAGTGTGTGTGTGTGTGTGTGCATGTGTGTGTGTGTGTGTGTAAGGGACTGGGGACCAGGTTGGGGGGTCATGGATGACAGGAGACCTCATATTGAGCAAGGAGAGAATGGTACCTGGGCTAGAATCTCAGGGCAGACTAATATTTGGGGGACGGCCAGAGAACGTGTAGGGAGTGAAAGAAATCAAGAACATACTAGAAGGAGGAGGACACGCTGGTCTCATGGAGCCAGGGAGGAAATTGCCAATCAGCACAGACATTTGCTGCTGTATTTCTTTATTCTCTGAGATGAGAAATAATGCTTTGTTTTTTTTTTTTGTTGCTGTTCTGTAAGAATTTTCCTTGTAAAAACTTACAAAAGGAATTCAATGAAAAAAAAATAGCTAATTTATTTGTGGATCCCAAAACTTGGTTTAGACCAACCAATAGCCATAGCAGGAGCCTGGTGCTCCCCACGAAGGCCCCCTTACTCCAAATACTTGCTCCCCCTCTTCAAATGGTGCTTTGTCCAGGCTGCATGCAACTCCTGGCCTTCTATCATAATTCTAATGGCTTTTTCATTGTCAAACAGAAGGGCATAAAGTATCAGAGATGAAAAAGACAGCTTCGAGAGAGTCAGAGAGAAGAAAAGCCTTGAGGCAATGGTTTGGATACTTGAAGCCAAAAAAAGTAATTTTTCTTAATTATCTGAAGATTTTTAGATGAATGGAAAACTTTAGACTGGGATTACTCAGAAAACTGATTCGGGACTTCAGACTACATGGGTAAGGGTTTCCAGAAATGAAGTTTCTGTTCCTCCAAATTGTCCTGTCTCCTGTGCCTGACTAATCATAGCGGTGAAAGGGATAGATTTGGAGTCTGCTTGTCTGGGCTCACATCCCTGCTCAGCTCTGCTCACTCACTGTGTGACTTTGGTCAGACTGCTAGGCTTTTCTGTGCCACAGTGCCTTCATCTGCAAAAGGGAAAAATGATAGACTGTCCTAGCCCGGGTGCTCCTAGAGGCTGAATTTGAACAGAGGGATCTACCTGAGGTGTTTATGTGAAAACGGGACCCCCAACAGCAAGGGGGAGGACAGTGTGCTCCCAGTGTTAGATGGGCTTGGGCCAGATTGTCATGGTTTGAGGAAGACGCCCTAGATGAGATCTTTGCAGATCTAGGGGGAAGAGGAAGGCTGCTCTCCTCTGGCAAGAAGGACATTGCCTCTGCTAGTGCAGAACCCAGGGGTCAAGACTCTCAGGCTCGAGGTGCCTGGGTGGCTCAGTTGGTTGAGCGGCTGCCTTCGGCTCAGGTCATGATCCCAGGGTCCTGGGATCGAACCCTGCATCGGGCTCCCTGCTCGGCAGAGAACCTGCTTCTCCCTCTCACTCTGTCTGCCGCTCTGCCTACTTATGCTCTCTCTCTCTCTCTGTCTGTTAAATAAATAAATAAATAAATAAGTAAATAAATAAATAAAAAAGAAAAAAAAAAAGACTCTCAGGCTCAGGGGCCAAACACCAACCCCTCTTCCCGGACTTGGACACAGGAGACCTGCCCTAGCTGTGCACTCTGTCTCCTCTGGGTTCCCACCATCCTTCATTTGACCGTGACTGTGGTTCTCAGTGGTCTGCTTACAGCTTTTTCTCCTCACCTGCTGCTATAAAAAGTCTCTTGCTTTCAAGCTTATCTTGCAGTAAGCGCTGACTATCTGAGTCTATTGTTTTACTGTTTGATTTGGGACTTCCTCATATTCGCTTAGAAAAAATTAACAGACTTAATTTTTTTATGGCAATGTTAGGTTTATGGATAAACAGAGCAGCAACTATAGAAGAGTTCCCCTGGACCCCCTCTACCCATCCCCCACTTGCACCTCCCTGACAGAATTTCCTCCATTAGCCATATTTGCATTAGTGTGGCACATTGTTACACTTGATGAGCTGGTGTTGATAGGCTCACAATATCAATAATACCAATAAAATTATTTAACTACAGTCCATGCTTTCCATTAGGCTTCACCCTTTGGGTTGTACATTCTATGGCTTTTGCCAAATGCACGATGACATGTGTTGCTTTCTTTTTTTTTCAAGATTTCCAAAGCAACACCCCCTCCCCCCCCCGCAATATTTAAAGTCACCACTGCCCTGCGCCAGGTAGGTGCCAGGCTATTGTTAACCTCTGCTGCACTCTCCTCCCAACCCTCCTCCTGCCAGTCTCAGGTGAGAGTCCCAGGGACCGTAATCGGCTCACCCCACTCACCCCCAGTGATGACATCCTTCTTGCCACCTGATGCCCAGTGATCCAGCTCCACTACGTTATCCTGAGCAACTGCTTACTAGAACTGCCTGTTACCCAGTGTCCCAGCTTGGATGGTCCGAAAGCAGAGACCACAGACAAGGCTGATGTGTGAGCAGTTGATGGGAGCAGGAGTAGGGAGCTGGGGGAGAGAGGCTTGGAAGGAGGGAGAACCTGTACTGAGGAGGTGACTGAGGAGGCCGTGGTGCATGGCTGACTGCTCGGTCCTGGGGACCTTGTGAGATGTGTCTCAGAGCTGTATGCCTTTGACCCCAGAGTGGCCAGCAGTCTTGCCCTTCTGTGTGGCATGTGTGGGAGTGCTGAGCAGGGTTCTGTGAGCCCACCTGTGGCATCAGAGGAAGCCAGGATGGGAGGGAAGAGGTTCAGGGAGCAGAAGCCCCGTCACGGTGCACTTGAGCTTGTAGCCCACGTGAGAGGGGTCCCTGCAGCAGTGTTGGGCTGGGAGTGAATGGGGGTGGGAGCATCTGAGGTTGCAATGCTCACGGGGGTGGTGTGAAGTCACAATAGAGGTATGTAAAGGACCCAGGACATCACTGGTGTATGGTGAGCTCTAAAGAAACACTGGCTTTGATGGTGATGATGATGGTGATGATGATGGTGATGATGATGGTAATGATGATGGTGATGATGATGAAGGTGACGATGATGGTGATGATGGTGATGATGACGATGGTGATGACGATGATGGTGATGATGATGGTGGTGGTGATGATGGTGATGGTGATGATGATGGTGATGATGATAGTGATGATGATGGTGATGATGATGATGGTGATGACGATGGTGATGATGGTGATGATGATGATGGTGATGATGATGGTGATGATGGTGATGGTGATGATGACGATGATGGTGATGATGATGGTGATGATACCATCATCATTATTATTATTACATGAAGAAAAAAGGAGCAAGCAGCAATGTACACACTGAGTGTGCTTGTCTCTCTCCTGGGAAGCTGTCATATACTATAGAAGGGTCCTTGATGTTCCCTGACATCAGCTGGTTTTTGGCAGCCCTTGGTCTGAACCTGGTCTCCTGCACAATTCAGATTTTCAAAGTCGGTGCCTCTGAAAGGTTCCAGTCAGGCGCTGCACCGTCTTATCCAGGGACAGCTCCACCGTGCCCTCCAGTCCCACTGCTACCTCCCGGGTTCACCCTGAAAGGTGACATCCTCTAGTTAGTCCTGACGTTGGTGTGCCCGGAGTCATTGCTGGTAGTCTAGAAGAGTTAAGAGCTTCCATGGTCTGGGTGTTGCCACCGTTTTATTGTAACTGAGTATGGCCAGGGGACATTGGGAAGGGTCAGAGCAATCCTCCTTGGGAAACTGAATCTGAAGAGAGGGGACAAAAGAGGTGGGGGCTCATGGAATACCTGCGGGAGTCGGGGTGGGGCACGGGTCCCCTATGGGAGAAGCTGTTCCTAAACTGTGCTCTAGGTGGCGCCATTCACACCAGACTCCATGAGAATGGTGTCCCTGGAAGGTGTGTAATGACCTGCCTGCCCGGCGGGGCAGTGGCTCTGTTCCTCGCCCGGTCACCAGGGAGATTTGAAATTTCCTGGGTACGTTTGGTCTTGCTCAGAGGACTCAGCAGTCTGCCCCTGTTGCCTGCTTTTGTTTTTTTTTTTTCAAGCTCTTCGCTTAGATGGCTGAGCAGCTCTTCCCACCCCCAGCGATGGACAGTATTTTTTCCTTTTGGGTATTCTGGTATATTCTGCCACAGCATGCTTGCTTCCATCAGTTAAAGATCAAATTTAGAAGGCTATATGGTCACAAATAAGGAGCAAAATTTTCATTGAGTCTTGTTATCTTGGTTTCATGACTTATAAAAGGCAGTTTATTGGTTAAAGAAATGTTCTTAAGGATATTTACAAATACTCCAAACATTTTCAAGTATGTCAAATATTTCCCAATATTCCTATTATGAACTTACACCAGTTGATAGCTTTTTTGTTAAGTTTATAGAAAAATGAAAAGACATCATGGTTAAACACCAAATACATTATGACTAGGTTGAAAACAAATTATAGGAATTTAAAGATTAAAAAATGAATGACAGGGATTTAAGATGTATGTTCTTAAATACAAGACAATTTGATTCTAGATCATATTAAGCCTAGATCAATTCAACAGAAATCCTTTTTGCAATGCGTGAATGTTAAACAGTTGCCAGGATAATACATATCTTCTACCTATTTCACCACAATATTGGGGTTTTTTGTTGCTGCTAACGGAAAGAAAAATACGTTTGTCAGCCATAATGAGTTCTAAAGAGGTTCTATAAACGTGGGTGTGCCTCGAATTAAGAAAGCCAGACATTTAAAGTTGACCTTACAGAGCACGTAAATTAGAGGGTAATTACTTAAATGTTCTTCAGTTTGTGAAAGGATTTACAACAGGTTCCTCTAAATAACTAACGCTCTAGTGAATTTAAATTGCTGGCGTGTGTGTGTTTTAAAATTAATTCCTGTTTTTTTTTTAAATTTAAAGAAACACACCTGTTGCATAAAACAAGGTGTGTCCGAATTAAGAAAAGCTGAAGGGCTTTTCTCCATGTTAAGCACGTTTTTAGATTGCATTATAACTCATACGTACCAAGCCTCCTTTTGGGAGGAGGGATTTTTCAACAACAAACCTCAAAGTCACTGCTGAACTCACTTCAGGGAATTGGGAATTGGGTGGGAATTGGGTGGCACAGGGCCTTCAGGTTCATCCTGGTGGTAGGAGGTTCCACAGCATTCCATTCAGACTTAGGGCTGAGGGGAAGGTGGATATTTTTTGGAGCTCAAGGCATGCTCTGGGCTGAGCCTTTCTGTCTTAGGGTGGGAATTCAGTGGAGGTGATCCCAGAAGGTGAAGAGCAGTGAAGAACAGGAGGAGAAACTATTTACCTTGATTGGAACCTGGTTCTGTGACCCTGAGTAAAGGTTTAACCCTCTCTTAACATTAGTTGCATCACTACTTAAAAGGACATGAGGATTCAGCAAATGATGAGAAATGCTTCCCTTTGAAGCTGTGTCTACACCTATAATAGATCTAAGTTCCATTTAAAGACCAACTCTGAGGACTATTATTCTTCAGGAAGTTGATCTTCTGAAATCATAAACGAATTCCTCCCTCTTGAGACCTTGTAGGTGGCTTGTCTTTCTGCCTGTGCCACAGCTTGTCTCCAGCTAGAGGCTCTATGAGTCCATGATTTGGCACGTAGTGTGTGCATTGGACAGGACCAGTTCTGTCCTTTTGGGTGGAAAGAGTAACTTCAGGACTGAGGCCCAAGGTCATTGTCCCTAAGCTTTGGTCTGCTGCCAGGCACCAAGCCAAGGTAAAGTGTTCATCATTCATTTATTCAAGGAAAGTTCCTATGTCTCCTACTTTATGTTACCCACTGTTGTCACGGCTGGGTATATAGCAGTCCACGAGACAGGAAATACCTGTCCTCACTGGGGGAGATAGGCCTTAGGGCATAAAGCAATCAAATACAGAATTCTTCTTGGCAGAATTAGAAAAAATAAGGAGGATGTAGTATGTTTGTCATATGGTCATATGAATTTAAGGTAAAATATTGCCTATACACCAATATTATATATCCTTAGTATTTCAGAATTTAAATTTTATTTATATTTATGAAATAATTGTGATATCAGATGGTAATTAAAAAAAACAGTAAAGTGAAAAGTTCGTGAGCTAGTCAGCCTCCAAGATTGTCCCCAACAATCCCCACCTAGCATTACTCACACTCATGGAAGATTGGTATCAGGGTTGGTCTATGTGAACAATGGAATATAGCAGAAGTGAAGGCAGTCAATTCCAAAATTAGTTTCTAGAAGACATTGTGGTTTCCATTGTGGTTGCTTTATTTTTCTTGGATTGTGGATCTGGGGGAAATCAGCTGCCATATTGTGAGCAGTCCGATAAAGAAGGCCAGGTGTTGAAGAACAGACAAGGAAGAAATAAAGTCCACTACCAACAGCCATGGGAGGGCACAGAAGAAAGTCCTTTAGCCCCAGTCAAGCCTTCAGATGATGGTAGCCCCCGCAGATGTAGCAACTGCACTTCATGGGAGAGGCTGAGCCAGAACCTGTCCCTTCCCACCACCCACCCCCCCCACACTGAATCAATCCTGGTCTCCCAACACTTAGAAACCGTGAGATAATGTTTGTATTTTGGGGAAGTTTGTTGTGTAGCAAAGCTAACTGATACAGTTAAAACCCCATTGTTCTCAAATAATGACAACTCAAAAATGTTGCAATTACTATTCCCTAAGAAAACAGATTCTTCTTGTAAAACACTATGGGCAAAATGATACTCCCTTGTATGATACTATTGATCATTTTGTGTGTTCAAATGTCCCTAGCCCTTGTTAGGGTTACTACTGTTTTAACATATCACACATAATTATACATCAACTATTACTTTGGCTTGATTGCATATCTGGCTGAAGTTTCATCCTGTCTACTTTTCTTTAGCCAAACCCTACCTCTTTTTGGTCACAAATAATGCTTTTAATAGCAGTTATTAGGTGGACAAGTAATATAGTTTTTTAAAATCTAAGTTTCCCAGCACCTCTGAGAAGTAGAAGGAAGATGATTTTACACCTGTAGTTGCAGTATATTTATTAACAACACCCCCATTCACTGTTAGAAATGTCCAGGTTTGGGGAAGTCATATGGCCATCCTAGCTAAAAGCAAAAAGCTCATTCGTTTATCTTATGTTTTCTCATTTTGCTGATTTTCTTTGGTGGGGACTTGAGCTCACTTTTGAGGGTGAATGATGGGATGATGAACATGCCAATATCTCTTTTGTGCAGTAATATTTTCCCTCCTGATGTCTGTGTGGAGAGAGACAAGGCTCCCCTGGATTCACAGAATTTCTAGGCAAACACCATTAATTTTCAAAGTGGTGGCAGAGAGTCCAGCACCTGCCGTAACAGTATTAACCACAGTGATAATTGATGAGTTTCTTTGCTTCCGTAAGTGTCCAGGGAGATGCAGTGAGAGTGATTCTTCCAGGGCAGAAAGGAGGTGTCTCTGAAGGCTGTTGTAGGGCTATTGTACCCCCCACTTCCCTAGCATGCCCGAAGGGGACAGGCCTGGAAACCAATCAGCCCCTTCATCAACACATGGGTGGCCTGCAAGGTTTGCCCTCAGACAACCTGGGTGGCGAGCAGGGTCCCACCAAGTGGGCAGACCTGGAGCATTCTGGACATTAAGGTGGATCTGATTTCACAGCTGAGAGGGATTCTTCCTGCATGTGGATTTTATGGCATGGGAAGTTAGGCTGCTGGAGGAAGGCCAGTGGGGAGAGGGGGAAAGAGCACAGGATTTGGAGCCGGACCAATCTGGACTTTGGTTCTAACTCTAGCCCTTATTTGTTATTGACCTCAGCCAACCTGCTTGACCTTGGCAATCTCTGAGCCACAGTGTCTTTGTCTCATAATCATGACTTGCAAGTGTCGTACCTAGGATTAATCAGGACAAGTGTAAGACAGAACACGGGGACAGGCATCATTAGGGCACCCTGGCTGATTTTTGTACAATGCACTCTGATGACAAATGGTTTGAGGAAACTTTTCAATGTCGTTTGCCCTCAGCTCGGGCTCGTCTTCAGGGTTGCTCCTCCCTTCTACCTGGGACATCTTTCATCTTCTCTTTGCCCATCTACATCTTATCTATCTTTCCCTTCCCTCCAATCTCTACTGATTTCTCAATCTCTTTCCCTATCTCTTCATCTCTATCTTTGTTCACGTCTACATTGACCTCCGCAAGCCTAGAAGGAAATGATTATCTACACCGTTTGAATTTGTCTCTTCCTCCTCTCCATGCTGCTAGAATGCTTTTGAGTATCGGGATCGTGTCTTGAAGGTGGTAGGGCTCGAGCTATGTGAAAAATAAATACTGATTGGGTGTCTTTTTTAAAAAGGGAACTCTAACTGTAGAGGGAATATTTTTATTTCGTGCAGCACCCAGATTCATATGAGCAGTAAGTAGAGGGTTGCACCAGTGAATTCCCTGAGACATCCCAACAATTGAGTGTTGATTTTTAAAAACCCAAATACACAGTCGATGACATTGCTTTTTTTCTCCATCTCATAAAAATTTGATAGTGAAGCAATGGCTAGAGACATCAGGCCCAGGAAGTTTTTAATACCTGAACATGGCAATTGGGCAAAGAATGGCTTATTTATAGTGGTCCTCTATCCATCAAATGCGTCTATGGATTTCAGTGTCTCTTGACTCAGCTCCAGGCATGGAAGGAAGTTGAGAATGTGTGCCATGGACTACAACAGGGTAAGTGTCAATCAACTGAAAGGAAGTTGCTCGAGGCAAGGCACTATGGCTGGGAGATGATGTGCTGCCGACGGCGCCAGCATTTGCTCTGGACCAAGGAAGGCAACTTTTGAAGTTAGATAAGGTGGCAGTTAGAGGGGTAGTAATAAAATCCAGAGTTTTAAAAAGAAAGAATAAAGATCAGGAAACTATTTTGAAGTTCTTATGTGACAACATCCCTGGATCTAAACTATAGCAGGAGGAAATAATTTGAGACACTTGTCATACGTTGCAGTTGAACTGTGACCACCTTCTGACGTCACTAGTGGCTCCCTTGTGACATGCAGAAGGGGCAAGAAAGGGCAAGAAAGGGCTCTCTCTCTCAGGAGAGAGCACCAGTGTAACTAGGACCAACTTTAGAAATTAATCATCAAGTCCAGTCCCTCCCACTCAATCGAAACTTGGGTAGGGCAGGCCTGTGTCTTTTCGTCTTGGTCTTCTTAGCATTGATGGCATCCAGTGGGCACTCAGTAAACAGCTGTGAAGTCAATGATGACCAAAACATTCACTGTGACTTTATTCTTATAACTTAAATTATAAAAAAATGCATATATTACTTCTTAATGGGAAATCTGCCAAAATATACAAAGCACTTTAGAGTCTCGTCTACTATTCCTTATTCCTTCCCCTCTTCTCTAAGTACATGAAAAAATAATAAGCATCTATGGAAAGTTAAATTCTAAGCTACATGTATCCCTGGGTTGTGTTTTCCTTGAGAAACATATATTCACTCTAAATTCCAGGAGATTTTTCTTCTCTGTTGAAAGGTAGACTATCATTCTGAAATTTCTGGGATGAATTTGATTATGTAGATTGCTCTTGTTCATTTATTAATCACACAATTTGTTAGAGATTGGGGTTAAGTTCAACATTTCCAGATTGGAAAAATGTATTTCTGTGCATTCATTTTCTTCAGATCATTCCTAGAAGAGAGCTCTGTGTTACAGAGCACAGATAGTCAAGGGGATTTTGACACATTACTATTTGGTAATGCACTTCTACTATTTGATCAGTTACGGGGGATCAGTTTCAAACAACCAAAACCTACCTAGCTAGTTTAAACAAAAAAGAGTTTATTACCAGTTACTTGGTGCTGACAATCATTGGAGGGCTGGAGGATCCGTTTTTAGACTGAGCCTGTGGGGAAGAGAGGGAGCATTCTGCCCTTCATACTTGGGCTTCTGAAGAAATAAGGCCCAAATCTGCAGGCCCAGGAAACTGATAATTTTGAGGGTGTGGGATGTTTTCTTCTTTTTTAATTGGGTATAGCTGACGCACAATGTTACATTTGTCTCAAGTGTACAACATCTGACAACAACTCTATACGTCATGCCACGCTCACCACGAGTGTAGCTCCCATCTGTCACCATACAATGCTATTACAGTGCCATTGATGATATTCCCTATGCTGTTGAAGGTGCATTATTAAGTGGAAAAGTGAAAAATGCCAACCTTACTCCCTCCTCTTGCATGCTGGACTCGCATTTTCCAGCAAGAAAGAAACAGTGCTGCATGTTGGTTGCTGGTTCGGAGCCTATACTGCAACTGTAAGACAGAACCTTAACTTTGCAAGGTTGTTGCTTCTCTGTCGGTGCCACTACCGAGGCTTTGGTCGGCAATTCTGGGGGTTCTTTAAGGCCAGCTGCTTCTGGGGATAGAAGGCATGGTAAACTTGGTGAATCCTTTGAGTGCCATCCTACTGTGTCACTTTCTTTGCTGTAAAATCAGTTCCTTAATCAGAAGCAACGTGTTGGATACTCTGCAAATATTGCATCCAATATGTCCTAGGGGTTGTCGGTAGAAGGAAGGTGAGAAGCAAAGGAAACCTCCCTTTCCATATGTTTTCATGCCAGAGAAGACACTGAGGCCCCTGCCATTTTGGAAGGGGTTCAGTTATAACTCATCTGCTACCTAGTGGCTGGCTGCACTTTGACTTCTGAGGCCAGCTAGACCAGTCTTGTTGAAGAGAAATCCACGATCACCTCCATTTTTGCTACTCTAGCTACTTAAGGCATGAGTCCATTGAGAAAGCATTGGGGTAGTTGGAGAATGAGGCCGACAGATGTCCACAGGATCCTGTCTTGCTCCTCTGATGATTGAGAACCTCTTCCACAGGAGACCTCTTGGTGAGCATTCACATACCACTCTGAGACCATTCTAGCATATTCATTCATACACCTATTCTCCAAACTACCTTGTCACTCATCATTTACTCTTGTTTTTTTTTTTTTTTAAAGATTTTATTTATTTATTTGAGAGAGAGAGAATGAGAGACAGAGAGCACGAGAGGGAAGAGGATCAGAGGGAGAAGCAGACCCCCTGCCGAGCAGGGATCCCGATGTGGGACTCGATCCTGGGACTCCAGGATCATGACCTGAGCTGAAGGCAGTCGCTTAACCAACTGAGCCACCCAGGTGCCCCTTTACTCTTGGTTTTACCAAACCTTTTACCATATGGCTAAACCATTACCCATGTCCCATGAATTAATGTAGATCTGTACCTCTGCTTATCTTTCTAGACAAAGTAAAAAACAAAACAAAATAAAACAGAAACAAACCAAAACCAACCAGATGCGCCACTTGAAGCTCTGCTTAAAAAGGGGGTTTCCTTTTTCCATTGTCTCTCAGGGAGTGCGATGTATGAAAAGTCCACTCATGACTGTTACCAGTATTATCATGTAGGCCAGTACATAAACCAGGCTCCATTTTTTTCTTTTTAAGGCAACTCTTCATAAAGAACTCCCCATAGGTCTTGAACCTGACATGCTTGAGTGCTGGGTACATCCAACTTCATGGCTTGGTGACTCAGATAACACCAAGTTCTGGATGGTCATTTAAGGACACATGGTTACTCATTGTCCCATAGTCAAGTATGCAGTCTACCAGGATTCAGAAGTGACCCAAGGTCTGTTTCTCAAAAGGAGAATAATTATATTCTTGGTAACATAACTTTGCTTCAAAGTCTTATGAGTTTGGAATATTATTGTCTTAATTTGGGTCTGTACAGTACCCAACTCTGCCACAGATGCTTTGAACACAACTAGATCTTCTGTATCTCAAGTTCTGAATGTTTGCAGTTACCAGGGCCCTCTGGAAAGCCTTCTCTTGTCCTGGGTCTCCCTAAAAGGTGGTGCCGTTTTGGTTTATTTGGTAAATGGATAGAAGCAACACCAGTGAATGTAGTATATATTGCCTCTAAAGTTCAAGGAGGCCACTTTCTTAGTTGTAGTGGGTTCACGATGCAACATTTTACTTGCACTTTGAAGAGGCTTTCCTAGTATGTTCCAGACACCTGGAACTACTGAAATTTCGGTGTAGGGCCAAGTCTTTGAATTTTTATCTCCTACCCTGCTGCTCCTGTGCCTCACCAAGAAACCTAGCGTACCTGTTATCAACATTCTGCCTTATGCAATGTCAGATGATCAATGTCTCCGTGGGATCAGTTATGACAGAGTGAGATAAGAGGGTGTGGTGTACTTTTTCCAGGTGAAAGCAAATTACTTGTAGAGAATTTGTAGTGAATTACTGGGAAAGAAAAAAAGGTTCATTAGACTGATAGATGTACACTGGGTACCAGGATCTGTTGAGTTGCTTCAATAATGAGATTACTTTAGGAATAGCAAGGAATCTTTAATATCACAGTCTGACCAAATTTTTGAAAATCCAATGTTTTTCAAGATCCACTTTTCTTTTGCATACACTAAATGGTTGAATTCAGTGGGCTTGGGATGGAATGACTAGACCAAAATGACCTTTTCAGGTCTTTGATGGTGGTTTTTACCTCCATGATTCCACCTGTGATTTGTGGTATTGCTTTTGGTTTACTATTTTGTGTGAAGGTAATGGTATGGGAATACAGTTCCAAAGATTTCCACTTGGCCTTCCTTATGCTATGGCTCAATTTCCAACCACATCTTACTCAGTTTAGGAAGGAGGCACCAACCACAGGATGGGTTCACAGATCTCAAACCTTATCTTTCTAACTCTTCACTTGACTGGTGGACCACAGTGGTGTTCTGGTTCCCTAGGAATTGACATTCACTCAGAGCCAGCATCTAATAATCCCTGAAAGATATGGGTATTTTCTTTTCATCTCTGATTCTCAGTTTCTTCATCTGTAACACAGAGAGGAATACCACAACTACTAAAACATTTGTCTTGAGGATTCATGAGAGGGGAAAAGCAAAACTCTCAACAGAGCACCTGGCACAGGGTTCGGGCTAAAAATACTAGTAAGTCTACCAGGATTCTTGATGATGATGATGAGGATGAGGATGATGGTGATGATGGTGATGGTGATGATGGTGATGATGGTGGCGATGGTGGTGGTGATGATGATGGTGATGGTGATGCAGATGGTGATGATGATGGTGGTGATGAGGATGCTGGTGATGACGGTGATGATGATGGTGGTGATGATGGTGGTGATGATGGTGATGGTGACGATAACTCTTTTGAAGCCATGTAATATAAACTTTTGCATCTTTTTCCATTTAGGTGATGAGCAATTCTCATTCCATGGATTTTTGGTATTTTACTGTTTTTGTTATTACTACTGTCAAGGGGCAAAGAAAATTCCACACTTGGGAAGACATATCACACTAAAAATTTGACAAACTGGGTCATGTCAACTTTTTTGGTTTGGAAAATTTGAGGTTTGCTTTTTCCTGCACTGAAAGTAACAGGGCATGGCAATGCTGTTCAGAACTTAGCACTCTGGTCAATGTTTTCTTCAAAGCCTGACTTCTGCACTAGACCTCAAGTTCCCTGAGGGCCAGGGTCAAGTCTGCTTGTTCTCTGCTATAGCTCTATCATGCGCCTGGCTCTAGGATGTGCTCAATAAATATTTGTTGCTTGAACAAATAAATGACTACCTGTGTATGTCTTTAAAGCATGTTATTTGCTTCTTCCTCCCCACCTTTTCAAGCTTCCAGCTACATCAAACGTCTTGCTCTTCACTGAATACACCAGGATATTTATTCCTCCATACATTTCACATGCTTTTTAAAAATTATTTATTTTTTATTTTTTTATTGCTGTTATGTCTTCTACCTTTCTGTCAACTGGAAACTGTCATGTAGACTTCCTGCAGGAAACCTTTCCAGAAAGTTCATTAGCAGTGTGAACAACTCTCTCACTCAGGCTCCAATAACATTTTGCATTTGCTCTTAGCATAATCCATATTATTTTGAACCTTATTTATGTGTGCACACTTCTGCCTTCCCATGTAAACTCTGCCCAGCACAGTTTCTGACACGCAGATGTTCAGTAAATGTAGGATGAAAGCATGAGGCTCAGTTTTGCCCTTCAGATGGGGGAGAACAGGGACAAGACAGTTTCCTGGTTCAGATGGGGGCAAACATTGCCCAAATCACTCTTTTATGATCCCTTTTAGCTGTAAAACAATCAGGACTCTTTCTGCACAGTTAAAACTCCTGGACAATTGTTATTCCAAGTTGGCAATGGGAAGAAAGGACAACTCCTGGTTTCCAAGGGTCATATTTTCTTGTTGAAAAGCCGAAGTTTCAAACAGCATGTTTTTAGACATGGCTTAAATCTTAAGGAAATAATTTCTATATTGGAAGAATATGGACAAATTGTACAAAGGATGAAATTCTTTAAAAGGAAAGGGTGGATGGATTGTGGAACAAACAAACTGGGGTGGCACTGAAGGGTTTATCTGGTAATCTGCTTTGTCATTTTCATCTGGTAGAATCAGAGGATAAGCATCATGATGCCCCATATAGTCTTCTTTTAAATAAAGTTAGGAGAATGGGGATAGTATTTCATTTCCTGAAACACATCAATGGAGTTTACATGGCTCATTAAATATAACTTCAATTCTTTGACAAGGTTTTTGAGCGCAAGACAATCTAACATGTAATTTTATTAATTTTGAAACATCCCCTTTCCCAATAGAAGTGAAGAAATGGTTTAAAGAAGTCTATGGAAAAAAAATCTCAACTGCAAATAATAGATAGGTTATATTAGAGACAGGGGAGAAAGAATAGCAGTATTCCGCCAATGAATATTGGAGTTGTGTATTTTAGGGTAAGTTACAAAGGAGACAGTGTGTTGGAGCAGGTATTTGGAGGTATTGGGCATGGTTGATGGCAGCATTAGAAGAGAAGAAGATGCTGAGAGGGTCTTAGGTTGGCAGAATAATCAAACTAACAGAGATGGAGGGATGTAGAGCTTAAGGGAGGCAGATGACGCATGTGAACGGATTAGTATTCTCAACTTTTACTGTTAAGATTGGACTAATAAGCCCACAAAACACATACAGGTGTGGCCTTTAATACACAGTCTCATGCAGTGAAGGCAGGAAAATAAGCTTAAAAACTTATTGCTATTATAACTACTTGGCCACGAGGTACCATAGTATATTGCATACGTCACGGAGCCTGACTGCAGATTTCAAAGCCTGGACCCACTCCTTCCTTGGACAAGTTACTGGATCTCTCTGTCTCTGTTTCCTCATCGGTAAAATGGGACTGTGAAATCAGGGCTGTCCCATGGATTAAGTGAGTAATATTTCTAAAGCACTGAGCTCATACAGCTCTTTGCTGTTCTTATTATGCAAATAATGCATCATTATTTCCATTAATTTTGTGGTCTACATTTGTATATAGTTATGATTACATAAGGGCTTTTTATATAGCCAAATGAATTGACACTGGGCTCCTTTTTAACTTTTCTGTGACATTTGGTCACTTGAGATTTAAGTTTTGCTCATGGTTACCTGCTGAAAATATGAATTTCATAATAAATTAAGAGATACTTTTATTTATTTAATTTTTAAAATTAGATTCCTTTATATTCATCCAGCTTTCATTCCACACGTAAAGTTTACTGAGTGCCAATTATGTGTCAGCCAGGCACTGTTCTAGAAAGACAAAGATTCCTGCCCTCCTAAAAGATTTCTGAAAACCCAACAAACATTTGGTGCCCATACTTTTTACAAGCAATTTATCAGATGTTGGGGCTGACACCGTAATGAAAGATTCTGGAAAAAAAAAAATTAAATGTTTAAAAAGATATGAGGCAAAAATCAAAATTACATACTCCTAAATGATATGAAGATGTGTGATGAATAAAAATATGTTGTATTTTGTGTCATAAAAGTTATCCAGATTTCTAGGTTGTTACCAGATGCTAAGATTTAGGATCTTTTACTATAGAGATGAAATAGCAGAGTTGGAGGAGAATGAAAACCAGTCAGACAAAAAATAATCCTGGAAGCGTAATTAAAACCAACAGTTGAAAAATACAAGAGACTGAAAATTTATTACCAATTAAAATGGAACATTCTAATGAAGTCCAATGCTCCTGATTTCTCAGCATAAAAAGCAGAGATTACAATCACCAGAAATCAAGAGAGGAGAAAAAAATTGAACCATATGTGAGTTTATAATCTTCTAAGAACTGTCCACGATGAATCTCATTGAGTCTTTACATTCAAGTCTAAGGAGAATTGTATTCTCCTCACTTAGGAGGAGACAGCAGAAGATTTGAAAGGGTGAGTCGCTTTCCCTGGATCACAGGGTTGGAATGCGCTGGAGTGAGGGTTTGAACTTGCCCTATTTTCTTCCAGAACTGAAGCATGTTTTTAACAAATGACATTCGTTCCCATGGGGCTGCTCAAAAATTATATTTAGCTCTTAAAATTATTCATTCTCAATTTATCATAGTTTCATCTTGTTGGTGCAATGGTCTAGCGTAATGAGCACTCTCCCGTTCTGCTCCTGGTTCAGACTGGACTAGCAGTGAGCCAGCAAATGCTCATGTGCCATGCATACAACCCTCCAAGTCCCACCCAGCAGCATCACACTAGATGCTCATTTAGATTTTACGGATATTAAGATAAATAAGACAGAATTCCTGTTCTCAAAGGACTTATGGTATGGTCAGGAGACAGCTTAGCAGATAATTATGAGATAGCAAAACATGTCATATTGATTATTATTAAACTCCTTTATTCAATTGCTTTAAATTAAATGCAAAGAAACTTATCAAGTGTTGACCACATGCAAAGAGACTGTAGTTTCGGAAATGATCATGCTCTGGAAAAGTTGGATGTATCCATATGACACGGTGCCATGAAGGGGGCATATGGGTGCCTGCACACTTGGCATTTTCATTAGGACAAAACTGGCTTAGCCTGAGACACACTTAGCACAGCATTTTAGGAAAGCTCACCCAAGGAATTTTTCTATGTAGTTTTTAGCAAGAACAACATTTCCACCTGAGCTTCCCAAAGGCGGATGTGCTCAGGTTGGGAGATCAAAGGAGCTATTTCCAATTAGGACAGAGGCACAATTTGTTTGACTCAACCCAAAGTTGTTAGGGCATTATAAGTCAAAGTCAAAGTTATGACTCAAAGTCAGAGTACCTATTGTTTGACCATTAATTTAGAATATTGGTGTGTCCAATATATATTTAGCATATGGTGCCCTAATAACAAGACTTGTCTACAGGCACTAAATATATTGAAACAACACGTAGTTATGAATTGATATATCTTTATTTAATCAGGAGACCAAGTAATATCCAGAACTGTTAAATTAGATAATTGCATGCATAGAGTTAAGGGTAGCTACTATGAGATCATTGCCCTAAAATTGTGGGGTTTTTTTTCTGGAAGATTACTCTTTTGCATCTATATTTTGTTTATTTTTATTTGGCTTTTAATTGTGTTAACCTATATACATTAGGGATTTAAGATTAATCTGTAGAATTCCAAGTCACCTGTCCCCATAGGCTAAACAATATAAAAATTATAGGGTATGTTATATCTATAGAAATAGATATATAAATGTCCTGATGTTTTAAGTAAAGCAATATGCACTTTTTATAGGGTGTCAAGACTTTATTGAAAGAGACTTTTGAAGCACAGAAAACTGCCTCTTCATTTCTGAGATCTTAAATTCCACAGAAATCAAATCTGACGTAATTCATTCAGATCAGTTTTGCTATCAACACCACCTTGTGCCCTGGGACAGTCTGTCTGGTTAAGGGGCTTCCTTCATTAGTCACCGTGCACCCAGCAAGCCAAATCCAAATCTGTGTGGGAAAAGTAATGAGATATTTTAAGCAGTGATAAGAACATCACAAATAATCAATTTCTATGGCATTACCAGCTGCCTAGTCAAGAAAAAGTCTATAAATGCAAGAATTTATTACAGAATATCAGCCAGCCTATCAGCCATCGATTCTTCAGTGTGCACAGATTGCTGGGTTTAAAGAGAGATCTGTAAAGATGCTCACCTTTAATTTTTTCCCTCAGATAAAAAGAAGGCAAGGTGACCATAAAACCCTCAGTATAAGCAAATGAGGGACTTTACGGTTGTAAAGATGTATTGTGAGACTTTTCACCAAAATAGGAAGCCAGCAAACTGCTCAGAGGTAATTAGATACAAACTGATGCCCACCACTTCATAAAGAGGGACGAGCTAATTACAATCACAATACACCGTGCTTAGAAACATTTATTGCGCTTATTTCAGAGATGTTTATTTCACCTGAAAGAAAAGGATCACAAAGGCATTTCTGTGTAATCAAAACAAAAATCATCTTTTACCGACCATATTTATTTCAATTTCTAAAGTTCGTGGCAGACAGCATTTTAATCCACTTTAACCTTTGGGCTCCTCACATGTTTAGAACTAACATCGTGGGGTGCCCGGGGGGCTCAGTCAGTTAAGCGTCTGCCTTCAGCTCAGGTCATGATCCCAGGGTCCTGGGATTGAGCCCCGAGTTAGGCTCCTGCTCAGGGAGGGGTGGGGGGAGGGGGTCTGCTTTTCCCTCTCCCTGTGCCCCTCCCCCCTCTGCCACTCCCCCCTGCTCCTGCTCTTTTTCTTGCTCACCCTCACTCTATCAAATAAATAAATAAAATCTTAAAAAAATAGAAAAAATAAAACTAACATAGCTTAAGAAAAAACACACATATCCACCTCCAGCTTCTCCCTTCCCCCCACTGGAGACAGAATGAAATACAATAATTTGACACAATAATTTAACCACAGTTTTTCTCTGAGAAAGGAATTCAACACTTATATATTCATTAAAAGATGAAATGTGCAGTTAATCTTCAAAACTGAAATGAACCACAAAGATCCAAAAGAACTTTCCCAGCACCATTTTGTATATGCTGCCCTCATAATGAAACATGGAATATTCATTACTGCAATTAAAATAACACCAATTAGAAGCAAAATGTAAGTTGTGACTTAAAGGAGAAAGTGGAGATGGATTAATAATATTCCTATTATTCAGGTTGACTTTGAGTTATTAAGATGGAATATAAGGCAAAAAACTTCCATCCTATACCCCAAGTTAATTTTCTTCTAATTCTACCTGGAACGTGACTTCTGTGTTATGTAGAAGATACCTGAAATTAAAGTTTAAGTAGAAGAAGAAGGAAATTAAAAGAGTTAAGGATAATTGTAAGTTCCTAAGAATTCCGTGGTGGGAGGTGGGTGGTGTGGACGCTATTCTGTGCAGGGAAGGAGAGACATGCACACAGAGAGAGGCACTTGGCAGAGTCCCTCCCTGGTGGTCCCTGGCACACTGACCACCTGGTGCATGGAGTTCTTTGTACCATTGGGAGGAGAACTCCACAGCCAAGTGCCATGGGACCCGTTTTTGACCCTCTGTGGACTTCCATGTGGTGCAGCCTCCAAAATGTCAGGGGACAGAGTTAGCATCTGCTTCCTGGAGAGGGCAAATCACAGAACATATATTTACTCTAAACTATAGCTTTCAAAAAATGTAGTTTTAGAATATGATAAGATATTTCCTCACACTAGAACTTTCCCTTCACCCCAAAGATGTGTCAAATGGAGTTGAACGCATATATACACCCATATGCACCTTATTTCCAGAGTAGGGTAATTTCAGCGTGTCCTTTTGTACTTTGGAGGAAATGCCAGCAATGTTGAAAAAAGCTGCTGACCAAAAATCATGAGCATATTACTACAGGTTTTTTCCCATAGAAGATTTAAATTTAGAACCCATTGAATTCGTATTTTATTTTGAGGCATGGGAAAAATACACTGCGCGTCTCATCAGTAGTTGGGATGCGACTGGAGACTATCTCTCAAGTTTATCAATTACTGAATGAAAGGAGAGATATAATTGCTCCAAGTTTAAATTCTTAAAGACTTAAGTTGACAGACATATCTTTATAACAAAGAGCTACAACAAAGCTCTGGTTGAGTTTACAACAATGTCAAGATATGCAACAAAGACCCTTTTCAAAATACCACGAGCCTTATTAAAATATCAGCCGACATGTTTTTTATGCGATTCTTTGGTTTTCTTCAATATTTACGTACATTCTCGAAATGGGAAAATTGTCGAAGCCAAGGTGACAGTATCACGGAGGAGCGAGAAAAATGGTTTTCTATAAAGCACCAGCACCATCTCAAACTGCTGGCTGGCTGTCGGTCAAAACTGCAGACTTAGCAATAAATCGGAATTGAGAGAACCAGGCCACACTGCTGAAGGTACAGGCTGGCTGGGAAGGGCACCGTCTCCCACCTGGGAGGTCAAGTCTACAGAGAACACGTCCAACGGAGCCACAGACATGACCACTGGCCCTGGAATCTAGTTGTGTCGCCCAAAGCAGCATAAGTGGGAGGTACTATAATGACACAAACATGCTTTCTGCTCCTCTTTTTGAGTGTTCTCGCAGTGAAAATAGCACATGTATGATACAACAACCTTGAGCGAGCACAGACTTCAGGGAAATGTTACCTTCTGCGCTGCAGAGGATTCATGGTTTTCATCAGCTGCCCGAATCTGTCCGGACATGTTCCAGTGCTCCTCCTGTTAAGACTGGCAATTCAACAGGGTGTGATAGCTACAAGACCCCAAATTTGATTCCATCCTCTTCTCTTTGCAGAGCTCAGTTTGATTTTTTTTCCCGCTAAAAAAATGCATACGCATATATCGCTGATACATGTGTGTGTATTCTTGATGCACCTAAACAAAAGTGAGAATTTTGTAGTAATAAAATATGGATTCCCTACCACGAAAGAAAATGCATTTTGCAAAAGTACAAATTCTCCATGGTTCTTTTAAACAACTGTGTGTTTAAAAATACACCTATTTCGATAGTGTCTTTGAACTCCGTCTTGTCTTGTCTACATATGTTGGCACGAAAGTTCCCAGTTGGTTTACCACGGAATGTATAGAGAAATGAAACTTGAGCTTTCAAAGACTCAAAGGGGTAGTAATCTGGAGAGAGGATAAATACAAATAAGTAAATATGAAAGTCTTGCAAGTCCATGACATGCTACAAAGAGGAAATAAAAGAATCATCTGCAAAGTGTTATCAAAATATGAAAAGAACCTTGAAAAGGAGCGCACTGTGTGTTTATTCAACGCAACTCTGTTTGCTGAAATGAAAAATGCATTTCAGTCAGCAAGGGACTGGTAGGATGCACAGATCGTCAGGGGAACTGAAAATGGAGCAAGAATGACCAAAGTTAAAAGACCCAGTGACTCGTGACATCTTCCCTTAAAAATAAAATTCCCAAATGGGAAAGGGTTAATAAATTTTAAGATCACTCACTGATTGGCAACTCAGATTTTGCTTTATTAGTGAGGACAAGTAAATTTTATGTGATAGTTTGTTGTATTTAAAGACAGTGTAAAACTCATTGCAAACAGTTGTTTACAGTGCGTTTTTCAGTGCCGAGCTGTTTTAAAGCTCAATTGTGCATTTTGCAGATAAAGTGGGAAAACTAACTGAAGGCTGTATTGTAAGCAGTGGTTGCCGTGGAAACCCCAGTTTCAAGAGCTGGTTCTCCATTACCACTTAATTTAGGCTTCCTAATTGCATTCCACTAAATCGGTAGCGACAATATCTGCAGAGCAAAACTGCATGCCCAGTCTAGCGCAAACCTCTTTGAAACAGGCTTTTTGAAAGCCAGGAGCTATAAAAACTCAGCATGACGTGGAGCATATGAGAAACCTGTAGTTCAAATGTACTCCTGCCTGCTTTCTCATCCTTGGTAACTTCAGTGCGTTCCACACCAATCTATTAGTTCAGTCTACCTTAAAGATCATAAAGCTCTGCCATGTGGAAACTCATCTGTCCAGCAACACATTGGTGCAAAATAGATTTAATTGTACTCCCAACCCGGTATCATGTCCATCTTATTTTACTACACACCAGCAGGTAGCCATGCACACAGTCTCACTTTCCTTGAACTGCCCTTGCTCCACAATACGAGGAGAACAATACTTTCTCAGCTTAAATTATTTGCCAGTGTTGGTCTGAGCGCAGAGCTAGACCGCCCATATGTGACTTGAAGAGAGGCTTGTCAGAACCACTAGACATAAAAGCATTCCAATTATCGACCACACTGCTTTAATAGACGAGGCAACTAATATGATAGTGTAAGTGACGGTACCAGTGAGGAGCTCTTCGTCACTGTCAGATTAACACTTGAGTTAAACTCTTGTAAATCAGTCACATTATGCCGCTGGTGGAGGAATAAACACAGCCCTATTATGCTCAGGATTCCAGAGGGTTCTCTCTGCAAAAGGAGTTGCACTGGATGCTCTATTAATCTGAATTTTGTCATGTTTATTATTTTGCAATTACTAATGTGGGGAACGCTGTAAAGACTGAAGTCGCCTGCGATCAGATTCGGAAACGGAAGCATGTGGATTGGGTGGCAAAGGAGAGGGCCAGCCTGGCTTCGGGGACCGGGCACCGGGGAGCACGGTGGGCATTCTGCGCGGGGGCCAGAGGGAGAGGAAGCGGGCTCACCCCTGACTGACAACGGGATCCCACAATTCGCGGTTTCTCTTTTCACAAGGAACGCTTTCAAGCAAAATGCCTGGCTGTTTTGGAGTACATGACTTCGTGCCAATCCACGACGCAACTCATCATGTCCTTGCTCAGGTCCCGAGGATTTGGCATCTACCGTAGAGGCGAAGAGACTCTTTTGCTCCGGAGAGACAAGTAAACAACTGCAGCGTTTTATCCTCTCCCTGGCGTCGGTGCGCGTTGCTAAAGCAGCCTGGAAGCGGCTGCCAAGCACTCCACTATTGTCTTCCACCTCCCAAGGTTTTGAATGCCCTTGCTCTCCCAACTGTGGGTCTTCTGCAGGAATGAATGAGGCATTTTCCAGGACAAGACTTTATGAATGAGACAGACTGTGTATTACAAGGCAAGAGGCTCCGTGAATTTCCTAGATTAAGAAAGCCAATGTTAAGGGAGCTCTGCATCTCTGTTCCAGTGGGAACGTGGAGAGGAAGAGAAATAACATGGTCCGCCAGGCTTGGCCAGAAAGTCTCTCTACTGAGTCACGATAGAAAGAGGCCGGGCATATAAGAGCCCTGCCCCGGATGGATTCTGCTACGGGGCCGGAGGCTGTTCCGAGGTGGTGGGAAGGGGTCCCCGCGGCCCTTGGACCATTTCAGCCTGCGGGCAGATCCGGCCACTGCTATAGGCGTGGTGGGCTGCGCGCGCGGGACTGCACGTTGCCTGCGCGTGAAATACACCGACTTACGATCCTGGGACTGAGAACATGTTATTTTGGAGACTGAGTTCCTGTTCTGGGCTTTTAGTCATCCTCAGTCGTTTAGACCTGATCAGGGCAGTCATGTCCCAATTCCCTAGAGGGTCCTTAAGAAGGCCCAGGTATCCACTCGGAGGAGTGCTGAGCACCCCTCTCTAATTATGATGATGAACTTGGATGTCTGGCACTTCGGTGTCCGGTGTCTGGCCTGGTCCATTTCCCTTCCCTTCGTTTCTTCCTCACCACGAACAGAGAAGAGTAAACAAGCACGTTTTGCATAATCACCTGGATGTCGCCATCCTTTAATTAAACCAAGAAAAGCCAGTGGCCACCCCCTCCACGGCCCCCACCCCCGACCTCGCTCCTGCCCCCCAGTTCTGGCCTGCAAAACACTCAGAAGCAGCTCCCAGAGGAGCCAGCGGGGACCCAGATCAAGGAAAAGTAGAGGCAACTTTGTTCAAGCATCAGGTTCCTGCTTATTTCCTCTCATGCTGCCCTTATGGAAACGTCTCTGATTTTATCTGTGTTCTCCCACTTTGCCCCTGCTTATCTCTGATCCCCCTCATGAAGCTAATGAAATAAAAGACTAATGTTTCCTTCTCATCCTTAACAATTAATGCCAATTCTAAAACTTCTTTGATCTCCTCTCCATTATCTTAAAACAACCCCAAATCTTTGGGCTTAAAATCAAGCCTTGTTTCAGTACGTAGCCCAGGTTCCCTGCGCAAAGAAAATCACAGAGCCACAGAAGATGATTACTGCTGAATTACAAACCACAGAGAATTGCATAAATAGTTACGAGGGAAAATTGCAGGATAATGCTGCTGATAGAATCAATAGCATCCTTGATAGTAATATACCCAGGGGTTCTATATATTATCTAACCACCGAAATGTCAATATAATGAAACCTACAGAGGAATTTATATCAAGATCTATTCTGTGTTAATTCCCAGGTGAATAATAAATCAAATTGGATATCTCAAAAATCTTCTCTAATCGACTTGTTTAAGAAACTGGTTAAACTGGCCATCTTGCCATTCCAACTAATGGATGTTAGTTTATACAGCATTTTAACCTTTTGCCCATGATAGTAAAGAACAAAATGGATCTTTTTATGTATTCCCTAAGTAACTGGGGCCTGTGTAATTATATTTACCAGAAAATGTTTTATATTTGTATTATGTCTCTTTGAAGCCCAGGGCTTAGTAAGGGACCCAGAAAAAGTACGGGTCCCTATAAAATGCTTTTTGAATACACAGATAGGTATCGATCGGGCTTTCTTTATCTTTAGCTATCTCTGCTCATTTTCTCTTTTCTTGCCGTGTAACACGCTTTATATTAATCACTGTGAATTTTCAAGTGTTAGATAGCAAACTATAGACATTTTTGTAGAAAAATTAAATATGCATTTCAAGCGGAAGGCTTTTGTGATCCTCAGTGACACTATAAATGAGACCTCTATGGGTCTTATTGTCATGTCAGGTATTTTTGCAAGTGGCAAGAAGGCTCCCAGCACACTAGGGGATTGCTGATTAAATCTGATTCACACAAACTGAGCTTTCACATATATCTCTTTCCAAAAAAAAAAAAAAAAAAAATTTTGGAGCTTCACATCATGGTCTCCACATTGAATCAATATTCAGTGTAGCAAAATTCCACAAAAATAATAATTTTTTTCTTTCTTTTTTTTTTTTCTTCTCCCTCCCTCCCTCCCTCTCTCCTTCTATACATCTTTGTGCTATGTTTGTTTGTTTTAATAGATATCTATTCTGATTCAAATAATAAGGCAGCTATTTTCTATGTGTTTTGGGAACCAAAAAATGTTATCAAAAGTGCCCACATGGTAAATATCTGAGCATGGCCTCGTGTTGGTGGCTGAATCTGGTGAAGCAGCCGGAGTGTTATCTGGTAGATGTTAGGATCTTCAATAATCTGCCATTGTCCTTAAACAAAACTGAAATGATCGGTTCTATTTGAAACAAAAAGGTAGTCAAGAAAACTTGTTTCAGTAAGTTTGATTGAATACTTTAATTCTTAGAAGGAAAAAGAAAATGGAATCTGGGCAGGCTTGGCTATACAGTTGGCAAGATCCTGGGCAAAATGAAACACAGGGCCCTCTGTACAAAAATTAAGAACCATGAAACGGCAAGAGCAGAGCCTTGATCCAAGCACGGACCCTTCTTGTCTCGCTGCCCGGGGTACTGGCCTGAACTTGGCCTCAGTGGGATTTAAGCCACCCCCGACTTTACTATCTGTGTGCTCTTGACCAAGTTAACCTTATTTAGCTTAGGTTTTCTGGTCTTTAAACATGCTTTCCCTCACCCTTGCTGTGAGCCTACAATGTGAAAGTGCTTTGCAAAGTTTAAAGCATGATATAAAACTATGTCTTGTCATGCAATTATGTTACTATTTTTTCATCATGGGCTTGTGATTAGGGCTGGGAATGCACAAGATTATGATGTAACCAAATGCTGTCTTCACTTTTCCTTCTCTGCCTTACAGTGAAATGACTTGCTGTTCCTCCAGCCTCCTTGGGCTTTGGATCACATGAACATACCATCTGGTTTCCCCATGAAACAAAACTCAACAACCGCCTTCTGCCCACTGTCTAAGGTACCCACTCTCACTAGTCACTGGGGCCCGAGAGTAAGTTAGCTACTGAGAACTTGTCATCCTGAGTGGATTGTGTGTCCGGGCATAACATCATGAAGTCCCTCTGAGCCATTTTCCTGAGCCCTCAGAGCACAAACATCACACACTCCAGTTGAGCCCTCATTAAGTCAGAAGAACATTCTTCCCTCAGATGTAGGCAGGGAAATGCCCTGGGACATGAATGTGGTACTTCCCTTGTTGGGAACCATAGCCACGGCTCCCTCGTAAGATGAGCAGCTGTAAGAGGGAATGGGGACACCTCATTAGTCCCCAGACTGCTTCTGAATGTCTCTGAAGAAGCCCCCTGACCAGACGAGGGCTCCCCGAGGATAGATGTTTCCATCACATCCAAGGCAAAGGGACCAGGCCGAGCCCTCCTTTTTGCCAACATCCTTCTGGCTGGTTGCTTATGAAGTGGAGACACAGGAGACTCAGAGCTGAATCCTTTATCAATTGCAGCAGCGTAAGTGAGTCTAAGTAGCAGCTTCGCGGACTTCTCCATAGACCCTTGCTGGTGTGCAGGCTTGGACTGCTGAGGCCCCTAACCATGGAACGTCTTCAAAACGACAGGTCCCATCCCCAAAACCAATGTGGGCAAAACCTACCATACACAAATTCAAAAGAAAACACTGGCACACTTATGTCATAAACCGTGAATGCCATTGATAATAAAGAGCTCTGCAAATTGGAGATGGAAATTTGAGGTGAACGATCTGATGGCAAAATGGGCAAAAGATGTAAGCAGGTGGTTGACAGAAACAAATGAAATTAGCATAATTTGTGGGTGAGACTGTGAGGAAACGGGCCCTGTCATATGTTTGCTGGTGAAGATGTAAAATGGTACATCTAGGGAGAGGAATTAGACAATGTTTAGAAAAATTATATATGATTTTACCCTTTGATCGAGAAATCTCACTTCCAGGAAGCTATGCCATAGATAAACTGCCAAAAATACAGGGAGGCATATGCACAAAATTGTTCATTCCAAAATACTAGTATTAGCAAAAGATCGTAAATAACCCAGGTGTCTCCATTTATCTGGGACTGTGGGAATAAAACAACAGAGCATCCAATTTACAAAGAAATTCTGTATGGCCCAAAAAATAGGAATGAGAAAGAGCTCTATACATGGAGAGAAAGCAGCAAACACAACCTGTTTGCATAAAAGAAGCAATATAAATATATTTACCAATTTGCTAATGTTTATTTTCAAAAAGCAAACTGGAGAGATAAACCAAAAATAAATACAAGTCATTACCTAAAGGAGAGGGCACGGGGGGACAAGAGGGAAACGAGATTTCTCTGAATCATGTCAATATTTTGCAGACTGAAAAAAATGCACAATTTAAATTTCAAAATGCACTGAAATGAATGAACCCGCTCTGTCGCCATTTGGTGACATTATCACACAGAGAAAAGAATGCTTTCAAGTGACTTTAGACGGCATTATTTAACCTGTGCATCCACAGTGGAATATTTTATAGGGTCAATAGAGGTGTAACACAGTGTTCAACTCCATGCAGTAATCTCATTGTTAGCAGTAATATTGGTAATATCACTCTGGGCTTATTTTACGTACTTTGTAGGATAAAGCAAAGGAGTAACTTGGAGCCAATATTTTTAGAGTAAGAGCAAAGACATGCGAGGGTAAAATCAAAGGAGACAAGCAAAGCTCCTGCAGTGTGAATTGAATATTTCAGCATTTACTCAATTAAAAAAAACTACGGATGTGGGCAGTGGAGAGATAAAGTTGATGATGTTTCAGGGTACAGGCTTGCAATGAGTAGTAAACAAGCCATAGTGATCTAATGCATAGTAGAGTGAATCTGAGCATCAGAAAATGATGACTAATTAATTAAAATACATGAAATATGAAAAATGTGAACTCTCAGTGATCCTAACAGTACGCGGCTAAAGACAACAAAACCATGCACATGTACATACAAAACAGAACAATTTGTTGGTAACCATTCCAGGTAACTAAGATATCAAATCCACGGAATGCTGGCAACTAAAGGAAAAAAACCAAACATTTATCCTATATTTTGTGCACAAATATAGCAGCCTTAGTTGATGAAGGAAAATATTTTACAAAAAATGTGGGGGAGGGGGCGCTTGGGTGGCTCAGTGGGTTGAGTGTCTGACTTCAGCTTAGGTCATGGTCTCAGGGTCCTGGGATTAAACCCCTGTCAGGCTCCCCGCTCAGTGGGGAGTCTGCTTCTCCCTCTCTCCCTCTTCCAGCTCGTGCGTGCCTGCATACGCTCTTTCTCTCTCTCAAATAAATAAATAACATCTTTAAAAATGTGGAAAATTCAACTCAATTTTTTAAAATAAGATTTATTTATTTATTTGTTTATTTATTTATTTAAGAGAGAGAAAGAGAGAGAGAGAGAGCATGTGAGCAAGGAGAGGGACAGAAAGAAGCAGACTCCTCACTGAGAGCAGAGCCCAATGCTGGGCTCGATCCCACAATCCTGAGATGATGACCTGAGCCAAAATCAAGAGTTGGATACTTAGCGGACTGAGCCACCCAGGCGTCCCTAGAATGTCTCTTTTTGCAGCATGTAATGAATGATCTGACTTGAGCAAAGGTCATTGATAGAGGAAAACCATTAGATGGAAGTGTGATGGGCACTTCATGGTGGAAAGATCAGGCTGTCACCACCTGATCTCTCAACCCGTAATTGTGATTGATGGTGCTTCCAAAGATGGGGCCAATAACATCTCCCATCCTCTTTCCTCATGTGACCTGTGACCTCCCCATCAAGAGATGAAGTCTCTTCCCAATCATTTTGATCTAAGCTGACCTTATGACTTGTTCTGACCAATAGAGTGAGGTGGAAGTCATGCTATGTACCTTCCAAGGCGGGACTTTCAGAGACCTGCAACTTCTGTCTTTATCACTTGGGACACTCCCTCTTCAAAGCCTGTTGTTTCATAAGACTACCTACAGATCATTGTGCCATAAGGAAGCCCAAGTTAGTCATGTGAAAAGGAAGACCACATGGATGAGAGCTGAGGAGCCAGACAGGTAACCCTGTTGAACTTACCAGCCCAGCCCAGCTGAATGCTGTAGAATGAATGATCCCTGCCAGTGCTGCATGGATGATCAGGAAAAACTGCCCAGCCAAGCTCTGCCACTGTGCATGGAATTGTGAGCAAATAAAATGGTTATTGGTTTAAGCCACTAAGTTTTGGGGTAGTTTGTTGTGTAGTAGCAACAACATAATTAGAAAGTCACTGTTTTGTGACCTACAATGAAGTATCCAATTCAGGCACAGATTATCAATGAGGAAATCAATACATGAGTTTGGTAGAGATTTTTACATTGGAAAGAGCAGGGTCTCACCATCTGAACATCACCAAGGATGAGAGAGTCAGATAGTAGGTGCCTCTTAATGTGATGCAAGAGGGAGTACACAACTTGGGAAATCTTCTTCTCCTCTTCTCTTCCCCCCCACCCTTCTCCTTCCTCCTCCTCCTCCTCCTCCTCTTCTTCTTCTGGGAAATATTCTTGTAAAGAAGGTAAAACACAGGAGACTCAGAGTTGAGCTTGAGTTCAACCTAAGAGATTCTTTTCAGTGAACTCCAATTTATAGAAAATATAGAGATAGAACTACAAGTTAAATGGCAATGAGAAGAAATGAACAGATGAATCCAGGGGGAGAGATTTGTACAGGACAACAGACCTGGCTGATCTTCAAAGGGCCAGTAACATTAAAAAAAGAAAAAAAGAAAAGCAGTAACTCTAGATCAAAAGAGACTTAAGAGACTATCAGCCATAGAATATATGAGTCTTGTTGGGATCCCGATTCATTCGTGCCAAGTGGCAGGAGACACACTGAGATATTCAGTGAAATCTGAATATGGAATGGGTGTTACATGACACCAAGAAATTATTTTTAATTCTTTAGGGTGTGATAATGGTATGGTAGTTATGTAAGAAAATGTCTGGTTTCTATTTTTCTTTCTTTTTTTCGATAAAGCGATATGTGCTAACTATGTAGAGGTGAAATGACTTGAAGGTTGAAGTTTATTTTAAAATTCTTTACCAGTTAAAGAATAAGGAAGGGAGGAAGAAAGAGAAAAGGGAACAAATGATACAAAGTCTTGATAATAGTTGAGTCTTGTGAGGAGATACAGAAACGCATGATATCAAAAATCTCTCTACTTTTGCTTATGTGTGAAAATGTTCATAATAAGATTTACGTAATGAAAATCTACAAAATATGGAAATTTATATACCTTTTATATGCTAGCTTAAATTATATCAGTATTTGCTTGAATCCAGAACTATATTTCTCCAAGGAAAAATTTATTTGTATTTATTCTTTTTGATCAAGGTAAAATTGGCATATAACACTATATTAGTTTCAGGTGTACAACATAATAACTCCATCTTTAAATGCACAAAGTGATAAGTCTGGTTACCATCTGTCATCTATAATTGTCTCCTTTACTCATTTCACCCACCCCCTAGCCATCTTTCCTCTCTGATAGCCACCGGTCTATTCTCTGTACCTATGAATTTTGTTTTCTTTCTTTATTTGTTTGGTTTTTTAGATTCCACATCTAAAAAAATCATACTATATTTGTCTTTCCTTATCTGACTTACTTCACTTAGTATAGTGTCCTCTAGATTCATCCATTTGTTGTAAATGGCAAAATTTCCTTCTTTTTTATGGCTGAGTAGTATTTATTATACATATGCCCCATCTTCTTTATCCATTCCTCTATCAATGGAGACTTGCATTTAGCCCATCAGAGGCAGGCAGCTCCTAGTTTCAGGCTGATTGGAAGTCAGACCCTCAGGCAACAGGTTTTAAAGTATGCATACGTATACAGTCCTATGAGACCATCATTGTAACCCTTGCTGGTCTCCAGAGCAGGCGATTTGGAGGTGTCCGTTGGTGACAGTTGCAAAAATTGGGGCTCCAGGTGAGTGCCTAAGCTCCTTTCTGGAGGTACCAGGGAGCTGTAGAGAGGCCAAGGGCTAGTGCCAAGATGGTGTCCCCCGATCTACATTCGCCAAGAGCTGCTGCTATGCAGCCTTTAGATGGGTAGGAAACCCGAAGTTGCCCTTCAGGACAAGTAAATAGGCCTTTTTCCCAGGAAGACTGGGGGTGTGTTTCAGTTCGCTGTCTGTGCCGTGCTCTGGGGTGTGGGAACCTTCCAGTAACTTTCTCTCCAATGTTTCAGTCCCATAGGGCCCAGCAATGCAGTACCCCCTGGATGCCAGAGCCAGGCACTCAAGGAGTGTTCCCTGCATGGACTGTGGGAAGGGCTGCCAGTGTTGGCTGGTGTGGGCCGGGCTGCGGTGGAGGACTAGGGAGGGGTAAGCCTGCTGGCTGTAGTGGGGCCATGGGCAAGCCTGCTGGTATGAGCTAGGTAGAGGGAATGCAAAAATGGTGCCCACCATCCCCTCCATCCCCAGAGAAAGTCCCAATAGACCTCTTTGCCTCTGGCAGACACTTTAAGATTAACTAATTAATATACTTCACATATGATCTAGATGAGTGCATCTGCAGGCCGGCCCTTTAAGAGTGGACTTCCCGTTCCCTTCAGCCCATGCTTCTCCTAGACATAAACCACATTGATTTTCAAAGCCAGATATTTTGGGGACTCATCTCTCTGGTGCAGGTCCCAAGGGTTGGGATGCCATATATAGGGCATGGATCCCTTGCTCCTCAGGAGATACTCCATATTTGTGAGATCCCTCCTGAGTGTGAGTCTCTGCACCAGAGGTGGGGTTTTTGGTGAGACCGGATCTCTGTCTCTCCTACCTATCTCATGTGGTCCTTTTATCCTTGTGGAGGAGCTGCTCAGCTAGCTTTCAGGTCTTTTTCACAGGGAATTGATCTATGTGTAGCTGCGGATTTGGTGTGTCTGTGGGAGAGGTGAGTTCAGAATTTTCCTACACTGCCATCTCGAACCCAATCCCTCTAGAATTGTGACTTTAAGTTACCAATGAAATAACTTAATGTTTCTTCCCAAATATTTAAGTAAAACTGACCTTCCAGAAACATGTGCTACCCCTTACACTCAGGTAAGAAGCCAAGGCTTCTTATATCTTTATCCCTTAACACATATTCTCCTATTACTTGGTTCTTGTTCGTTCTTGTTCTACTGGTTTGGTATTATGTTTTACCTAGTTAATTATTTAGTTAGTTGTAAGTGCTTCTTGGACATCGATAGGGTATGAAGAAAGAAATTTAGTGTAAACATGAGTATTGACAGCCTGACTTTTAATAGCTGGATCAAAGCACAATATGATACCCGATATGGGATTGGAGCCCATCTTCCTGGGTTCAAATCCTGGCTACACCACTGTCAGCCATGTGACCTTTGGCATGACTTCCTTCTCTGTGTCTGTGTCCTCATTTGTAAAATAAAGAGAAAGCTATCAGATCCCATTTGTTGACCCAAGTTCATAGCAACATTATTCACAATAGCTAAATGGCAGAAGCAACCCAAGTGCTAATTGGTGGATGAGTAGATAAATATGGTATATACATTTAATGGAATATTATTCAGCCTTAAAAAGGAAGCAAATTCTACCTTGTGCTACAACATGGATGAACCTTGGGGAGATTATATTAAGTGAAATAAGCCAGTTACAAAAATATGAAAACTGAATGATTTTACTTATGTGAGCAACCTAGAATAGTCGAACTACATAGAGTTTGTAAAGTAGAATGATGTTTGCCAGAGTTTTGATTGGGGGGGGAATCAGGAATTAGTGTTTAATGGACAGACTTTCAATTTGGGAAGAGGAAAGAGTTCTGGAGATGGATGGTAGTGATGGTTGCATAATAATGTGAATGTACTTAATGCCACTGAGTTATACACTTAAACATAGTTAAAATGGTAAATTTTATGTTATGCATCTTTTACTACCATTAAAAAGAAGAATTGAAAGCTCAAAAAAAAAAAAAAGCTGAGCAGCTCCTATGAAGAATTGTTTTGAGAATCATTGGCAGAGGGGTGTCTGGGTGGCTCAGTCAGTTAAGTATCTGACTCTTGATTTCAGCTTAGGTCATGATCTCAGGTTCGTGAGATCGAGCCCTGCATTTGGTTCCACATTGAGCGTGGAGCCTGCTTGGGATTCTCTCTCTCCCTCTCCCCCTGCTCCAGCCCCCCAACCCTGATCATGAATGTGCTATCTCTCTCTCTCTCAGAAACAAAAACAAATCACAAAGAATCATTGGCAGTCACAGAGTGGGAATGTGTAGATGAGTATCTTCCAAATAGCGAGTGCCCTGTAAGTGGCAACTATGCCATTATGAAGTTTATTACTATTACTTTCCTTCTACTCCAAAGACAAGGCACTAATTCAATAAATGAATGCACTGTAGGGTTGGGACTTTTGGAGGGTGGGCTCAGACTCCTCAGAGAACCTAATGAAACTTATGAAGCCTCTCTCTCTCTCACGACCCTGCTCCGCACAACCATTTTGCATACATTTGATAGATTCTCCTTCCCCAGCAGAAGTCAGAATCCAGGGACCCCGACAAAGAACCCCGGCTTTCATATGTTAGTGACCACACTGTCCGAGGAAAAGTGTTTGTATTGTAATGGAGATCTGCTGGAGAAGAAACCATAACACAAAGGAATGACGCGATGGTGGAATCTTCCTTCCTTCCTTCCTTCCTTCCTTCCTTCCTTCCTTCCTTCCTT
>NC_058412.1:82710879-82714609 GCF_002201575.2 Neomonachus schauinslandi | reverse complement strand
TTCCTTCCTTCCTTCCTTCCTTCCTTCCTTCCTTCCTTCCTTCCTTCTTCCCCTTTTCCTCCATTCCTCCCTTCCTCTCTTTCTTTCGTATTTGTTTTTGAGAGAGAGAGAGAGAGAGAGAGAGAGAGAGAATGCGCGCACGTGTGGGCACAAGCTGGGGGGAGGGGCAAAGGGAGAGGGAGAAGCAGACTGCCCCCGAGCAGGAAGCCCAATGCAGGGCTGAATCGCAGGAAGCCCAATGCAGGGCTGAATCCCAAGACCCTGAGATCATGACCTGAGAGAACAAAGGCAGATGCCACCCAGGTGCCCCTTTTCTTTTTTTTATATAGTGGTAAAATATACATAGCATAAAATTTACCATTTTGACTATATTTAAGTGTATAGTTCAGTGGCATTAAGTACCTTCACATTGTTGTGTCACAGTCAGCATCACCATTCACAGAACTCTTTCATCTCCCCCAGCGGAAGCCCTATCCCTGTCACACATTAGCTCCCCTTTCCCCCTCCCCCCAGCCCCTGGCAGCCACCATTCAATTTTCTGTCTCTGTGAATGTGACTACACTCAGGACCTCACGTGAGTGAAATCATAACAGTGTTTGTCTTTTTGTGACCAGCCTATTTCATTTATCATGATGTCCTTGCGGTTCATTTGTGTTGTAACACGTGTCTGAATCTTCCTTCTTAAGTCTGGATAATATTCTGAATGATGGAATCTTGACAGGATGGTAAGTCTGAGAGGTGGGGACATGGATGAGTGTAGGTGAGTAGCTACACGAGGAAATAATGCTTTCCCGAAGGGTTTTAAATCACATTGTGGAATTAGTTGCCTATTTTGCTGCTCTCTGAACCCAGTCCAAACCTGTTTGTTGAAAAAAGTGTTCATAGAATTTATGACCCTTGGAAATGGGAAGAATTTACAAGGGGTCCTTGAAACAGCATAGATTTGGAACCACTGTATTCAGAGTTCATTTAAGACTGTTCTAGTGGCTTCAGAGACTGAAGGCAGCTTCCCAATGTCGCACTTGCTTTCTACATGACGGCTTTTCACTGTATGCCATGTTTTCTTGGCATTCGATATGCTTATATATATTCAAGATAATTTTTGGTCTTGAGAGCAAATATTTACTGGATTATTAGCCAAATGAAAAGACAACAAAACATGACCTCCTAGGGCTGAACCCATATCTAGGATGTGAGTTTAAGGAACATAAACTCCTCCACATGGAAATCGGCATCAGTTGGGTACAGGCCTGAATGTATAAATTCCGTGGGGATTTTCTCGTCTCTCCCTACATTGCTAATATTCAAGAAAAACAATGATGTGTGTGGAACCCAATGAGATTAGACTAAAACCCAAAATAAATAAGGATTTTGATGTCATCCTTTCCTGACTCACGTCTTGCATGTTTTAAATTCTCTTGGCCCCATAAACACATTACAACTAATTATGGCTGAAGCTCAAAAGGCTTGGGGGTTGAGTACACAGTGGATTCCAAGGCATGAAAACCTAGCTCAATGCCTCCACGTTGGCAAGGGCATACTCCTCTTCAAGGGCCAAAAACACTGGGGAGGTAGGGAAGTAGTTTGCAGCCAAATACAGGGAAGGAGGAAAGAGAAATAGAAACCAATCATCCATCATCACGTCGTTAAAATCGCTTGGGGTTTTGGTTTTCCTTTAGTTTGTCCATTTATTGTAACAGCTGGAAGGGTGAGCTCAGCTGACTTAAAGATATTTTGTAGGAATAACATATTTGGTGACAACTCAACTGTTGGAAGCTGAGCAAAAGCCGAGAGATTAAAATCATAGCTAGATATTTGAGAGTTCTCTGACATCATAGAGAAGAAATAGAAGAATTTTCTTCTTTGATCTGATATGTGATGTGAGTGTGATCAGTTATCAGTTCCGGAAACTGAAACACAACAACAGAAAACAAGGGGGAGTGCCCCTAGAGCTTGTGACTTGCTAAAGGCCTAGAGCTTGGAGGCCAGGATGGGCTAAGCCACCGGGAGTGAGGGGGTGGGGGTGGGCCCAGGGCCTATGGTCCACATTGCTTTGAGAGGCTCACAAAAATATTTGCATTTCTTTTAAACTCAGAAGAAAAAGAAATGAATTTTGGATCAAAGACAATGTTTTAATATATTATGTGAAAATATTTGTCTTTATAGCAACACAGTTGGAAGACACAATTTCTAATCTTATTTTTATGGAGGAAAGGTCCCACAAAGGGCAAGAGAGTCTAGGTCCCATGAAGGCCATAATGAGGTTCTGTGTGAAGTACTGGGATGTGGTTCTATGTCATCCGTCCCATGCCTCTACTGACATCTGGGTCTTGGAAGGAGCCCCTGGAGGTGAGCAATCTCTCTTAGCCATTTGTCTGTGATTCCAGAGAGGAGGCTGACATGGACTAAGAGCGATTTGGATTTTGACCATTTTCCTTTGAGGTTCAGTTACTATGAACGTGTTTGAGTTTCTTTCTCTTTGAGGCCAATAATCTTGCTTCCACCCAACTCTTTGACCTGTAGTGGGAGGAGCAGACTCTCTTTTCTGAGAGAGGAATAAGGGGATTCCCAGTCTCCAGGGAACTAACAGTTAATTCCCTCCGGCATCTGGAGCACCTAACAACGAACCCTGACTTCTTTGGCCTGTATCTGGCTGTGAAGTGGGGGAGGGGTTGAAGGCCACTAAAGTAGTAACTTAATGACTTGTGTCCTAATTCTGAATTTCCCACTTACCAACTGTGCAACATTAGCAACATTTGCACATTAGAATTCTATAGAATAATGAGAATAATCATAAGTGTGCAGGTCGCCTTCTGTAGTTGTTATGGAAATCAAAATGAAATAATACGTGTGAATGTGTTTTGTAAATTTGGGAAGTTTTCTCCTATAGAAGAATCTGTGAGTCATTTCACACGTGATGCCTTTACAGGTAAAATGAGGGGGATGGACCTGGCTTCCAGTTTAGTTCAGAGGAGGGTTTTGCAGATAGGACTGGTCCGCATGAGGGAGTGTACTGAAGACATAAATGCTCCTCATGGTTGTAAGTCATTGCTAAGCGATTACCTTTATCTGCATATCATTATACTGAGGACAGACTCTAGTTAGAACACCCCAGATATGTACGTTGGATCTAAAAACTCAACTCAAGAGCAGAACACTTGCATTTAGCCCATCAGAAGCAGGGTTTTAAATTCTCCCCCGTGGGGATGCTGAGGTGGTCCCCTGCCCATGGGTCTTGGTTGACACTGCTCTGGTGCACATCCACTTCACCTTTCCCCTGTGTGCCCATACACGGGTCCTTCCTCATTAGATAGCAACTTGCCCACTCACAGCAGGTATGGTTTTGGAAAGAGCCTGAACTTACTCATGGTGATTACCTCTTCCTCTGGCTCAGTTTTTAACGTGGGGAACTGTAATCCCCACCTGTTAGAAGGGCTCAGCTCCCCAGGGAGAAGACAAATAAATGGCTCCATGAACATTTCAGCCTACGGGAAGTTAGAGCTGCAAACCCAGACAGAGGGGTGGTCAAAAGGGAACACAACCCATCTCCTGGAGGGGTAAGAAGACAAAAGTAGTTGAGTAGGGAGGCAGGTAGGGTCTTGCCTGGATGGAGTCCCATTTAGTGCACCTAGAACATAAGGCCACTGTACAGTCACATCAATTAATAAAAGTACAAACTACCTCTGGGACTCCATGCTAGGTTCACTTCTGAGACTCCATGCTGGGCCCA
>NC_058412.1:82685430-82710869 GCF_002201575.2 Neomonachus schauinslandi | reverse complement strand
TTCCATGCTGGGCTCACCCCTGGGACTCCATGCTAGGTTCACCTCTGGGACTCCATGCTGGGCTCACTCCTGGGGCTCCACACTAGGTTCATCCCTGGGGCTCCATACTAGGTCATCCCTGGGCCTCCAAGCTAGGTTCATGTTTTCTCATGGGCATTCTCTCCCATGGATGCTCCCATTCATGTTCTTGAATCAGACACCACTTCACACACAGGACCCCTACATTGGCAGGCTCCCCTAAAATCCTCCACATTTAGTTTTTCGTAACCGATTTTAGAATGTTGGTCTTGCATCTGTGGTCCTTATGCTTGTAAAGCCAGACCTTTTCAGGACTTTTGCAGTGACTGAAATCAAGAATACATTCTGGAATTTATATTTCTTAGGGTCTAATATGGTCAGAGTAATGGCTTATTGATTCTCTTTTGTAGATTGGTTCCTTTTTAGTATTCTGGGAAATGATTTTAATTGAAAATATAGTTGGGAGTCTCCAGATTATATGGCTTGGGGCTGGAAGGTACCTGCGTATCTCTCAGGGTCCCAGAGTTTCATTGAGCAGCCCAGAGGCTACACCTTGAGGGTCAGAGGGAGGCTGATTGGGTAGTTCTAGCAATTCCTCTGCATTTATTTTCTGTTTTAATTTCATATACCACTTCATCAGAGGAGAGACCCTTGCCAACAAGGGAACAAGTGAATTGCTAGAGCTACATGTTGACGAGTGGAGGGGCCAGGACTAAAGCTTTGATTCCAATCCCAGGTTGTTCAAGGGGGGGCTTCAGAATAGCCCCGACTCTACATAGATATACATACACATACGTACACACATGTACACACACGCATACACATACATACACACATACAACTCTGTATTACTGAAATTCATTTTGAGTTTGGGACATTAAGCTTTCATTTCTCTCTTTAGCATTTCTAATTTTAAGGAACATGTATGTTTTGGTCTCATAGGTTTGTAATGGCCTTCAAGTGAACATGGTATCACTTGGGCACACTGGATCAGCATCGTGGCTCTTCAATGGGTGTGGCATCTAGGGCCCTGGAACTTACACACAGGGTCAAGATAGTTCAAAATTCTTTTGTTAACAGTGGACCCGAGGGCTGAAATGATCTACTGTTCTACCAGAGGCTTGGTGGGTAAAGCCTAGGTGCTTTGAAAGGGACATGGCTATCCTTCTTACAGATTCTCAAATCTTTTGAAATGCTTTGTTGATCATCAGGACCACGTTCCCAAGAAATATATTTCCTGAGTTTGTTTTCTGTTGAAGCAAAACTGCCTTTACATTTCCTAAAATCCAAAAGGTGAGGCAGTGCTGGTCAACAGGAAGACGTGGAAGTTGGACACAGACAGGAATCCTGACTTGGGGCATTTAGCTATGTCATTGGTCCGTGTTGCTTTATTTCTTCTGGAATATACAGAATTGAATGCCCTTCATATGTTTATGCTATGAATGAACATATTCAAAAATATTAAGTGAAATACAAAGCATGATGGGTATGCAACAAATGGGAAATATACAAATATCGGTTTGTCAAGGATCAAAAGATGAATATTTATGTATCTCCCACCCACACATACATACTTATATAATTTTCCATATTATTTCAGCTTGAGGGATGCTCACACTATTTGGCATATACATTTTGAGAAAAAATAGTTTTAAATCATGATATAACCCTATTTTTTATTTATTTGTCTATTTATTTATTTATTCAATAAATATTGAGCGAGTGTGATGTCTACAGACACCATATTCAGCATACCAAGATAAATGAGTCTTCATACTTTGCTTCTAATCTAGTAACAACACAACAACACTTTTTTGTAGTCACACGACTTTTTTATTTATCTTGAAAATTTCAAATGTCAGAAGCAAATTTCTCAGCAAACTACAAGACAGTTTCTGATGAGTGTTCAAGCATTTTGTCTTGAATTCATATTATCAACTTGATATCTCTGCTGTGTTAAGAGATACTCATGAGACAGTGAAAAGGATAATATTAAAATAGATTAGGTGATTGTAATTCAGTGTCTATAAAAAGCTATAATCTAAAGGCCTAGAAAGTTTATTTCTATAACTACTAAAATGTAAATGGACATTCAAATGTAGCATTCATATTTTTAGCCAAACATAGCTTTTATCACATATAAACAAACAAGTAATCCAAGATTGTCAAAGAAGTTGTTAGAAGTATAAAATGACTAATTAAAATAAGAAATACCGGTCTTATTACCCTGCAGTGGTCTGGAACTGAACTGAATGCTGTTTGATTTAGGAATTATAGCAATTCATATCTTAAGGGCTCTGGAGTCTTCATCAAACCATGGAAAATATGGTACATTAACTCTGGAGACCATACACAGAGATGCTAAGCTAAGGAACATTCTAACCAATGGAAATTTCTAGAGGGGGAGCCATGCTTTTCTTTCTGCATTCCACGTTTGATCTGCTTAGTTTTGGGTAACCATTGTTCAACACCCAACATTTTAATCAAGTTTTTTTTTTTTTTTCCTGAATTGGTAGCAAATTCTCCTATTTTAGAAAATCACCTGTTCAACGGGCATATTTCCTTGTTCCTCAATATGGGATTTTTGTGGGTCTGAAATGGACATGGTGACTAAAAACCTATAAAACTTAATAACAGGGCAACCTGCGAAGCCCAACCCTACTTTTGGGAATTAGGAGTATCAAAGTACGAATTTTATTAGAAAGCAAAGGTGAGTTAGGAAAAATACTTAGTCCGAAATCAACCAATGAAAACATATTGGAGTGTATTTCTTCTGCAAATTCAAGATTTATAGTGGGGTCTTGGAAGTGATTTCTCTCTGCTAGTCCCCACTCTTGAATGTGACTTTTTAAGGTGTAATTTCAATTTTTAAATGACCCATCTTGCATTGATAATGAGGTTCTGAGAGTCTTTTTGTGGACTTGAATTAACACCAGATGAAATTTTGCCATGCATATTCCACTGTAGTGGGAAGACAAGTGAAAAATGAAAACAAAGTTCAGCACACGTCGGCAAAATCAATGCTCTCAGGAAACCTTCCTTCTTTGCTGCTTTCCCATCTCTGTTGCTACTCTGTCCCTCCCCCCACCTTTTTTTTTTTAAAGATTTTATTTATTTATTTGAGAGAGAGAGACAGAGAGAGAGAGAGAGAGCACAAGCAGGGGGAGCGGGAGAGGGAGAAGCAGGCTTCCCGCGGAGCAGGGAACCCGACTCAGGGCTCAATCCCAGGACCTCGGGATCATGACCCGAGCCGAAGGCAGATGCTTAACTGACTGAGCCACCCAGGCAACTCTCTGTTTCCCTTTTACATGCCTCCTTGTCTCCTTCCCTTCTTTCTTTCCTTCTTTCTTTTGTACTGACATTAATGAATGAATATTTCATTTGTAATATTTTTTAATTTTAATTTAAATTAAATTTCATTAACATATAGTGTATTATTAGTTTCAGATGTAGAGTTCGGTGATTCACCAGTTGCATATAACACTCAGTGCTCATCATGTGCCCTCTTTAATGCCCATTACCCAGTTACCCCATCCCCCCACCCACCGCTCCTCCAGCAACCCTCAGTTTGTTTCCTCATAGTTAATAGTCTCTTATGGTTTGCCTCCCTTTCTGTTTTTATCTTATTTTATTTTTCCTTCCCTTCCCCTATGTTCGTCTGTTTTGTTACTTAAATTCCACATAGGAGTGAAATCATGTGATGATTGTCTTTCTCTCACTGACTTATTTCGCTTAGCATAATACCCTCTAGGTCCATCAACGTCATTGCAAATGGCAAGATTTCATTCTTTTTAATGGCTGTGTAATATATTTTTTTTACCCCAAGAGAATGATCATTCTGCCTCTTCTTTCTGAAATCCAAATTTTGATTTTTTTAGTTAAATTGACCTCTTTAAAAATACATCATTACCTATAAGAAGTTCTCTCATGGGCTAAAAATCTAGGCTTGTGTTGCCAATGTATACCTCCAAATTTCAATAATTTGATATATCTGTAGCTATAGAATTAGTGACAAATAGTAGATATCAGTTTTGGAAAATAGAGGAAAGCAGAATAATCTGTGAGAAAGAAATTTAAAATCCCCTTGAAATATGTGGATAATAATTCCTGTAGGAAATGTTTCTTTACTTGTATTGGACTTGGCATTTGTTTATCAAGTTAATACAATTTATCCAATATTTACTAAGTGCCAATTATGTGATATATGATGAAAAGAAAAAACATGTATCCAAATGAAATTCTTTGGTACACCAATCTAGGAAATGGTATATGTCTTAGTACTGACATTAACCTAGTGTCACTGAAAAATATTAAACTCTAGGGGTGCCTGGGTGGCTCGTTTGGTTAAGCGACGAGCTCTTGGTTTCAGCTCAGGTCATGATCTCAGGCTCGTTGGATCGAGCCCCCTTGTGTGGCTCCATGTTCAGCCAGGAGCCCGCTGGAGATTCTTTCTCCCTCTTCCTTTGCCCCTACCCTTCCCTTCCCTGGCTACATTCATGGGCGCACGTGCACATGCTGTCTTTCTCTCTCTCAAATAAATAAATCTTTTTTAAAAACAGAAAAACACTAAACTCGAGTTTTAGAAATGGTATTTTTTTTGAGAGCGTGTGCTACTGTGTTTTTACAGAGCACGGTATCACGTGTCACTCCAAGGAGCACATGAGAAGGCACTGAGACACCGCACTGGGTTGAAAGGTCATAGTTCAATGTCTTAGTCTTTCCTCTTTATACCTAGCATATCATACAATTTGGTGGCCAGCCATATGGCCCACTTATTACTGAATAAAACCAGAGGCCCAGAATCAATGTATCTTGAGTAGAGAGATAGCTGATCTCATTTGGTGAGCCATACTCTATATCCATATTGAGGATTTTTGGGTATTTTACCTGTGATTTAAAATTTGCCAGATAAGTACATTTAAAAAAGATAATTTCACTTCTTCCTCAAATTTTTTTCTTAATTGATTCACAGGCCAAGTTTTACATTTTTAATTCTCCTATTATTTTTAGAGTATCTACATATGTTAAAATTTCCCTTACATCCAGGATTCAGTAAGGCATCAAAGATAGGCAGATACATGTGGACAATGATGGGGCTGTGAAAACATTCAAGCTCCAGCATTCACCTGCCTGTGTCTGTATCCGGGCTCCATCCCTCAGCAGCTGGGCAGCACTGGGCAAGTTACTGACCCTCTCTGTGCTTCTATAAAATGAGGTTAGTAACAGCTCACTCACAGGGTTGTAAGGATTAATACATGGAAAGCATTTAAAGCAATTCCTGGGACAGAACAAGTGCTCAATAAGTGCTTATTATTGTTACTGTTACCATAATTATATTAAAAGGTATAGATAAATTTAAATCTTAATGAGTATAGTCAAATTCAGTCTCACAGGGACACTTTCTTTTGAGTAAAGAGAATGTATTGCCTATGGGGAAAATAACACGGACTGAATTAATCATTACCAACAGCAATGATATCTAAATACAGACACTTTGCAGACAACAACAGATGGAAGGCAATAGTTCTGTCATGATTCACCTATTTTGTTGGTAATTTTTCTCACTGCACAGTTACTTCATACGTTCTGAGGTCCTGCATCTTGAAAGAATCCTTCCTCTCCTTATTTGCAGCATCTTATCTCCTTCCACCAACTTTGCATCTCCTTTGGGGTCGAGGGTGGTCTTCTCCTCACTTCCCCCTCCGTCTTGCAGACTTCTGTAGCACACCTGGGGCGTGCACCCGTGCTCCCCACGTTCTGCGTGGAGGTCAGGGTCCAGCCCAGACTGCACTGCCGGGCGGAGCTTGGAGACGTGGAGCTGCAGGTGCTCAGCAAAAGGAAACAGGTATGGAGAGCATCTGACTCGCTTCTGATTACCATCCATGGCTAAGCACTAGTTCTTACATCTAAACTTGTATTGAACTGTTGAGACAAAGGATTGAGACAAACCATGTGGAAAATGGGGCCAGAACAAGTACCTGATCCCACTTTTCTGAATTCCAGCTCAGAGATTTGTGCATCAGCTTTCCAGCCCTTGGGAGTGGGCCCGAATGTTCATTTGTGCCTTCTCTCAAAATTGCTTAGTGGCAAACACCGGGTACCTATGGCAACCACAGAAAAACGAAGGAGTCTGGAGGATGGCATACGGCCATAAATCCCAAGTGAAGCCTGTTTGTCCCTCCAGAACCACTCAGTTAAATCTCAGCCCTAACATTAGCTGTGTCTCTATTTGCCTTTATAAGATTGGTACCTTGGTAAGGGAATACTGTTTTGTTCTTTATTTGATGAATTTCCTAAATGCAAGAATTTTCTCTCTTAACAACGTTTGTGTTCTATATCCAAGCTGCTTTACAAATATGAACAATTTTCAACAATGTAGTAAGCACAGTATTAAAAATCATATTTTAATGGACTCTACAGACCTAAAGATATATATATATATATATATATATATATATATAATCTTAGAGTGTTAACTGGAGACCTCAGCGAAGAGTCTATGGAGCTAATGCTTACGGAGTCTGTTGTTCTTGTCCCAAAGTGTAGAGAACCATGTTCAAAACCTCATTTAAGCTCCGTGTGATTCGATGCAATGACATGAATGTCACGCGGAAAATGATTCAAATTCTTCCCACCACAGGGGCGGGGAAACCACTGCTAAGATGCATTTGGAAAGAGAACGAGGCCACATGAACTTCCCAAAGCCCGTACCCGAAGATTGAAAGTTGATCTGCCCCTGTAAATCAACTGAGTGCTGAAATATACAGATCTCCAAGTGGTGAACACATGTCCAGAGCTGTTCATATGCACGTTCTAAAAAAAAAAACAAACAAACACCAAAAAACCAAAAAAACAAAAAAACCCCCCAAAAAACCAAAAACCAAAAAAACCCCCCAAAAGTGCTGTGAAAGCTTGGGTGCCCAAAGCAAAAGACCAAAACCTAACCAAAAATCAAACCCTTAGACTACATTCATATTGAGAGACTGGAACTGCTAGATGTTGAGCCATAAATACTGTGCCAGAAAAAGCTGATTAAAATGATATTAATGGAGCCTTATATTTTTCAAGATACCTGTCCTCTGTAAACTGAGCAGTTTGAATGGGTGCCTGGGTGAAACTAGGCTCAGTGACAATTCTATCAAGATCAGAAAGGAAGAGACAAATAGATGGTAACTGGTAATTAGTGAACTAAAACCTAGATTGGAACACTCAGACACAGATGTACATTTGAACGATTCTGAACTTTTGAGAAAGGAAATCCAATGTGATAAAAAGGCCCTTCAATTGGCAGCAAGAATTCCTCTCAGTTTTCTGGGTACAAATGCAATCACGTCACATCAAATTAAGCAACTGGTTAATAGAAACAAATTCCTTTGAAGTTGCTTATTATTTAAGTGGCCCAAATTAATGGCAGTCACCTCAACCTAAGTTTGGTGCTTCCCAGTGACAATGGAGTCGCCGACGAAGCTGCTCTCCTCGCAGGTGTCTGGGTGCTAGCTGGCTCAAGGGGAGCCGGTGGCTTTGGTAACTTGCCTTCACGAATGGCTCAGACTCTTCCTCCTTCAAAACGATGAATTTCTGGCAAGGTCAACATGGGATACCCTTTAGAGTTAGAGCTTCTGCAAATTTGTCTCACCCGCAAGCCCAGAGGTAGCCAAGTTCAGATATTTCCCTTAGTCTACAACCTCATCCTCAAAACACAAAGAGTGCAGGGCTATTTGTTGGTCCTTGCAGTGGAAACCCTTTACTTTCCTTCCTGCTTTGTACTATGTAGGGAAGCCGCCCAAAATGTGTTTTTTGTTTATTGGTAATGGATCTTGTTGGAATTAAATTACTTAAGAATGTGTCTATTGCAATTAAAAGAGGTATAATGTTTATCTTAACATTTTGAAGTTTGGTTACTCTTGGAGCATCAGTTTACATGAGTATAAATAGGCGATAATGAACATGATGAAGTATTCCATAGTAAAACTGTAGCTTTCTAGGAAAATGTGAATGTGGTTAGTTTCCCCAGTATCAGCTGCAGGACAATATAAGATATTACTTTTTGGATTTAGTTTCTGTATGCCTTAAATAGTAGGTGAAGAAAATTGCTCCATGAAATTTTTCCACTTGAAATCTCAGCAAACGCATCGACGACAGGTTAAGATCTGATTGTGAAGAAACCAACTTGGAAATGGTTGTGGGAAAATAAAACTAAGCATTTGGATTTAAATTCTTTGCCAGAAATTTTGATTAAAATCATACTGGTTAGGAGAGGAGCATTTTGGATCCAATAATGCATTCCATTCTACATCCTGGGGGCCCCACTCGACGTACTGTTGTATGTGCATATGTTGACTTAGGGCTCTGTGTCCACAGCACTTACTTCTCTTTCTTCTCAGTGACTTGGTCATCCCCTAAAACTCCACAGGGACCTCTCCTTTCTACCTCTTACTCATTTTCATTCCATCTGTCTTATTGTCAAGTGGCATGTCTTACTGCCCCCTGCCACAACCCTTAGTCTGTTTTCTGGGATCTCTGTGTCCACCGTGGGCAGAGCCTATATATTGGAAACACAATTTGCATCTCTTCTTTCTAGTTCTTAACATGACTGGGCCCTTAATTTCCCACTCATCCTGTGGCGGTCACACCTTCCACACCCAACAGCACAAGGGCCAAGCTGAAAGAAAGAAATCAAACTTCTCACATCCCAGGGAATACTTTCAAACCAATTCAATAAATCTTTGTGGTGTGCTTATTATATTCAAAATACTAGGTGCTATGGGCTGGGGTGGGCAGGGAGAGTAGTTCCAGAAATACAAATAAGAAAGTTCCAGCCATTGACAAGGGTTGGTGGAGGAAAGCAACCTGCACACAAATCACTGTATAAGATAGAATGCTGGGGGTGCCTGGGTGGTTGAGTCGGTTAAGTGTCTGACTCTTGATTTTGGCTCAGGTCGTGATCAGGTTCATGAGATGGATCCCTGCGTCCGGCTCCCGGCTGGGTGTGGAGCCTGCTGAAGATTTTCTCCCTCTCCCTCTGCCCCTCCCCACTGTGCGCTTGTTCTCTCTCTCTCTCTCTCTTGCACTGTCTTAAAAAAAAAAAGAATGCATAATAGAAAGGAGATGTGAAGTGTTATAGTTACTGAATAGGTAGCTACAGCTTCTCAGTGTAAGGGTAGAGGAAAGCTTGACAGAGAAGTTTGCCCTGCTGATGGGCTTTGAAATGGGGCTGGGGGTCTTGGTGTAAGGGAAGATGCCAGAGGCACAAAGACCAGGAATCAGAAATGAGTAGGATGAGACAGGCCCTGATTTCGAGTGTACAGGAGGGGCGGGGGAGGGCAGTGAGGGATGGGCCGGTGTGGTGGGTGGGGACCACTGTGGAGGACCTGCACAGAGTTTATGATCCCATTCTGAGCCATCAAAGGATTTTCCAAATATCTCATTTTCTAGAAACTACATAGAAGCATAAGGAAGAAAAATATAGCTCGTATCTTTCCTGCCTAGAGGGAAACTATGCTGATATTTGGAGGGGTTTCCTGCTCATGTCTTTGCTATGAATTTTAGAAAAACAATTAACATCATATAAATGTTCCCAGTTATTTTTACAGAACTTTGTATAAACACTCTGGTATTTGTTTTAAAAATTCAATCTGATATAATTTTAGCAGCTATATAATATCCCCAATTAACATATGCTTTTCCCTTTCTGCAGGGTGACCTATTGGGGTGGTGCTAGCAGTCAACGCAAAAATTGTAAAAAGGGATCGCAGAGTGTACATATGAAACCTTTGTTTTCATAAGACATCGTAATCAAACCTCTCTTTAGTCCTTTTCATTATTAGAAATTCATGCCACTTGATTAAAACTCAAGGCAACTCAGGGCCCCCGATGCCTCCTGGACCACAGCCAGCTCCCTGGAGGATTCCTGAAATTGCACTACCCGTCCTCTCCCTCTTCCCGGTGTCATGATCTCCCCGCGAGCCATGCAGGGGCCGTTCCACACACTTCTCTCTGAAGTGTCTGAGCGGCACTCCTCCTCGGTCACCACGCCCCCCAGGGAGGGGCCCCTCCTGGACACGCACTGCCCCTCCGCTTGCCATGGTACCTGTGGCCCAAAACACGCTGTTGCCTGGAGGATGCTCTGATGAAGAAACTTATCAACCTTCAGCCAGCTCCGCATCTTCCAACGCAACAGCCCCGCGCTCGCACAGCCCCGCTCCCGCTCCCGCTCCCCGGACGTCAAGGCTCGGGATCCTCTGGAGCAGCAGCTTATGCTCCTGCTGGTGGCTTGTTCCTGCCTAACTGGAGCTCCTGCGGACAGTGGTCTGATTTCAGGTGCCCAGACTCAGCAGAGCCTTCTTTCTCCCTGTTCACTTAGCCTTTGTCATCCTTATTACTAGTGATGATATTTCATCCTTATTTACTTCGAATTGGCTCCGACCACAGCCAATTATTCCATGTTTTCACTCTCTTAAATGCCAATTTTCACCTCTGCCCAACTCACTCAGAGCAGCTTACTTTACCTTCTATTAAGAAGACTGAAAACACCTAGAAAGATCGCTTTTTGCATTTTTTACTCACCCTTGAACATAGCCCTGGATCAGTGCTTCTCTCCTGCTTCAGAAAACACCCCACGAAACACAGACGTGCCAAAATATATAAAAGGCAAGAAACAAATGGTTCATTTTCAAAATCGAAATAATGAATGAATCGGTAAAAAAACCAAACCAAAACAAAAAGCTGCTTTCTGTTTTTGACAAATAAGAAATGCCCACTTCGTTGCAGCAAGAATATGATGTTGGATTTCAATCATTATGGCAATTATCTCATTTTGCACACTACCGAAAACCTTTTAGAATCTGGTTGCAAAAGTGAAATATGTGTTGTGAAAATTTGGAAAACGACAAAAATAATGTGAAGGAAAAAAATAACCTACGGAAATACAGTGGACAGTGTTAAGTAGGACCAAGATTGTCTGGGATTAAACACTGACTACTTACTAGCTGAATGATTTCAGGCAGTTGAATCTCTCTTTGCTCTGGTTGCATCATTGTTACAATAGGGATCAAAACAGGATGCATTCTGTGAATTATTTTGGCGACTAAATAAAATAATTAAAAGTTTAATCACAGTCCTTTGCATTTAGGAAACTTGATCAATGCAGATTTTTATCCTTTCTTCCAATGTTTATATATAATACACATATTACATATCACACATGTACACGTATTTATGAAACTGGGGTCACATTGCATTTAACGTGCTATGGCCTACTTTTTAACTTGACATTATCTTGTCAGCATTTCCCTGAGCTATTTCGCATTCTTTGAACACATGGTTTTTAATGGCTGAATAGCATTCTGTTCTATGGATTTGCTATAATTTTACTTAACTAAATCTCTATTGTTGGTTAATTAGGCAGCGGCAATTTTTTGCTATTATAAATAGCATTGCAGTGAACATCCTTGTACATAATCCTTTGTTTGTTTCTCTGATAATTTCCTCGGGATAAATTCCAAGAAGTGTAATTATTAGGTCAAAGGACCAGAACATTTGTAAGAATCTTGATCCGTGTGGCCAATCTGCTCTCCAAGAAGTTTGCCCTAATTCGTATTCTCTGTAGCAATATGTAGGAGTTTTTATTTCAATCACACCTTGACCAGTGATGGGTAATGCACAATATCCATTTTGGAGACTGCTGGCCTCCTTAGTAACAGGAAACCTTAGAGCACTATTCATTTGTCAGCTTCCTTCGGTTTTAGGAGTGAGTCTTTGGTGAGGTTAGGAGAACAGACCTTTAGGGGAATTACTTTTAGGCAATTCCTCCCAGAGTGCTAAAGTGAACTTTGAAGACTTATAGATATGCAAAATTAAGTGCAATTTAATTAACAATGATCAACCGTTAATCAATTACCAACAATTATTTTGCAGATGAATACTATACTTTTTAAATGCCTATAAAACTAATGTTATTTATTTGAGAGTTAATCTGTAGTATTTGACCTTAGCAGTTTTACTGTCCCTATAACTTGTGGGATGACAGCGTGTCCCCAGGACCTGAAAGTGAGCCTTGTGGCTTCTCCCACAGCACGATCAAGTCTGGGTACATGCCACTGGGTATGCCTAAGGGCTTGCTCTTGACATCTAAAAAGGGACCAAAGGGAAGTCCTTTTTATTCATAATATACTGCTTCCCGAGGGAATCGGTGGAGAAGCAAGTTGGTGATGGGATTAGGTGGGGGTAAATGAGTTCAGCAAAGCGGATCCCCTCGGAAGATGCTGGAGTTACTAATCTTGAGTCCCTTTTCTCACTCTCTCTGTAACTAGTAAGGTCCACACACTAAGTTACATCCACCATGTGAATGTGAATTGTGTGTGTGTGTGTGTGTGTGTGTGTGGTGTTTAAGCTATGGATTTTGTTTGTTTGGAGGAACATGCGTGCACCGTTTAGAAAGGCGGGGACGGATACTTGCCTCCGGGAGATGGGGGTTGTAGTATGTGTTGCGTCTTGGCCTGTGTAGTGAGTTGGGCAAAAGAGAAAGTCTTTCATTGTGCCTGTGAGTGTGGTGGCAACCACCACGTTTGTCTGAACAAACGAGAAGCAGTTTCTCTGTGCTGTGGGGAGCTGATTGGAGCAAGGCATGCTCCGAGTGGAAAGCCGGTAGGGGATGGGAAGTGGGTGTGAGTGAGTACTGCCAGCCATCGAGTTGGGTCAGACAGCTGAGGCCAGGCTGGAACAGAAAGCCAACCATTCAGAATGGTGAAAATCCAGGAGACAACTCATAGCCGAGATGCCCAGAAAAAGGCAGAATTTATGTAAATAGAGCTCAGTAATAGACTGGCTGCGACAAAATGGTGGTTTTTTAATTAGATTTAACTGGATTTCTTCATAACTTGCTTAACTTTTTTATCATGTTGTTTTGGTCACAGGTTTGAGTTTGTTTAGTATACATCTTTTTATTAAAACTATTTTAAGGGGCGCCTGGGTGGTGCAGTTGGTGAAGCATCTGCCCTGGGCTCAAATCACATTCCCAGGGTCTTGGGATTGAGCCCTGCATCGGGCTCCCTGCTGCGCGGGGAGTCTGCTTCTCCCTCTTCCTCTGCCTGCCTCTCCCCCTGCTTGTGAACTCTCTCTCTCTGTCAAATAAATAAATAAACAAATAATTAAAAAAATAAAAAAATTTTTTAAAAAGGCCCCAGTTAGATACTGTCTGTTATAGCAACAGGGATTAATTTTAATTTAGGTGCTTTGGTGATAGGTGTGCTGTACCCGTAGAGCATAATAACGGGTGTTTCCACATCACACCGTCATCACTGACTAGATTAACACTGTAATTTCTCTAAGTCTTTGGTAGCTTTGTTCAGCAAATCCCCTAGATGGGCTGCTTTGCCAAACACACGCTTTGAGTTTGATCCAGACCGCACCTTGATTCCCCGAGGGCTTGGGGCAGTTGTCCCTGTGAGCACAGGGTGTCCCACTGAGGTGGCTGAGAGTGCACCGTCCAGTGGGCTCTGTAGCTAGAATTCCAGGGAGTCAGCCCAAGTTGGGACTTAGGACTCTGATTTCCTCTCTAAGCCTTGAGTTTGTGCTTTTGGCACATGAATCCTTCTTGATTCTTATCTTAGTCTGTAAATAGCACAGAAATTGCACATGGAAAAATGGAACAAATCATACTTTCTTTCAAAGGGCAAATTAAACATTCCATAGAATAAGGGAAGAGTTGTTAGCAGGGGGGAGAAATGCACCCTTGCTAGGGCCAGTGTGAAAAAAGAGTGGAGTCAATTGGACTCAAACTCAACCTTAAAGAAAGTTTTGAGTATTTTCACTTTTTTCTTTAACCACCCTCTTAGCCTTCCTGCCAAATATCAAATCCTGAGTTTTCCGAAGGTTTGAAAATATTCCCATTAATTTTTTTCTCTCATAGCCCTGTATTTACCAGGGCTTAAAATGGAAATACTGAAACCCAGTAATAAAGGGCACTATGGTATTCCCGGTCTGTCTGAGGCCAAGCACTCCTGGCAAGATGCTTAGGGAGTCCCGTTCTTACCAGGCTCCAGGGGAGTTTTCAGTTAGAGACGGTTTTGAAAATTCGGGTTAATTTAGAATAAGCAGTTTACTTCAAGAAAGGGAGTGAGCTATTTCTTTGACTGAAGAAAAAAAAAAAAAAGATAAATTTGTGGTTGAAACTCAGAAACTATCTTCCTGAAAGGGAAGAGGAGACGAAGGAACCTTCCTCTGTGAGAATGACCTTGGAATTGCAGGCTCTTCTCGTTGTTGTGCAGGAGACCCTGGCTATGTCAACTATGATTTGGTCGGGGTTCAGGAACACACACGATTGTTGCTCACCGGTGGGATCTGAGAGCGTTACCTTTCTTCTTCTGTCCAGGGTGCCTTCGAGAAGCATCTGTTTAAGATACCGGCGTGTTCTGACTCAGTGGGCACGCCCCGTACCTGCCCCCCCGCCCCGCACAGTTCACAGCAAACGCCTGGGTTGTTCAATGGGTGACTAGACAGATGTGAATGAGGGAGAGAAGGCTGTGCTTGGAAAGAGAATGCCTGGCTCTAGGTTCTTCTGAAGAAGCTCTGATGCAGGCAGGCCGGGTCTTGACCACGTGTGCACAGCTGGTCAGCAGTCCGGTTAGGCCCAGGGTCTGGGTGCCGCCCCCACTTCCGCATCTGTTCACCAGCCAGGCCAGCTCATGCCTTTCCCAAAGACTGCTCATCTCATCCCAGCCTTTAATTTTAAAGCCAGCCCGTCTGCTGGTCCACTTTTTCACTTATAACAGCAGCAACTCTCCGGTTCCCACCCTGATCCACTCCCCCTCCCCACCTCTCTTAGCTTAGGGCGGACATTTCTGCTGCTTTCTCACGCCCTGCCTCTAAGCAGAGTCATCACCCAGCTGTCCTCTCTTTCTCCAGGAGGGGCAGCTCTATTCTTTTCTGGAGGAGATACCTTCCACCAGGGTGTCAGGGCCATTTTCTCCCACCCTGCGAGGGTGTAGGCTCTCTCTCTCCCTCTCTCTCTCCTCTCTCTCTTTCTCTCTAGTCTAACTGGGCCCCGAGCCATTCTCTGGATAGGTTGTACCCCAGCCTGTGGCTAGGGCTGCTCAGACCTCCCCTCCTCTGCATGGAGAGCTCTTCTAGAACTTCCTTCCCCTTTTGCTTGCCTATTATTGCTCAGGGACATTTGCTCTTAATATGCCAATTAGGACATTAAGAAAAAGTTCATTTCAGAAAATATGGGAAAATAAATTATGCAATAAAACAAAAATCACCATAGTTCTATATATCATTTTGGCTAGTTTCATTTTTTTCTAGGTATTTTAAAAGCAAACTGATAATCCCATAGAATAAAAAAACCCAAGTGTGTATGCTATTTATTTGATTTAAAAACATGTGTGCTCTTTGTAGAATATATGAAAAATGTAGAAAAGCCTGGAAGGGGGAAATGTCCTAGAATTTCACCCTGCATTTCAGTGTACTTCCTTAGAGTCCTTTTATTCCATGCATATATAAAGAGCATACTGTATGTGCAAATTTTTGAGAATCACCTGGCACAGGAAGACTCACAGGAGTCTTGCCGAGGGGAGTTTAACAACAGATTACAGTTACCCTGGGTGCCTCAGTACTCTTTACCAATTAAAAGAGAGAGAAAAAAAATACCACGTGATTTAGGTCATTCTTATAAAAATGCCATAAATCATGACAAGTTTTGGGAAATAAAAATGCTCACTATATTATTTTATTTACAGATATCATGGAAGGAAAAAAGTGCTTTTTAAATTTAATAGTCCTATGTCTCGATTGCATAACAAGCTTAGCTGGGATGGAACCTGATCGTTTACTAGACCGAAAGGCAGCATAGTTTAGTTGCTAACCATAGGATGTCCCTGGCTTTATGGCCAGCTCTGCGACTTACTAGCTCTAACTTATTAGGTGGTGATAGTATGAATTCTTATCTTGTCCGTCTCCACAGTTGTTTTAGTGAGAAGCTGGGTAAATCGATGTTAACGGCCACTGCTGGCCAAAAGCCTGGTGGCATTTCCTCTTCCAGCATTCTCTCTGGCGTCCCGGATCTGCACCCCACTGCCGTAAAATTCATTTCTTTTTTGTGCTTTTATAGAATAGGTACTCAAGTTCTATCATAATACTTATTTCAATGAGCATTCTAGTTATTTGTTTAAGTGTCTGTCATCTCTCCTCCTCTGTTTGCCAATACTGTGAGCATGTGAGCTTATTAAATATGAGGACTTTTTTTTTTTTTTTTAAATCTTTGTGTTATCAGAACCCTGCCTGGACCGAGTGGGTACCTAATAAAAGTGCCTGTCAAATGTATAACCCCCCCACCTCTGGCACTGATTTTCAAACTGAAATGCATGGCTTCATATTTATTCCTCCTGCATTTTACTTTTGGGCCTCAACTTCTCAGTGGTGTTTATTGTTACCCTGTGGGAAGATATGGCCAGAAAGAAGTCAAAACAAAGCAAGAAAAAACTCTACATCAGGAGGGTGCAGTGACACGGTTTGCTTAAACAACAATTACATCAGCGAATGAGGTGCAGTGGAATCTACAAAGATAATAACAATGAAGATATTGCTTATTATAATTTGTTCATATTTTCCAAATGAGCCAACTGAGGCTGAGAGAGGTTTCACGATGAAGGACAGCGCAGAGAGTTAATGGCGGGACAAAGCCTACGACACATTATGTGGTGGGAATAAATGAGTTTCTTGAGATACAGTGCTGAGTAGAAAATGTTAGGTGAGGAAACCTTATAGAAGTGGCATCATGAGTTGTATCTGGTAGTGAACACACTAGAAAATAGAATTTCAGGGTGCAGAGCCGTAGTAACATAGTAACTGAGAATGGCTAGGCTCAAGCCTTGAAGGAGACTGGGAAACCTGAGGTGACCAGATGTATGGCACAGAGCTGTTTTTCTTTTCTTGTTTACACTTTATTTATTTTGAGAGAGTGGGGGCGGGCAGAGGGAGAGGGAGAGAAAGTCTCAAGCAGACTCCACGCTGAGCAGGGAGCCTGACACGGGGCTGGATCCCAAGACCCCGAGGTCGTGACCTGAGTTGAAATCAAGAGTGGAGCGCTCAACCAGCTGAGCCACCCAGGCACCCCCAGAGCTATTTTTCTTATGTAGCTTGAAATTCCTTCTTCCCCAGACCTCAGCAATCGGCTCATGTATCTGAGCAGCCCACAATTTTACGGTTTCTGAAATCCCTACTGCCATCCTTGCTCACCTCCAAATTCAGAGGTTCTAGAATGTAGCTGAGTTCTAGTTACAGAGGTGATAAAGGCAGTCAGCAGAGAAATCCGGTCACCCATGGGTACTATGGTCTGAGTTTTAGCAATTCCTAACTTTGTTTACATACGTTGGTACAGAAGCATGGAACATTGGTTAAACTCTTTTTACAAGATCTGAAAATAATTTTTTATAAATGTAACCATTTTAAGTTGTTCATTTTGAAGGTATTTAGTGTAGCTGATGTGATAGAAACTTTTGACTTTTCAATGAGAGGGAATATGGAAAAATAAAAGTTTCATTAAGGATGCAAAAATACACATGATCAGAAAATTTTCCAAGTGAAGGTCACAAAAGGAATCTAAAGAACTTTCAAACTTGCAGATGAAAAAACCTTTAAGGTTTGTGTCAGAACTGGGCATGTGGTGGGCAAACTTTGAAGGCTTTTGTATCCCTAATGTGGTTTCTCAGTGCTATCAATTAATAAAATGTATGCCACAGCAAACATTTGGTAAATATTTACTATCATTGTTTAATTGTACTTACCTCAAGGTTTTTTTTTCCTTTCACTTCTGGAAAAACATGATATAAATTGCAGTGGAAGTTGGCAGCCACACAGATGTCGGAGTGTGAATTTTGGATGTTTGCAGGTTGTGAATATGTGGAATTTTGATCTTGAATGGGAACTTAACATTGCAACCTTACGTGGTTGGAGAAATTTTGCAATAGCAACCATTTCACATTTGCATAAACAGCTTTATTATGGTTGGAATAATATAGAGGAAGAACACAAATTACTCTGACCAGAGTGAAACCTATAAACCAATCACATTTGAATGAGGATTTTACTTAAAATCATAGACTCATCAACTTCAAAGTGCTTTTATCTTTCACAAGAGACAAATTTAGCCTGTTATGAATAAAATCCCTTAATATCGGCATTTTCTGGCTGGCATATGCGTATTGCCTCAATGGAACTTTAAAATAAGACCACACATACCAAAAAAGTAAAAAAGGGGCAAAGAACCAAAACATTTGATGAGAAAATGCAATTTTTCACTCTAAATAGTAAAATAATTGAGTCTAACGTGTTTATTTTAATTGAACTTTAAGCCTCTAATCCCTTTCAATTCTTGATTTCCCTCTAAGGGTGCGGAGGGTACAGAAACAGCTAGAATCTTTCGAAATTTATCCTTCTCTTACCTTCTGTTGGTGTTGGCACCATCTTTCCCTCTTGGTTGGTGGAGGTACAGTTTTGGTGGTGCAATCTTACAAGTATTTTGTTAAAATATTCAGGGAGTTGGGTAGCTACATTCCACATGTAACAAATTACAAGGTGTTCTTCTTGATTAATCAAAATACTTTATAATACCTTTTTAAGCCTAAGGTTGAAAACAATTTGTATATCACCATCAAGGTATGATACTCATTTGAAGAATTATGTAAGTTAGTTCAGCATTTTGGATAAATGTTGGATTAATTATTTGGCTCCTAGGAAATTTCACTCAGGCATGTCTTAGTGGCCTACAGTTTGAAAATAAAAAGCAGTTGAACTGAGAAATACAAACATACTATTGCACGATATTGCTATTTTTATTGTAACTCTAAGTCAGTTTTATATAGCAAAATTCCGAACTTCAATTGAGGGAACCTTTATAGTTTTTAATATGTTTTAACTCAACTTGTTATTAACTCCGTCTCTTAAAAATATTAATTTGTAAATTTGAAGGGAATGGAACAAAATTGTGTAACCGTTTGAAAACCCGTAAAGCCATTTGAAACGAAAGCACTCATCTACAGAATTTCATTTTTCTAGTCTCGTTCAAATTGATGTTAACTTGTCAAAGCCATTCTAATTTTTATGTATTTTACTCACTCTTAAAACACTGAACGGTGCTTTGGTTCCTTAAATTCAGAAGTGGAGTACTAATTCAGGACACAGAGATGCAAAATTGTGGAAGTCTTTGTATTTTTCCCCTGACAAGTCAGTGGCTTGTGCAGATGTAAGGGGGAAGATGGCATTTCCAAACTGGAGATCTTTTAAGGGAAGGAATGAGCAAAGATGAAGGGAATTCTGCTAATGCTTCTCCAAATACCAGCTGCAGATTGGAGTACAGCTCGGCTGATTTTAGTCTTTATTGTAAATTTGAAAACTGAAGTTTGGTAACAGATTCTAGCTGGGTGTTCACTTCCTTACACATTTGGATTTTTGCTCACAACCCTCTGAAATAAATACAGATATCATCCCCATTTTACAGATGGATTAATGGAGGAAGAGAGTGGTTATGCAACCATGGCCGGCAATTTGAACCCAGGCAGCCTGCCTCTGGAGTACTCATTACGTTATCTTGTCTTGCTTTAGTTGAAATCAGTATGGCTGCATTATTGCTTTGAGTCCTGAGCAAAGAGTATGACAAGGAATTTTGAATATCATTAGTTTTTTGAAGATGACCTGACAATAGAAATAAGCAAAAAGAATGGATTTGAAATCACATGGGATCCCATTAGCAAGTGATGAAGATGACAAAGCTTTTGGAGTATGGAATTTGAGGTTTTCCAGTAAGTATGGACATATCTGCACACAAACATACATTTGCTGACCCCTCAGCTTTCCTTAGGAGAACAGCGTCCAGGACTCAGCCCATCCTTGTTGCTTCTCATCTTGGGGCATCCATACTGCACGGAATTGCACAGTGAAGAACAGCTCAATAGCAAATCCACATGTCATCTCTGCAAATGTCTGCTCTTGTGTGTGTGTTGACTTTTTTTTCTTCAGATCATTGCTGGTCCTTTTTTCTTCTCTGCCTACAGTGTCTTAATATATGTAGCATTTTTCTCTCCATCAGGTGTTACAAGGCCATCACATAATTTTTTTAGTTGCTCTAGAGGCAGACTGGCTAGACCTTGAAGGCACTTCCAAGGGCTTCCAAGTAAATTTTCTTATAGCGAGTAAACTGTATTTAGCACAGATGATCTCAAATGTACTCTTCAGAATTTGTGCATCCCCTCAAACTTTCTCTCTTCTGTGGCTATAAATTAGGACTTTAATAAATTAAACACGCTATAAATTAGGACTACTCACCAAATATTTTCAATTTGCTGCCTCTGGGTGCATTGTAGGATTGTACTCTCTGGCCTTCTTGTGATGGGGGGGGTCATGTGACTGATTCTAGCCAATGAGGTGATTGAATTGATAGTTCAAGACACTCTCGACCACTGGAGCTCACATGAATGTAAGTCACATACATAATTTTAAGTTTTTTAGGAGCCACATTAAAAAAGTATAAGAAACAGGTGAAATGAATTTTCACAAGCTATTTTCTTTAACCTAAGCTATTCAAAATAGATTCAACATGTACTCAACTAAGGTTAATGAGGTATTTTATATTCTTTTATTATTATTATTTCTACAAGTTTTTTGAAATCAGGTGCGTATGTTAGACTTAGAACCATCTAAATTCACACAGGCCCCATTTCATGGACTCAAAGCTGCATGTGGGTAGTGGCTACTGTTTTGGACAGTGGAGCTCTCTCCCTCTGCCACAGTGATCGGTGGTGGTCGGCCATGTTTCAGATGGTGGCGCCTTCACCCTGAATCACAGAGTGAGGTCATGTGGGGCAGAGTCGCGGTTGCTGCAAGAGGACCCCGAAATGCAAGTGAGGATTAAACATCTATTGTCATAAGCCACTTAAATCCTTAAGTATTTGTAATATCACAACATAAACTAGCCCATCCAACCTGTCTCTTCTTTCCTCAACGTACAATCATACCCTTTATGTTGTTTCTTACCCACTTTTGTATCTAGATATCCTTCTACTTGGTATGAATTTGTAGCCACCACCACATCTTTTCTCTTGGTTATATCATAATGCATTTTATGCACATACCAGAGTTTATTGAACTAGTTGTCCCATTGTTTTGGATTTAGAGTTGTTTGTAATTATTCGCTGTAAGGAGCAATGCTATCATCATCATCCTTATAGTTAAGTCTTAGGGAACAATGATGATTTTTTTTTTTTAACACAAACTTCTAGAAATGAAGTAGCTGGGATAAAGGGCACAGCACTTTTTATAGTGTTTAATAATTACTTGTGGTTATTTCCTCAGGAAGTATTAGCGTATTCCCTATGACCTGAAGCATGGCACAGGGTATTTTAACTTTAATTTCTTATTGCAGTTAAACACCTCTCTGTGAGTTGGACAATTGTATCTATTATTTTGCTAAGTGCTTGTTCATATCAATTCTCCTTTTTTTCCCTGAGTTGTTCATTTTCTTTATTGGGTTGTGATAATTCTGTCTGTATGCACGATATTAACCTTTTGTTACCATAAATATTCCACACGTTCCTCATTTGACATTTTTCTCCAGTTTTGAGATTTTATAAAAATAAAAAAAATATGACTTTAAGTACATTTTTAAATATAATTTATCTTTAAATCTGGTAATTGTTGTTCTTCAGAAGCAAACTAAATAAAGCATTACTGAACATGTAGTTAATCATTACATATCTGCCCTCTTCTTACAAAGCCACATGTAAAACCCTCCTTCATCACGGAACGAGACACACGCTATAAATACTAAACCTCTGAGTTGTGTATAAATAAATAAATTCCCCCTCTAAGTTGTGTATCTATTTTCTACATGTAAAATATATAACATTTAATATTTCTACAACAATTTTAAGTTAACTATACTAAGCACACTTTCTGGTTTGTTAACATCCAAATCACTGTTGACAAAATTCATATTAAAAAAATGAGAGTTGATTCTCCTTTCCTACTTCCCCATTTTGCTCCAGTGACTAATTGCGAATTTTTTCTAAAGGATTCTAATCTGCTCGGTGGTCGCTGTTATCATTCCATGCTTGCAATATCCGCCTGTTGTTCTTGGAAAAGTGTACTGTGAACTACAAGCTTATGCTATTTCTTAGCACTTGTATGTCATTCTTAACACACACAAGATGATTTGCATTCATTTGTAATCATTGTTCTTTGCAAAATACTGGTAAGAGGGTTATTATAATAACCGCCATTTTGCCCACAGGGAAAGTGAGACCCAGAAAGGTTAAGTGACTTACCCAAAGGCATACAGTGAATTGATGACCGAGCCAGGATTGCAGGCGAGAATCCTTAGAGGTTGTCCATTGTTGAGAACACTCAGCAACAGGGCCTCTTGGCTGTGTTTTCTTTCTTATTATTCCTTCACCACATGAACAATTCTTCTAGGACACGTGACATGCTTATAATACAAGGTTGGAATAATAATATCTCTCATTCCATTTGGTCTTTCTCTTTTTAAATGTATTATTTCAACAACCTGGAAGCAGGTGGGAAATGGAGAAATCATTCAAGCTTTTTACATGGAACAACGAAGTGGGACCATTGAAGAATCCAGAAGTGTATCTAGGTTTTTCCCTTAGGGGTTGGGAAATGCAGTCAGGTGTAAAAGATAACCACGCACTTTCCTCTATCACATATGTTTCAATAATAAGAGGGGAAGAATAGATATTAGAATCACAAATAAGTGCTGTGATTTCAAAGGTCTTTTTAATTGTCTTGAGTGATGAACAATGTACAATGGAAAGTCTGTAGGGATATTAATTTCAACTTATCCCTCAAATTTATTTTCCATTCAAACTTTTTTTTTTTTAACCACTCCAGGTAATAGCAACACTATTAAACTGTCAAAACAACAGGTTGTTAGTGGAAAAAGGTTTTTCAGCTTCAAGTCTCAGGGACAAGAACACTTTGCAATGTCCTGCTAAAGTGTTGACCTAGTATTGTTTTCAACATAAGATTTTGGGAATAGTTAGGGAATTCTTCACTTGGGTTTGCCTCTGAGGATCAGTGTTGCATTCATAAAGAAAAACGGGCTGTAACTTAGAAATGAGTATCTCCCACTCTCCCATAGCCCCATTTCTATTTGAAAGAAAATTTGTGTTTGTCTTATTTGGAATACTGTTTGTGACTAGTTTTTCCTAGTTTGAAAGATGTGCGTTTGGCTTCTCTTTCTAGATAAATTATGAGAAAATGTGATTTTTTAATAGGAATCTTTAGAAAGCACCTGAAGAATGTAAACAAAACTGTTGTCCAACTTAATTTGGAGCCCTAATTTAGAACATAAACCTTGGTTTTTGCCTCCAAATGGTTTTTCAGTTACACTCTGCCCCAAGAAGTTATCAATTATTACCCACCCTCAGGAAGCAAGCCATGTATTCCAAGGTAATCAGATTAAGAGGGAAACTCAATCCGATTTACCTTACAAGTAAGTTTTCTTTTTCAAACTTTCAGGGATAACCCTTAAATACATATTTATCTAATTCTTTGGTTCGGTACGAAGAATGTTAGGTCACATTGCTTCCTGGAGAGGCTACTCGGACACGTTTCCTTTTTCCTTATTCCACAGTGCTCCTCCTATACCAGGAAAAGTGAGGTAAGAAGAATAACTCACCCTCTTTTAGGCAACTTTAGGCTTTAGGTTTCAGAGAACAATAAAGCAGAAAATCAATCAATCAAACCAAAGGTGGTTCATATCTTTTATATAAAAGCATAACTACCTTCTCTCTTGTGATCTCCCCATCTCCTCTCTGCCTTTCCACCTACCACCTCCAGTTTGGTGTGGCCACACCCCCTGTGGACTCCACAAAGCTGGGAAGCTGAGAGATGGGATTACCAGTGGGCTTCCTCTGTCTGGATTCTGGGGTGCCGGGTGGGGGGGGGGGGCGGGGCAGGTGGATCAGATAACATCCCTGCTTCTTCTCTGTGGTTTCCTGTCTCCGTGGAGGGTGCCTGAAGCAGCGGGCAGGGGAGGCTTGGCCACTGCCCTGGGGCAGTGGAAACCGAGGGGTCCTGGCTCCAGGGAGACCAGGGAGGGCCATCTTTGCAAACCCATATGTAAATATTTTTTAGCAGCATAGCTTGGGCCTTGCGCCGTTCCTTATGGGATGTGAGTTAGACCTTTAAAGAGAGAAGTTGGGAGCTGGGGCAGGCAGGGAGGTACACGAAGTGCACAGTGTTGGGCCGAGTCTGTTCTCACTCAGGATAACAGTAAACCCACATGGTCATCCCCTGCCCAGTACTCCACTGACCCTTTGTCCTAGTCTGGGGCCTCTCTGGGCCCCCCGACTTCAGCTCCCACCCATTCATACTGCTCGACCTGGGAGCCCAGGTTCAGCGTCCCCCTCCCCCGGAGTTCACCCTTGGACCCTGCTATTGTCCCTCCCGTCTGACCTCTGCTACTCTAAGTTCCAACAAGGTGATCTGGAAAAAACACCACTGGCTCCCTGGCGGGCTCCCGGACTCGTCTTTTCACGCTCCCGGGTCATAGTCTTATCTCCAAAAGAATTAAGAAAAAGAGGGAAACCCCGACAACCACAGGGCGTCCAAATGCAGTTTCGGCGGTAAATAGTGACCATGCCTAGCAGTCAACTCTTTGGGCTCATTTAATTGAAATTCGTGAGTTTGGGGAGGTCATGATTGGTGGAGGATTTTGGCAGCCCCAAGCCTGCAATAGACCGAAACTCCGGAGTCATCCTATTAAAACCAGATATCTGGCCACATTTGTTGATGTGAGTTTGGCAAACATTTTTTTTTTTAAATACAATTTTTTTTTCCAGTTAAAAGCTCACCTAATCCTGCTCATATAAGCTTCCCTCTCTCTCTCCAGCTAGTTGCCCTTCTTCTTCTCTATCTGTTCCCTGGAGAGATAAAAAACAAAAAACAAAAAACAAACAAAAAAACCCCACCGCATATTGATGCTAAATGAAAACCAGAAAGAGCAACCCTCAGTCACTTCTTTCTCTGGGATTGAACAAAAATTATTGTTTTTTCTTCCAAAACTGTTTTGGTTTACAATAAAAAAAACCCCAAAACTTCAAAAGATACTTTTCATCCTATGTATATCTTCCAGGACAAAAAAGTGCACACCTAGTGGTTTTCTTATCTTGTTCCTATCTGATAAGATCTGTGCAAATATCTTTCAAAAAAGAAAGCAAGAAGCAAAAAGAAAAAAGAAAAAAAAAGAAAATCCTTTGTGAGCAGCAGAAATCTCTTCTTCATTCTGGGCCGTTCCTTTCTCTGGGGTGGAGAGGGGGAAGGGGGCTTTCTGGGCCAGGCTGGCCCTTGCGATCCTCCGACTCTGGGGCCTCTCTGGGCCCCCCGACTTCAGCTCCCACCCATTCATA
>NC_058412.1:82636571-82685420 GCF_002201575.2 Neomonachus schauinslandi | reverse complement strand
GAAAAAACACCACTGGCTCCCTGGCGGGCTCCCGGACTCGTCTTTTCGCGCTCCCGGCGGCGGCTCTTTCCTCCGGGGGACCACCGAGCGCTCAGCTTTGCACCGCCAATTTATGGCACTGTCAGGGGCTCGGGCGCCGCGCCCATTGTGCGGGGCGCCGGGCCTGACCCCGCCGGCAGCTCCGGGGAGCCCGATTGTTCCCTCATTAGGGCGGCCGGGAGCGGCGGAAAGGCGGGCGGCCCTTTCCCACAATCGGCGACAATGTGCGGCCGCAGACGTGTCACTTTCGCAGGCGAGGAGAAATGGAGAGGATGTGCCTCCGAGTGGGCTCTGGGCACACGGCATTCCCATGCCGCCGGGAGGGGGGGGGACCCGAACCCGCGAGCCCCCCGGACCCCTCGGGGCTGTAGTCCTTTTCACCGGGGTTTTGGTGGGGGCGGTCAATACCCATAGGAAGTGTGCTGGGGGAAGCAGCGAGAAACCCTTCCAAAGAACTCAATCAAGAGTTACAAAGAACCAAAAGACAGTCGGTGAACCTGGGCACAGTGGGTCTTTGTGCACAGGGGCAAGGATTGCCCAGATGTAAACAGAAGGCTGAACCCTGCCCTGCCAGGAGCTGGGCCGGTGGCCACGGGGAGGAAGGCAGAAGCAGGGCTGAGCAGTGAACCAGTCGCTAGGAGATGAGCTCTTGCAAATGTTTCTTTATAACGAGGAGGCATCCGCTGTGTGCAGCAAGCCCCTTTCTAGCAGGGCTTCCAGAGCCAGTTGCTTTTTCCTCTTTAGCGTTGTCTGTCCGGAATGTGTGTGTTGCTATTGCTCTTTCCGAGTGAAAGTGTCTCCCAAAGAGGTGAGGGAGCCTCAACTCCAGACGGTCACACTGTCACCTTCCCTCCTGGCCAGCAAAGTGAGGAACCCGAGCCCAAACCACCCTTCTCTCTCCCCCGCCCGCCTCTTTGGCCTGTTCCATTGAAAAGGCCTCCTCTAAAACTGCAAATAAAGAGCCTAGCTTCAGAGAAACCGGGCAAAGGCTCAAGGGGAAGGGACAAAAAAGAACCATCTCTGTCCTCCCCTCTTAGATGTATACAAAAGGCTATGCTCCGATTCTTAGGTCTGTGAAATGCTATTTGAATCGAACACAATACCCGCCTCACAGGGCATGCCTGGAAAGCTATTTCAGGCAGCCATAACTTAGGGTAATTCTCTTCAGTTTATAAACATCATTAACTCATCCTATGAGATGATGCAAAAAATATTGAACATTTTGCTTTTGTACTTTTCAAAAAAGCGGATTCTGGAGCTCGAGCTGTGACTCTGCCTCAGGAAGGAACCGTGTTGATTAGCAGGTGATTTAAAATCGCACACCCGGAGGAAAGCTGAAGGCAAGAAGTTTCAGGAAGGCTGTGCGCAGAGTTGTCACTTTAAGACTCTCCTCAGCACAGTGCTTTCAAACTGCAATTGTGTTCATGTCTTTAGTAGAATATAGGGTTGAAAAGAAAGTTTACATTCCAAGATGCGATTTGTGTAAAAATGTGTATTCAAAGATATCAATTGTCTGTATTGCAACGCCGTTTAAAAATTCTAAGTCCTCCAGAATTTTAAATTACTCTTGTAGGGGAGCTGAAGATATTTTCATGGTTGTAAAATCATGGGAGTGAAACTTTTTTTTAAAAAAGGATGAAGTCTCATCTCCGAAGTGTATCTTTTTCTATGATTTTGTCTAAGCTACCAAAGCTTTTTTGACCAGACAAAAAGGGCTCCAGGCTCTTGTTTTTAGTCTTACAACAAGAACTGGGTGGGGGTGTTATCACAAGGCAATTTGTGTAGTTTATAAAATTCATCGCAAAGATTAATTTGGTTGTGGCACTTTTTCTTTTCTTTTTTTTAGCAGATGGCTTTCTGTTCACTGTTAAGCTTAAACTCAAATGTGTAAAGTTTTTCTTTAAAAAAAAAGAGTGGTCTTAATTTGAGGCATGTTGTGTGTATTCTTGTAGTTTATGATGGTTGGTTTTTGGTGACGGGGGGGGGGTGTTTCTTTTGAATTTCTAGTTTTCCCTAAGTCTGTTAAATTTCACTGTTCTCGTAGTTCTGAGCTAGTAAATCTGCACTTGATCTGGGCCCAAACATATTTCGATTGTAAATAAAAAGTCTTCTTTTATGAGGATGTTCACTTCACAGCTTGAGCAGTGTAATTTTTATACAGGTCTCAGCAATCAATAAAAAAGCCACAGGAGGAATGATTTATCTTGTTGGTTACAGAGACTGTCACCGAGAGAAATTGTAAAAGATCAATTTACACAACCTGGTGTGAGAATGTTATTGATATAACACGGTTGATCAGTTCCTGGTTGTCTATGCATGCGTGCCGCGGAGGCAGTATGTCCTGCGATAGGCCCACTGGCCAAGGTCTTAATAGACTCGGCGCTCCAAGAAATGGACTGAGAACCAATGGGGCTGAAGGTGTCCAGACCGCGCGGGGCTCAGCAGCAGAGGGGACCAGGCATTGGCTGGGCTCCCATTACTTCGTTAAGCGGTGTCATGCTTCCTCCTCTGTCTCTGTCTCTGTCTCTCTTTCTCTCTCTTTTTAATTTTTTTCCCTCCTACTGTGAGAACTGTTCACTTGGAGACTCCCTGTCTTAATTACAAAGAGCCCTTTTAACCATAGGTCACAGGACTTGGCTCTCTTGACAGGAAATAAGGAAACAAGCTACCTTCCTGGAAAAAAAAATCAAACTTCCACTTCTCAAATTAGTTAAATGAAGCTTATCAACGGTTGGGAGTTGAGACTTTGACAGTTGGCTAATTGCAGTTGGTACATTAACTATGTTTTAACCAGAGCTGTTGGGGATGTAAGTAAATAAAAAAATAAAGCCTAGGCACTTCCAGGGGAAGGCAAGTGCTGGCGAAATGAAGAAAATAATGTTAGAGGATTTAATTTCAGTCTTTCTGGCTGTAAGTATCACAATAGAGAATGGAGTCCAGGCCTTTAACATTTTAATTAAATAGATTTCCAAGCATTAACATTTTTAAAAATGACATTGAAACCACTTTCCATCTGAAGAAGTTCTCTCTCTCTCTTTTGATTCTACCTTCAAAATATCCTCTGCCTATATAGTTTGGTATGAAATATGCTATGGAAAATCTACCTAGTAAATATCTGGTTCGCAGTCTGTGTACAGCAGTCTCAAATACAGAACGTGTTCAAATGAAGATAAATCTTAGTGGAATTGGTTTATTTTCTGATTTGCAATTCTTTAACATTATTACAGAAGATGGAATATCAGTTATGGTGAAGTAAAGAATAACAGCAACCATGAACACCCATTCCAGTGGCTTCCTTATTGAAAGACTACTGTAATATGGCCAAGCAGAGAGAAAAGCAACTTAGACTTAGGAAAATATGACTGTGTTTTTGTGTATTTAACTTATCATTTGCACTCACATGTAATGTCAAAATGTTAATTATAATGTAGCCGGAGTTACAGGAATATAAAAGAATGAAAAGTCGAAGAAGACAAATGATTACCTTCTCCCAGCTTAGATTTTAGCTATAATTTTAGTAATATTCTCTCATGTTATTTTGCTTTCTAACAGATTCCACAGTTCCTTATATCTATATATGTGTATGTGTGTATATATATATATGTCCATACTTGTTTATTGAGAATCTGAAGTCTGTCTTTGTTTTTTTTCATGTCTTTGCAACACACACACAAACCTTTCACTTGGAAAATGGATGAATCTCAGGCTTTCTGAACACCTATTTAAAAGGTAAGAATCAACTAGTTTCTATGCATTCTATTAGATCAAATTTTAATTGCTGAATGTCCAATTAGTATTTACTTGCTTTTGTTTACAGAAGAGTGAATAAATGCGATTTTGCTTTCATATTCCTGTATATTAAAATTCCCTAATAGCTCTCATTGTCTTTTCATTAGCTAAAATTCATCCTCACATTCATTATCAACTGAACACAAACAAAAGATCGCTCACAAAATCTGCCCTCCCTTCCCCCTCCCCCCCCAAGCTCTTTCACAGCATGTGGATATTCCTATCTCAGTATCAATGATGCCTGTAATCGGCATCATACAACTTTGCTGCCTCTTTCCTCTTCAGGGCTATAAATGAATCAGCGCTCATATTACGTAGCTGGTAAGGGTGCACCAACTCTACAGTGGGAGAAGTGTTCCCCTCTAGCTCAGAAAAATTGCTCCTCAGTATCTTCACATCTGGAGAGGACATGCTTGCTCACATCTTCATCCCATGTCTTTTGTTTTCTTTCGTTCTGTTTTAATGCAGTTTCTGTTCCTGCCAAGCTCCTGATGGCCACAGGCCCCGCAAAGGTCTGGTACTGACTGTTCTCTGCCCTAGCCCTCTTCCCACTTCCACCCTCCTAACCAGATCAACCCCTCCCCAACAGGATCCCACAGATCCAAGTTAAAATGCAATTTCCTGCTTTTGATAAGTAGACACTATCCAGCCAGAACAAAACAGAACACTCTGATACAATTGTCTCATGGCCAAGGGGGAAGGCAACTCCCACCCTTCAAGTCTCCCCTCATTTAAGCCAAGCAGGAAATGCAATTTCTGATCTTTATTCCTGCATTTTTCACCAGACTCTCCAGAAACATATTGACAGGGTCTCCACATGCAAATCATTTGGGGAGCTGGGACCAAGATCTCAATCACGGGGAAGTTGTAGACAATCCTACCCACCCTATTAATTCAAACATTAATGGATATTTCCAATCTTGAATAGGCAAATAATCAGAAGAACCCCAGTTCAACAGCTCCAAAATGTATTTTCATACCAGACATAGTTGTCTACCAGAGTGTGCTTTATCTTGGGAGGGTGTCAAACTACCTAGAAATATGGCCTGACTTTTGCCAAATGACTTTCTGTAGGAGCTATCCAGCTGCATTATCTCTCCCGAAGACTTATCAGTTCTTATTCAATAATCATTAATATTATTGGCTCCCCCTGCTTTTCCTGGAGTAGCTAAAGGACATATGGTTATGAATAAAGTTTCCTAGTGCATACAGTGCATACAGTAGGACAAATGGAAGGGAACTAAATAATTAATCAACCAACATATTTTCTCTACACACGAAGCACTTTGGGCACCCTCAAAGGAGTTACAGAAGAATGTAAGATAGACTCTTATCTGAATGAGCCTATCAGTTGGTTGGCAAGAAATTGTACTCAGTGACAAAGAATAATATGAAATTGGATTGAACTGACTAGGTGTTTTCCAGGGGAATGTGACATCAGTAACGTTTGGATTTATTAGGAAAGCTTTCCAAGATAGAAAGGATTTGGTCTGAAGGCAGGAAGAATAGTGAGGACTAGAGGTGGAGAAAGAACACGAGAGATGGTGTGGAGGCAGGAATGAGTCCAGCCTGATCTGGAGTCCATATTATGATGGAGACCATCAGACAGAGTCCATATTATCGACTGGGTGGTCATGGTAAGCAGGTTGGAAAGACAGGAAGCCAGGTTATGAAGAGTCTCCAAAGGTATTTCATTTAATAAATGCCCAGTAATTAAGAAAATGAGCTTAGATTTGAGGTGATATAATGTGAATCAGTGAGTGCTTCCGTGTAGTAGCATGACTTAAAGAAAGAGAGCATTTCAAGATATTGCTTAGATACTGGTGGGCTTGATGTCTATTGGTGTGTGTGTGTGTGTGTGTGGTGGTTGGTGGGAGGTGCCAGGAGCAGAAGGGACAACTACGGGTAACCTGCAGTCAACCAGGGGAGAGGTGAAGAGAACCTGAACCTGAACTAGGATGTCAGGGGAGATGAAGAGAAAGGGATAGTTTTGGAAACGTCAGAGAGAAAAGAGCCTGCACTTGCCAGGCAGTCAGTACAGAATTAATGACAACATAATGTCATTGGACTAATATTGAAGGTAAGGAATAAATCCAAGATGGTACCAGAAGGGGTGACTAGGATCATAGTATACCACTGGCAGGACTAGACTTCCTGATTTGCCTAGGGAAGAAATACATGGTTTGGGGTGTGTACAGGGAAGAAATTATAACCATTTCAAATAAAACATGGGAAGTTAGACTAGACATTGGTTGAAAAAGTAGGTCTACATGTGCAATTATGAGGATTGCCTATGAATCCATAAATCCAACAAACCATGAATGTAGGCTTTACCTATATGCTTCTAATGTGGGTTTGAAGAGGAAGGGGATACCTTTCATCACATACTTTGCAGTTTACAGTAGGATAGAAATAGCATACAAATACAATGTATGTCATTTAAGAGAAGTCAAATAAAATCTTTTCTGATGGAACCATGTTCTTTTATTATATTTTTGAAAGTAAAGAACTCATTCTATTCTAGCTTTTTTTTTTTTTGATAAAACATAAAGATGTGTGCATAGAGAAACATGAAAAATGCAACCTCTCTTCCCGCTAAACGAAGTGCCATCTAAATGGAAGCTCTCCACACTGAACTCATGTTTCACAACCAGGAGTTTGTGAACACAGAAAAAAAATCTTTTGAGGGAAAAGGAGTTGTTGAGTGAGTGAGTGATGTAATAAAAGCAGGACTCAGGGTCAAATGATCAGGCAACAAATTTCAAGCATGTAACTAGGCACCAGGGCGCTCATCAAAGGCTGGCTTGTCTAGGAGAGCTATGAAGATTTTTCCCAAATAGTACCTTTCATCTGATCTTTGCCAGAATTAGCTATAGAAAATAGAAAAAAAAAATAAATTGCTTATGTAGCAAGCATCTGTAATGACCATGAATTTATTTTCTGGTCACATAAAGAATATTTTAATTTTAATTCACATTGACACCACGCAAGGTAGACATTAGTGATGTTGGTTGGGCACAGCTGAGACATACGAACAAACTAGTTATAAAATTTCACTTTGAAATCCTTTAAAAAAACAAATGCATTGAGTCCTAAGTGCCAGTTCCCTCTTTTCCAGGTTTGATCTGTCCCTGGGTAACAGAACTTTAAATCATTTGTGAATTAATGCTAAGGAAACAAAGGTACAAGATAGGCATGCTCTACTGAACACAGGTACAAGAACGAAGGGAAACAAGGAAAGAGAAATAGATTTGTGATAAATGCTTGGGCTCATTGAAAATTCTGACACCAGAGATGAGGACATTCAACCTGTGGAAATTAATCAGAAGAACTTTCCTATGACTAAACCTACATCTCATTTTAAGTGCGAGAAAACTAGGCTCATGTGAATATCCTAAAAACCTTTGTAATCAAATGAGACCAAACAACACTGATGTCCTTGAAGAGACACAAATAAATTTGATTCATCAGTTTAGTAGAATAAACTCTTCATGCGTGATAAAAATTTTTAGTAAATTGAGAACAGATGAAAATGTCCCAAACATATGGAGGACTTATTAGAACCCAAGCCCGTGGACTTGGAGAGACATCTTTATAGTCAAGAAGAATACCAGAAGCCCTCTCACATGGCTAGGTCTAGACAAGGCAACATGACAGATGTCACAGAAAAGAGAATCTGAAACAGACGAGTAGGCAGCAAAAATATTAAATAGGGCTTATCATTTTGGACATGCTTTTTTTTTTTTAATTGGCTTGAACAGAAAGATCTGTTCACATTTGATTTTTATCATGAGATTTCAGTGAATAGTGGCACTGGTCCTTTGCTGTGTGTTTTTTACCATGATAAAACATGCATAAAAAAGTTTAGCATTTTAACCATTTTTAAGTGTGCAGTTCACATTGTTGTATAACCATCACACCATCCATCTCCAGAACCAATCCACCTTCCCAAACTGAAACCCTATCCCCATTAAACATTAACTCCCCCCCCCCCCCCCCCCGGCCACTAAACTCCTCACCTCAGTCTCTGGTAACCACCACTCTCCTTTCTGCCTCTATGAATTTGACTACTCTAGGTACCTTATACAGGTAGAATCACACACTATTTGTCCTTTCGTGTCTGGTTTATTTCACTTAACATAATGTCTTAATGTCAGAATGTCTGCAAGGTCCATTTATGTTGTAGCACGTATCAGAATTTCTTTCCTTTTTAAGGCCGAATAATATTCCCCTGTATGTATAGACCACATCTGTTTGATCATTCATATGTTGAAGGACAGTTGGGTTGTTTCCACCTTTTGGCTCTTGTCCATAATATTAAAAAGAACATACAAACAGCTGTTTGAGTCTTTGATTTCAATTCCCTTGGGCATATACCCAGAAGTGGAATTGTTGGATTTTATGGTAATTTTGTTTAATTTTTTTTGAGGAAACACCATAGTATTTCCCACAGTGGCTGCACCCCTTTATGTGGCACAAAGCTTCCGATTTCTCCACATGCTCACCAAGACTTATTTTCTAACTTTATTTATTTTTTTTTTATAATCACCAACCTAATCAGTGTGGGCACTGGTCCTTCAGAATCCTCCTTTCCATGTGAATTGGGACACACATCATTTAGTTTTAGCCAGTTGGTTCCTAAAGATAAACATCTAAATAAATATATGCTGAGGAAGCACGCATCCCAGATGATAAAGACAAAGCACGATTCTTTTCTTTCTAAGGGAGCGGGATGCAGTCATGCGACCATTATGTCATCATGTAATAGTGCATGGAGAAGAAGCCGGTGGGGAGGGTTGTCCATTGCCTTGAAGGCACTGATGCACTAGGGTCTTATGGTCCTACTGAGTTTCAGAGCTTCTTGGAGTACCTTTTTTAAATCCAGGGAAACGAGGGTATTTATTTTTGTGAATGGTCCCATTGTCTGGCATTTGTTGGACTCTCATTCCTCAGACACTGAGCTCTGTGCTCACCCTGATTCCTTCAGCCATTTCTCTTCCTTCCTCCTCTCAAATCTTCCACCTCTTCATACTCTCTTGAGAAATAAGAAAGTTGCTTATTTATGTATATTTTTTCCTTGCGTCATTCCATATGGATTCCAGATACTCTTTCAGTCAGGTGGCTTCAAAGTCAAGCTGAGGGATGAGCTCTTTGTTGAAGGCCAGTGTATTTCATCCATCTATTGGGCAAAAAAAGGGCAAATTAGGTTCTTAAAGTACATAATAGAGATCAGATACATTCCTGGCCTTCACAAGCCCAGGGTGTAATAAAATAATGTCCAAACACCATTGCCACTGTGCTTGGTGCACGCAGGTCCTAGAAACAATTCCGATGTACCTTCTTAAAACGTAGCATTTATAAAGAACTCATAAAAATCCACTTACTTGCACTGTGTAATTTGAGCACATGTCTTACATAAACACAACAGAGACAAATTCTTTACTTTCCTCGTTTCTTCATTATAGAGAAGCGTTGTGCTTTCAAATATGTATTAATGATATTGATAATAATGTTGTAAGATGTAAATCCTTTGCATTACCTGTGCATTTTTTCAACGTGGAAAGCCACGTCAGAGAGCATTCACTAAGATATGCTGGATTGTAAAAGAGAAATAGCCAATAACATTATTTGTTAAATAAGTGTATTTGAAAATACAGTTTGAAAATGTTGCAGTTAGAAATCACTTTAAATAGTCTCTTGCTATTTTCTCTACAAAACAGAGTTGCTCTAAATACGGCCAATAAGAGCTACGGCTCTTATCTAAAAAAGAATGTCTTACATTAATAGGAAGTGATTCTCATTTTCTTTATTTTAACAGCACAAACATTGAAGCCTTCTTTCCAGAGAAAAGGGAGAAAGAGAGAGTTTGGGGATGGGAGGAAGTCAGAAGGTGCTCCCCAAAAAAACCCATCTTTCACTTCCAATAGGTCTTAATGTTTAAATCTCTGAAGTTTTCTTGTGTGTGATGAAAAGCAACAAATTTATCTTTTTCCATTTTCCCAAAGGAGATTGACCCAAATCCAACAGCAGCAGTTGAAAAATTTCTCTAAGCTTTATCAAATGGCCCCTACAGAGCCCAGCTTAAAATTAAAAGTTCCCCCTACCAGAGGGAATATATGTGACTTTAATAACTGAAATGTGTTTTTACTTTCTATTACAGAGGTCAAAAGGTTTCTAAACAAACCAAATTTATCAATTATTTAGAGCTGATTTCTTCTGAAGTGGTATTTCTAAGATATTATTTGGTGGATAAATTCAATGTTCTAAAGCCAACAGCAGCATTTTATTCATAACAAATTCCCACTAAACTGAATTTGCTGGGGCAACTTAATTTCCACTATCATGTTTGCACTGTAGAAATATCAACTGAAGTGTTACAGTGCCTAACTAGTGGGCTTTTCAAAGAAAAATTCCATATAAGCATGCTTATTCAGCACCCCTCCCCTGGCTTTCTGTTTATTGCTTAAGAAATGAACTGCCTTTTCTATCTACTGGGATTTAAAAAAAATTTTTTTTAAGCTCCTGAAACATTCTTCAAAACCACAGAGACACCTTTAAAGTTAAAAACAATAACTTAAACTACATTGTCATCCTAGCCACCAAAGAAAAATGAGATTGTTGTCAAGGTTTTGATTAAGGAGCTTTTTTTTTTTTTTTAAATGAAGGAGACATAGGTTTGCGTGTCCCCACACGTGTGCCAACAAACACACACACACACGTGTGTGTGCACTTGGAGTAGGTCAGGGTCTCTTCCCCCAAATTCTTCTGGAATCTTGATGGACTATTTGGTTAGGGCTCTATGTTAGAGAATTCAATAACAGTTTATAGAGCAACTGCTCTTGATTCTTAACACAGTGCATAGCCCATGTAAATATTATGTTTATTATATACTAACTAAACATATATTGGGTTTCTGCCTAAAGTCTGCCATTTGGTGTATGCAGAAAACATTATAGAACAGTTCATAAATTCATTTGAAGCTGTGTTAAATGAAAGCAGCCATCCAGAAGCTGAAATTTTTTCATCTTTAAAATAGCAGGGCTTCCCGGCTCGAAAGCAGGAGGTTTATTTATGCTGGTGAATGCAACACACCAAAGTAATCAAGGGGCTACGCTGTAGATTCTGTTTTAATGAAAGCAAATTTCGTTAAAGCGGAAGACCCAGTTATATTTCCCTTATCAATACAGGCTTTTATTTTGTTGCTTTAGTATCATCATCATTATTATTATTTTTGTAAATTCAGAATAAAAAGGGGGAAGAAAGCTTTTCCTTCTCTGATACCTATTAGCCTGTTCAAGATGGAAATAACAGCAATTAGGTTTTCCAGACATCCACTGATAAAGATAAATGGAAATGAAGGTGGAAAAAAGAAATGTGAGCACAGGCAAGCCATTCTACATCTTAGGGAACAGGGTGGCTGGGGGTGGGGGGTCGGGGGAGGTTGGTCAGAGGCTAGCCTGCTTTCATTTCTGAATGGCTGGCTGACATCCAACCACATCCCCAAAGGCTCATTTCCACCCCCGTGTGGGCATGGTCTGTGGAGGGGAGTTGGTGGTCTCAAGTCGAATACCAGGAGGGATGGAATGGGTACCAGTGTGAAGACCGACTGAAGAGATTTTTGACTCTCACGTGTACCCTTGGTTCCTGGAACTGGTTCATGGTAGGTTTGGCTGAACTAAACTCCAAACATAACATTTGGGATTTTCACTAGTTCACTGAGTTGACAATTTCAGCCCTGAAGAAACAGAAGACCAGTGTTCTAGGTCACTGTTGCCATTTTTTATCACCACTTCCAAGTGCGTATTAAAGTGCTTTTGATGGTAAGCAAAGCTTGGAAACTAACATGGCAGGAGAAAAGGAAGAAGGTTGTCTTGGTAACAATCTTCGTGAAGTCCAAAGGTCCGGGATGTTGTTATCAAATCAATTAACCAATATATATATACATTTTTTTTCCCCACGAGGGCAAGGGATTTTTGTCTGTTTCGTTCGCTGACATATTTTGAGCACCTGGAACAGTGGCCGGCATATAGTAGGTACTCAGCAAAGATCTGTTGACTGAAGGCACCCATCATTTGTTTGAAATGGTGATTTTCAACTTCAAAGCTATGAGCATTGCTTTTCCCAAGTATTCACATTGCGCTGGAACTTTAAGGCTTCTGGTTTAATACTTTAGAGTAGCTGAGGCTCTACTTGCTCATAAAAGGAAACTTGACTCTATGTAGGCAGATCCCATTTTGACCCTGTTTATATAAAATATTCTCTTGAGAGGAGCAGGTTCCATTAGTTGCTGGAGTATCAGGTCAATATTTGATAAATTCTGCCTTGTGGAGAATCAAGTGGTAACAAGGGGAAGACTTCTCTTCTTTCTGGTTGTTAACATTTTAGGAATTGGTATGTGCAACTGCTCAGATGTTCAATGTGGATTCCTACGGTGGTGCTTCTTTATGAGGTTATAGCAACCACGTTCTAAAAATATCACTGCAACTCAGAGAGTCCAGAATTTTTACTTCCTTCACTGATGACCTTCCCACACATCATTTGAATGCTTTGGTTAAAATAAAAATTTGTCCCGAGAACTGTAGACTTCAGGTCCTGGATGAGGTAATTAGAGAGTAAAGAATTCACCCTCTCAAAACCAGAAGGAGTGGCCAGGGGCTGGATGCTGATGTTCTTAAAATATCAGGTGACCTTGGGTGGCTCCTTTCCCCAATCTGAGGGTTTGCAGTGCCTACCCTATCCAGATGTTTGATTATGAGATAAAAATGAAGATCATGAATACAATAATTTTTTTAAAAATCCTCAGGTGTTCTTGCACAGTTGATGATCACCTGTGGGGTAGGCACCCTATCAGTGCTTTGGAGATCTCTGTAGAAGGACGAGATGTCTGATCTGCCTTTTTTGCCACATAGCAGGAAATGTACATCTCAGACAAGGACAACTAAGGACAGAGGACCCACCCAGGTTCCTGAAACTACCAGGAAGGCTCTCCTGCACAGCATGCGATTGGCGGAGAGGCAGAAGAGGAAATTGCAGCTGCCAGGTATGATTCTACCCTAGCCCTCCTACGAGGAAAGGAGAGGTGGACCAGAAGCAGTTTTGCTGAGGAAGGTGGACCGGAAGTAGTTTTGAATATTGTTACCTCCTCAGACTGTAGCAGCTTCGGGTGCTTCTCACAAGTGCTGGTACCTCTGATGTAAATTCCCTGTGTCTTCCTGCTTCCATGCCCTATAAGCACAAACAGAAGTAGAACCTGAAAACTGGAGGTTTTCCTAAGTTCTTGCCTGGTTGTCCACTTAGTTCTCATTTTTAGTGTTGATTCTAGGTAAGGAGAGGATGGAGCCCTTAGGGCTTTGGCTAAACCATGTTATTTTCCAAGCTGGAAAACCATGAAACTTCATATGATCATTTTTTAAGGAATGTGTGAAGACAAAATTGAGATATCAGCTTTTAGAAAATGATGCTAATTATTTTTATTATTACTGTTAATGTAATTTTCCACTTAAAAGAACAGGTTTTCCAAGCACCGGGAAAAAAGTCAATAAGTTGTGGCCAATTGGGCTTTAAAAATCATCTTTAGTTTTCTAATCAATAAATAATTAGCCAATTAGTATACTTGTGTCCCAGCATTGATAATAGATACTCCTTTGCCCCCTTCCCCCAACTCCACACACTCCTACTGTCAGGACAAATAGATTGTCACACCAGCATATATAAAGAGGTTCACAGAAACATACAGAACCTGTGAATATGTAAGGCGTTGACAGGACAGCTTTTGACAATGTGAGTTCTTAGTTCCTATTTTTGTTCTCAGACCTAGTTTACCAATCTAGGCTCCAATATTTATAACATAGGAAGATACTACCTTGAATGTAGGTCTTATGCCTAATTCCTGCTGGCTTGTAAACGTTGCTCAGTGAGTGTTTTAGTGTATTTGGATTCAATTTTCTATTGATAAATATTTTACTCAGTTGTCATGATTATCTTAACATGGAGACAAGTAGATACTAGGTTAATCCAAGTGTTTTTAGAGACAAGCTGATAAATTATAGAGAGAAGTGTTGATTTTATTTGCAACACAGAACTAGGAAGCCATTCAGTTTTCTAAAACTTAGTAGAAACAATAAGTACTTGTCTTTCCATATAAACGTAAGCCATTCAATGTTTTACATATTCCTAAAAAGAATGGCGGAAGTTCTGGAATGGTGTAAATCTATCTTTCATTATTCCAATTAGAAAACAAAACACCCCAGTTTGAATGCAATGGAGTGAATGTTTGTGGCCCCATTCCGACTCCCCAGGAAAAAAAAATTATATGTTGAGACCTAATCCTCAACGTGATGGTATCTGGAGGTGGGGCCTTTGAGGGGTAATTAGCTCATAAGGGATTAGTGCCCCTATAAGAAGACAGGCGAGAGGGGTGATCTCTCCCTCCCTAACGTGGGAGGATACAATAAGAAGAGGGATGTCAGCAAACAGGAACCGAATCTGTCACCACCTTGGTTTTGGACTCTTCCAGCTTCCAGAACTGTGAGAAATAAGTTTGCTGTTTAAGCCACCCTGTCTATTGTAGTTTGCTAGAGCAGCCCAAGCTGACTAAGACATGGACTAACCCTGCTATGTAGAAATCCTGAAGGTCGCTCTCATTTTGGTCACTCAAAAGGAGAGAATTCTCTTTAGTGCATTTTATTTGGAAAATGTTCTGTTATGGATTATCATGATCTTGTTTACTGTCGAGTCCTGAGTACCCAGTAAGTGTCAGGTGCTTGAAACCTCGGTGTGGGTGGTCAAGTGTTCACTACCTGCTTCAGCTGCCAGCTTCCCTGCCCCTGACTCACCAACTTCCAAGAAAGAGCTGCTATTTGTTGATCATATGGCAGAATGCAATTTTTCCAGCAGGCACGGCCACTGCAAGTTTAAATTCAGACCCATGGATTTGCTTCTGTCTGGTAAGCTGTGTTCTTTCTTTCCTGCTGGCTGCAGAAGGGGAAATCAGGCTGCTTTTGTACCTTTCTCTCTTCCAACAACCCTGCTTCCATCGATTACACACATACACACACACACACACACACAGAGGGAGGGAGAGACCCGGTTCAACTTCCTCCCTCCCTCTACTGTATTCACTACTCTACTTGGAGGCAGGTTAGACAGAGAGATTGGTTTTGGGCCTGGATTGCTCTGGCCTCACAAGAGAAGGGTTACCCTAATTTTACTTCCTGCTACCACAAGGACGTATCCCTCAGGGACTTGGTGTGGAAGAGCTGCGTCATTTTGGGCAGGGGTTCAGGCATTCTGGGGGGCCCTTAGGCTAGTACTGTGGAAGTCTCATTGTAGCTTTTATCGGATTCTTTATCTTCATTGTCTCCAAATGGCTCCGAAAGGTGTTAGTGTCAACCTTTGACCAGCGAGGAAACTGAGGTTCAAGACTTGTTCAAAGTCCCCTAAGTGTAGAAATAAGATATAAAGAAGTAAACAAACACCAAAGCAGAATTCCGGTATTGACTAATGCTATACAGATAAGGTTTGCCAGGGCAGAGTCAGTGATAGGGATGGGGCTATGTAGTTTGGATTGTTGGGGAAGGTTTAGAACACATAAAAGATCATCCTGGCTTGCAGTTGAACGCGTCCTGTGTTGGGGTCACGTCAGACAGATCTAACTCTCAGCGGGGGAGTTCAGTCAGGGAATATTTCTAAAGAGTTTCATCCACTCCCTGTATAAGCTATGCTTTCCTTTTGAGAACTTTCTCTCCCCCTGCACATTTATATTCTTGTGAATTAAAAATTAAGGCTATGTTTTCATGGGCTAGATAAATGTTAAAAAACATGTTCTTTAGCCAGGATGTGAATTTCCAAGATATTATAGCTTGGTGTCAAAGGCCAATGTCAAATGTAATAGAAGCAAGTGAAAACTCAAGTACTTCCGGTTTAGGAAATGCTCAGTGATGGAATGGGTCCAAGAGCTGTTTTGACATACTTTGCACACTTGCACACATGGTTGCTAGCTCATTTGGTGCATTTGTGCAAATTAGGAAAAGGTCTCCCTTTCTCCATTATAGACCCAGCCCCACGTCCAAACACATGGCTTGGTGCCCCAAGAGTGGGCTGTATTTCAGCTTACCTTTCTCGGCTCTACCAGGTGCCCTTGGGCAGGACATGGTGTTCATGACTTTATGACAGTTCCTGACCTTTTAGACAATAGTAATAATTGCCTACATTCTTACAGCCCATCAATGCAATTGCACAAATGCCATCTCATTAATTCCCCAAATTGGCTTGGGTGATGAATGAGGCAAAGATATTTATCCTCACTTTATAGTTATGAGATCAACGTACAGAAAAGTTAAGTGACTTCCTCAAAGCCACATGGATCCTAGCTGGCTCTGACTAGAAGTGGAGGTAACTGACCTTCGGCCTTATTCCTTCAGATTTATTGAGCATCATCTAAGCCAGAGACACCCATTCATTCATTCATTTAGTCATTAGTCATTCAAGATTGCAAGTTCGTCGGAGAAGGGCTCTACCTCATTTATCTGTGTGTTCTGCAAACCCATCTTAGTGTTTGACACGTAATAAGTATGCAATGAATGTTTGCTACATGAGTGACAGAAGCACTCGTTGTTCTGGTCGTGACATTACAGGCATGTTCTGCTGATACACTTGGCTGCAAATGGCGACTCAGAAGCTCCTCCATCTTTTTTTGCCGCCCAAACTGTAGACGTGGTCAGCATCACACAGACCCATTTGTCCTACTGCAAAAGCCAGTTCACAGCTGCGCTGGTCAAAGCTCTGCGGAACAGGGAAGAAGGCAGTTGAATGCTCACCCTGCTAAATAGACAGATGCAGGTCTGAGAGGCTGCTCGGGAGGTAATGGATCTACACCTTCTGCTGCCTTCCGAAAACTGGCATTCCTGAAGGAATGAAACTGCAGAGGCAGGTATCTGAGAACTAGGGCTCCTTTTCTAGAAGATGTATGATCACTGAGGTTTGCAGCAGCATTTCCGCCTGCTTATAGCCTGATAGTTTACCGATCACATCTGTCAGGTCCCTAGGAAAATGGAAAAATCACGTTGGAAGGCTCAGAATAAACCAGCTCAGACCCTCCCTCTTCCTGCCATTTGTTGGGTTATTAATAACATCCTGTTAGAATCTTCAGAGCCTCAAAGAGGAGGAGACTTGGCTTCTCCTAGTGTCCTCCGTACCATGAATTGCCTTTCTGAAGATGCTCACAAGATTATGGGTGAAGCTTTGGAATTCATTAGCCAAACGGGACAGTCAATCCTCATAAACATGAAGGGCTTTTGTGAATAACTCCCAGTCAAAATAATGAGAATCACACCCACAGTTATTTTCCATAGGTCTAAAAATATGGAGAACCAGTGAGTTACTCTTACGCAGCTCCTAATAATGTCATAATTGAACGATCTATAAATGGCATTTTGCAAAGGAACACTGAACAAATGCAGCTGAACGCTCTTCTATTGGGATCTTTTCTTTCTCACAATTAAATGTCATTATGAGGGATTCTACTCTATTTTATACGTAATCAGGACTTGTAAAGTCTCCACATAAACAACATTTTTATTTTATCAGAGTTCATTATGAGAAACGACTACTGTATAGAAAAATGTCTGAAATTATACTCTGGACTAGGAGTCAGGATTTACTAAGCGGAAGGGTAAAAATGGCAGCGTTGCCAACCAGGCATACCTTTGCAATCTGGCGCATTTCCTTATGTGGCCTTGCTCAGGCTTATAAACCACTGGAATCAATTTCTCTTAAAAACACGTTTTTCAGAAACTTATTACGCACTTTAGAGATATATTATATACCTTCAGCAGCAAAAGAAGAAAAATTACAGGTGCAAAAGCAGCCCATTTTTCTAGCAGCTGAAAATGATGCTGTGTACTAGTCACAGGGGAACGGTAAAAATTATACTCCGACAGCAACAGGGCAGAAGCCCACAAAGGCACAGCCGAGCGAGTGGCACGGCCAGGGAGTGCGCTAATAAATCAAGATAATTCTCTGCCTGCCTTGAACTTAGACCCGGCTACAATTCACTGGTACAGCCGGAAAAAAAAAAAAATTCTGTTAGTGGAATTCAGCTTTACTGGGGGGACGTGATTAGTCACTGGGCAGATTGAGCCTCGATTGCATCTAAATGGTCCACTTTATGAACCATTTATCTTCTGCTCAGACCATTTTCATTACACCAAAAACTGATGCTGAGCCACCAGCTGTAAGATACAGGCTGGTGAAAATTAATAACCTTTTTTTTTTCCCCTTCTGCAGGACTCCTGCATATGTGAGTAGGAGCATTTATCCCTGTTTTGTTGCTATTTGCATCCCAGCATCCCTGGCAGTCTTTCAATTTTCTCAAGTCTCTTAGCCTTTGGCCCCTGTTTCGCTTTTGCAACACAAACAATCCATCCTGTGCATTTAAAATTCTCTTAGCGCCCTGACATCACGCTATAGCCTTAGAGCAGGGAGCCGTTTACACAGAAAGGGCTCTTATTAATTCCTCTGTCCTGCTTTCCTGCTAAAATATAGGGATCTTGAGATTACTGCTGGGTCCCTTAAAGACCATTTAGAGCTATGCAATTTAAAAAAGGAGACCTTTATTAATACCTGCTTAGGCTACTGACTGTGGGGAGGGCAAAGGAGGTCTGGCTGTGATGGAAGATAGTCTCTTACTGAAGCAGAGTCACGTGACCTGTAATTCACGGCAGCCTATTGAGTCTCGCGTAGCCACTGAGATATAAGCTGATATGATTACAATAACATACAATGAAATTATGGAGTATTAATGGTGCTTAACCACTGTCAGGCATTAAGCAGAATTAACAGTCTTTTTCTGAACAGACATAGTTTTGATAGGGCTGATTAAGGATTTGGCTATCTAAGGAAGCTCATTATGGTATTAATTGGGCTACAATGAGCCCAAACTGTGTTGTTTTGGCATATTTCTGCATGGGGCCACATGTTTGGTGAGAAGCTTGGAGCTCATCGCCTCAGCCCCAGCATTTTTGGATGCCATACAACTTCCGTTTCCTCAAGCAGATTTTGTGGCATCTTCTGTCTTTCTGGTTTGTTCTTTGAAGTGTGCCGGAACTATTTTGATAACTGGTTTTCTTTCATCGTCACAAAGGCTAGCCTCTCGCTGGAATTTGCTAATAAGTTTACAGAGAAACATCTTACGTCTGAGGGAGGATTTTCTGGTGATTTTTGAAATTCTTCAAAAAAGATTAAAAAAAAGATCGTAAAGTTTAGGCTGAAGATGGAACGGTCAGTTGAATGACATTTTATTTTTGTGACTATATTATGCTTTGCAATTTTTTTCTTCAACAGATGTCGTGTGTTGGCAGCTAGAGGATAATCTCACCGCTTCCTTAATTTTTTAAATATCCTTTTCCACCATGGCCTATCTTTGATAAAGAGAGAGATTCTTGACTTTGGAGCACTGAGTTAGTTTCTTCTGCTCGACAGAACACTCAGCAAAGTGATTTTAGAAACCACTTATTGAGATGGACGGCTTGGTAGTGAGACTCGAGATTAAAAGGAGCCACTGGCTGCAATGAACTTGGACAACGGTTGTGGAGCAGGTCCGTCCCCTTTGGCAGCACGGTGTATGGAGCTCACCCTGGGCAGCCAGGACCACTGCATGACTATCTGCTCCACCCTGATGAGCTCCACGCTCCCACGCTCAGCTCTGCAGTTGCAATGAGCCCCGGGGCTGATCTGCATCAATTGCTGGGATGGCCAAATGGAACTGATGAGCTGTGTCCATTCATTTGTCTAGACGTGGCCTCAATTGGCCAGCTGGGTTTGCACGGCCTGTCCGCTTGACAGCTGCTAACTGTCAATGGGCCATATGTAGCCATGGAAAGTTGCAGACTTTGGAATGCTCAAGGGCAGGGACCAAATTCCTTGGGGAGAGAGGTTTTCCACAAGGATGTCTGGGGGCTCTGATGAGCCTACTCTCCCCAGTGCCCTTTCTCACAGACTTCTGGCCAGAAGGACAGTCGCTGGCCCCAATTAAAAACTTTGGCCAAGCAACCATTTCAAAACTCTGTTAAGTATTAAAGTTTCAGAGAGGGGAGAGTTCAAGAGATTGCATGGATATTAATAAAATCTTTGGTGCCACTTGCCTCAGATGTCTCTCTTCAAAAGTTTGGATCTGACTTTTAGTTTAGAAATTGAAAGAAAGACAACTTCTTGGCCTTTCAACATAATAAACTAGCCAACGTTGTCTCTAATGAGAGAGTGAAAATGGCTATATATATATATATATATATATATATATATATTCAAAAATAAGTATTTTTACTTATCTAAAAAATACTCATTCTAAAATAAGTAAATAAATCATATATATATATACATATAAATATATGTATTCGTTCAAAAACGATTGGAACGATGTAGTTTTCAAATTGACATACATAAATATCATAAATGTTTGTTAGGGCCTCATCCTAACAGTTGTATGAAGGAGATAAAATTACATCTTTTCAGAAGAAAAAGAAAGAAATTAAAAAGAAATTAAAAGAAATACATTAGAATGTATGAGCAGGGGGAGGGGCAGAGGAAGAGAGAGAGAAGCTGACTCTGCACTGAGCTGGGAGCCCGATGGGGGGCTCCATCCCAGGACCCTGAGATCATGACCTGAGCCGAAATCAAGAGTCGGTCCCTCAACTGACTGAGCCACCCAGGTGTCCCCCGAAAATGGCTATATTTTTAAAAACAAATAATTAGAGCATTAAATTTAAGGATGTGAAGAAAAAATTAGCATTGATCTTGCTTTTTATGGGCTAAGACTTTTCTTTCCATACAGTTGACAAGACATGAAGGGCACTTTCAAAGAATATCTTTGTATCACAAAATATGACAACTGAGGCGTGGCTGTCCAGGGGCTATTTTTTTTATTATCTTATATTTTTACTAAAATAGGGTATAATCTTGATGTGGCATTTATAAACCTATATAGCAGTAATATTAGAAGTCTCACGAAATAGTGATTTTTCTGGTAATGACTTTCTCTGTTACCATGGCCAAGAGAAGATTTCTACCTCTACCAGGAGCAATCAGCTGGTAGCAATTTTGGTAGCCAGTGCCTCAAGGAGCACAACTTGGCAAGGAGATGAGAAGAAGAATTAAGGCAGGTGCAGTATAAGCACATACAAAAATGGATTGGCAATGGTTTACCCTGCATGGAATACGTAGGTAACAAATATGAAGGTGGAGGACCGGGAAAGATCTTGTCTCCCTCTTCTGAATATTTATGCTCAGGTATTCCAACTGTCCTGTCTCTGGCCTGTCGACAAAGGACTGTGCCCCCAGCAGAGTTCTAGGGCCATAATCATCAAGGACAGGATTAGGGACCTCATGGAAAATGACCAACAACCCCTCAGAGGCATGGCTGGTCTAATATAGAAGTTGCAAGGAAAACAAAGTTCTTTGCTGGAGGCTGCCGGGGGCGGCAAAGACCACTTAAAAGGAGCAGGAGAGGAAGAATTTCTTTCTTTTTCTTCTGAAAAGATGTAATTTTATCTCCTTCATACAACTGTTAGGATGAGGCCCTAACAAACATTTATGATATTTATGTATGTCAATTTGAAAACTACATCGTTCCAATCGTTTTTGAAACTCTTTGCGAGTTTCTGGTGACTATGTGAGATGATGAATTATGTACAAAGCTTCCCTATGATAAGAACCAACTCAGTAGCTTGGCAGGCAAATATCACGTGGGTCAATGTGTACTGAGTACTTGCTACATTTCAGGCAGAATGCTATGGACTGAAGATACAGAACCAAAGGAAAACCCAGTCGGTCTCTAAGTGATCAGTCCCATAGGGGAAGAGAACTCTATAACACTAATCATGACACAATGTAGAAACTGCTAGAAGAGAGTGGAGTGGGTGTTAGAAGAGCATATTAGGCCAACAACGGGTCAGGATGTTGGTCAGGGCTTGCAGGAGGTCCTGTGTGGACTGACAGAGTCAGCCGTAGCAACCAAGGAGACAAGGTTACTGACAAAAGGACTAGCGTGTGCACAGGGGCATGGTGACTGAAGAGCAGTAGGTGCTTGGGCGGCATCAAGCAGTCCCCATGATCCTTTGGGTGGAAGAGAGAAACGAAGCCAAGACCAGTCATGACGATGAATTGGGGCAAGTATGGGAGGAGAGGCTTGTATCTGCATTTTCTAAAGCTTCTTAGATGTTGTAAAGCTTTGGAAAGCATTGAACTATTAACTGGATATCATCACTTGAATTCCTCATGTACATCTTATTGTGTCCTCATTATCTCTTCCCCCAAGCATGATAGTCTAATGTTCCCTAACTTGTTTAATGTTCCACATTCCACTGGATCACTCCTAGTGAGAAAATTGGTGGTCATCTTAGATTCCTTCTTATTCACACCTTAAGTCTATTGATTCTAACTTCTAAATATATTCTTTTGCCTTCTTCTCTCCATCTCCAGTACCACTCAGTCCCACCTTCTTGCCTGGGTTGTTACAATAGACTCCTCCAGCCTACTTTCCCCCATCCATCCTCCCTGCTGCAGCAGAGAGCTTTCCGAAATTCCTGTCTGATCATGTAATCCTCCCGCCCAAACTTTTTAGTGGATCTCTACAATTTACAGTCTCAGTGGATACTCATAGTCATCCATAATTTCACCTCTGTCAGACCTCTCCTATCTTAGCTTTTGCTTTCCCAGTGTTGCATGTCAAGACCCTAGAACTCTTGATCAGGTAAAGGAAGGATCACTGATAAGGTGGAGGGCTTCTATTGTATGCAGTATGTGGCAGTAAACAAATGAGTTAGTCATTTTTAAAAGAGATTTATTTATTTATTTATTTATGAAAGCAAGTGAGGGGGGAGGGGCAAAGGGAGAAAATCTTCAAACAGACTCCCTGCTGAGCGCAGAGCCCCCGTGGGGATTGATCTCAAGACCCTGAGATCACAACCTGAATGGAAATTAAGAGTTGGACTTTCAACCAACCGAGCTACCCAGGTGCCCCTAGTCATTTTTTTTTTATGAAGAGTCAAAATGTTCCTGAATCCAAATTATCTTCATCAAAAGGTTAGCTACCCAGGCCTGGGAAATAGGTCAACCGATTAAAAAAAAATGAATAAAAGGGCGTGGGTGGCTTAGTCGGTTAAGTGTCTGCCTTCAGCTCAGGTCATGATCCCACATTGGGCTCTCTGCTCACAGGAAGTCTGCTTCTTCCTCTTCTTCTGCCCCTTCCCTTTCTTGTACTCTCTCTTGCTATCTCTTGCTCTCTCTCTCGCTCTCTCTTGCTCTCTCTCTCTTGCAAATAAATAAATAAAATCTTAAAAAAAAGAAAGAAGTAAATTTATATAAAAAAGAATAAATGATGGCAAGATTGCTGTTAAAAATACAAAATGGAAATGATGAATGAATGAATGAATGAATGAGGGCATTAATTGCAGAGGAGAATCCAGTTGGGAGCTATTTAATAGTCTAAGAGAGAAAGAATGAGGACTGAGTTTAATTTGTGTCAATAAATTGACATTAAATTAAAGTGGGTCTTAATTAGGATTGGAAAATTTCTTGTTGATCAATCTGGGAATGGCTCTACCATTTGAAATTTGTCTTTATCCATCCATAATGCTGTTGGATTCGATAGGGTGGTGCTGTGGACTTCTTATCGCTTTTCCCGTACTGCTATGAGATCAACTGAAAGATGTACTCCCTTTGTGAGGAGCATGCTGTTGCAGGCTAGGGAGGCTCTCATTAGCCTGTGGAACACGAAAGCAGTGATCTGGGGAGATTAAGGTGAAGTTTGCAGAAAGTCAATGGGACCGAAGAGGCAAAGGGCCCTTTTCAGTTGTCGTTAAATTTAAGCAGCATGTCTGAAAGAGCATAGATTATACATCAGACTATAGTTCTAAAGATAAAATCATGTATATTTGGAGGTAATTTAAAAATAAAGCTTGGAAGTAGAACACAATAATGGGAGCTAGGAAGAGATGGTTGCATCCATGTTGACGATCTTGGAAAATTAATTTTGGCTCTTAAAAGCCTGAGGAACCCTGGGAAACTCCTGGAGAGCAGGGACTGTTTTTCCACGTGTCCTTGTATCCTCAGCACACACTTGGTGTCTGTTGTCCTGTAGGTACTCTGTACATATTCTTTTAAAAACCACCACAATATTTGGGCGCCTGAGTGGCTCAGTCGGTTAAGCGACTGCCTTCGGCTCAGGTCATGATCCTGGAGTCCCAGGATCAAGTCCCGCATCGGGCTCCCTGTTCAGCAGGGAGTCTGCTTCTCCCTCTGACCCTCCTCCCTCTCATGCTCTCTGTCGCTCGTTCCCTCTCTCACAAATAAATAAAATCTTTAAAAAAAAAAACCACCACAATATTAAAATATATAAAAAGCTCAGAGAATCATACATTATTTAACTGGTGGGTATTTTTTTCCAGCTGTGCATACAATTTTTTAAGAACTATTTTATTGTGGCAAGAACACTTAACAGGAGATCTCTTAACAAATTTATTTAGACAATATCATGGACTATACGTACAATGTTGTAGAGCAGACCCTAGAGTGTATTCATCTTGCTTCACTGAAATTTTATGCCTATTGATTGATAACTCCCCGTTTCCCTTTCTCTCCAGCCTCTGGTAATCACCATTCCACTCTTTGATTCTATGAATTGGATTATTTTAGATACCTCATATAAATGGAGTCATGCAGTGTTTGTCTTTCTGGGGCTGGCGTATTTCACTTAGCACAGTGTCCTCCAGGTTCACCAGTGTTATTCACCAGGTTTTCCTCCTTTTTTATGACTAACTAGTATTCTGTTGTATGTATACACCACATTTTCTTTAGCCATTTATCTGTTGATGGACATTTAAATTGTTTCCACATCTTGGCTATTGTAAATAGCATTGAAATGAATATGGGGGAGCTAATATCTCTTTGAGATCCTGATTTCAATTCTTTTGGATAAATACCCAGAAGTGGAATTGCTGGATTGTAGGGTAGTTCTATTTTTAATTTTTTGAGGAACCTCCATACTGCTTTCCAGAGTGGCTGTCCCAGTCTGCATTCCTGCCGACCGTGTGCAAGGGCTCCAATTTCTCCGTACCTTCCCCAGAACTTGTCATCTTTTTTCTTTAATAATAGCCATCTGAACAGGTGTGCTGTGGTATCTTTTGTGGTTTTGAGTTGCATTTCCCTAATGATGAGTGATACTGAGCATCTTTTCATGTACCGGTTGGCCATTTGTAGGTCTTCTTTGGAGAAACATCTTATCAAGTCCTTAGCTCATGTTTTAATTGGGTTATTAGCTTTTTTGCTACTGAGCTGTAGGAGTGAACTTGTAGGTAATTTTAAGCCTTGTCCGACATAGTGTACACCATATCATAAATTGGATAGTATTCAATTTTAAGTTTATTCATTAATATAAGGAAAAGCAAAAATATTTGTGGCAATTCACTTGTCAAAACTCCAAGTGCCAAGCAGTGGGCTGGATGCTAGGTAGAGAGAAAGTAAAGAAAAAGATCAGTAAAGGCCTGAGGTACATCCCTCAAAGACTCACCCTCTATGACATTTACTGGAAAGAACAGTGAATGCATAAAAGTAAATACCCTCATTCAAACCAAAGCAGAGAGTGTAGAAGTTAGGTTAACAACGGAACACAACATATATTTTGCTTATTAAACTGTATGCTTCTTCGTTAGTTTTTATAACTGAAACAGACTTTCCTTGGAGATCATACCAGCATTTATTTCAAATCGATGTTGAAAATTAAATGGTAATTCTCAAGGGGAGGGAGACTCTTCTGTAACCACCACTTCCTATTGGAAATCATTCTTTCGTGTTTTTCTTAGTACTCAATCCAGGGTTTGAAATTAATTAAAAGATATTCTTTCTCTAATCTTTAGATAATTAGCTTCAAAGATTTTCTTCAAAATGTTGTAATAACTTTATCTTTTATGTGTAAATTCAGAACGATATCTATCTGGACAATAATAATTCAGTAGTAGTTAGTAATTGAGAGAGAGGAATTTTTCAGTTATTTGAGTGTTTGGAGTTCAGTCATCTAAAATAAGTATTCACCATAGCCACTTTTAGATTTTTTGTACACTTTTAGACTTTTTGTACGAAGGGTGAGTGAAGAGTCCCAGATAGCCTCCCAAGAATTGGAGTCAGGAAGTACCATATACATTTTAGCTAATCATTTTGCAGCTAGGGAAAATCCAATTCCCGACAAGATGTAAATTTCTTAATTATAGAAACTCAGGCTATCAAACAAGAGTTTTCTAGTCACCTGGTGACTAACTCCATGAAGACAGAATAAGGAAAATGGCCTTAAATTATAACAAGGAAGGTTTTAATTAGGTGTGAGTTCTGTCCTTACATTTTTTTTTTCCTTAGAGAAAAATGTGAAGGACTGAAAATGGATAAAAACTCTTTAACATTCCTCTTACTGAGAGCAGAGTCTAATTCCCTTCCCCTGGAATCCATGCTGGCCTGATTGACAAAAAGAACACAGCAGAAATGACATTCTCAAACTTCTGAGGCTGAGTCCTCAGAAGCCTTGTGGCTTCTCTCTGGACCTCTGATAAGCATCATTTTGGAGCTTGGGTCTCCAAAATCTGATTATTTTGACGCCACCATGCTGTGAGGAAGCCCAAGCCAGCCATGTGGAGAGGGCGGTGGAGAGGTGCCAGACTTGTGAGAGAGGAAGACTTCGGATGATCCAGCCTCGGCCATGTCTACTTGTGGCGGTAGAAAGGACCCGAAGTGAGAAGTGCCTGGCTGAGCCCGTCATCCCTGACCTGATGTTTTGAGCCACTCAGATTTGTGGTGGTTTGTTATGTAACAGTTGATGACTGGAATAGCAGGCATTTTTAAACTCAGGAAAAAGTATCTTGGAAAGGGCATTGTGAAATATCCTTCCTTGAAGATTATGAAGATGAGTAACCGCACATCTGACTTGAACAGTTAAGGCAAGGATTTTTCTTATCTAGGGTAATTTGGATAAAACAGTGACCTAAGATGATGGCCCATCCTCCATTCCTGCTCTTCTGCCTTCTGCCTTCTTTTCCCCTCGTCCATGAATACTCTACTCCGCCCCCAGGTCAGTAGTTTGTGTATGTGTATTTTCACTTCCCTGAAAACTGTTTTTGAAGAAAGTATCTTTTTTTTTTTTTTTAAAGATTTTATTTATGTATTTGACAGAAAGAGAGAAAGTACAAGCAGGGGGAGTGGCAAGCAGAGGGAGAGGGAGAAGCAGGCTCCCTGCTCAGCAGATATGCGGCTCCATCCCAGGACCCTGAGATCATGACCTGAGCCAAAGGCAGATGCTTAACTGACTGAGCCACCCAGTTATCCCCTTGAAGAAAGTATATTATAGACATGCTCAAAATAAGTGAAAATAGCTGCTGAGATTTACTGTTTTGATCTCTATTGATTTGTCGATTCACTCAGAGGATATTTATAGGAAATAGCGATCTATAAGCTAGTTAAGGATTCTTCCAGTCCTATGGGGACTTACAGCCTGGGGGAACAGAACTAACTAGCTAAGTGATTGGAGTTTGCTCAGGTCAGAGTCTAACCAAAGGAATGTGCTTGTGTAGCTGTGGAAATTAAGACTTTTGGGACTTAGACGCTAGAAATTTTATTTTAGAGCCAGGCAGCCTGCTTAAAATCTGAACATCACACCTCCTTCTAAGACAGGCTCTGTAGAAAGACTACTTACCCTTCTTAATATTCCTTCCCAGACTGAGATGCTATGTTTTTGTTTCCAAAACCAGTTGTACAATCCCCAAGGCAGAGAGAGGCTAAAAGACTTTGGCTTCATCCATCTCACCCAGTCCACCTGGCCTCTTGACTGTCACAGGGTCTACAATTGCCACCAATTCATCAAAATCTACTTACCAGCTTCTGTGAACCAGGCACCATATTGGATCCGGGAAAAAAATTAGAAAGCTCATAACCTAGTAGAAGAGAGGAATGAGCAAAAGATTACAGTACAGAGTAATAAATGCTACAGTAAAATCAGATACAAATGATAAGGTAACAGATCTTATGTAACAAGTGTAGAATGGCAAAATGACATCTACATGTGAGGCTTTGATAGAGAACAAAGTTGGTTTTCCAAATCAATGAGGAAAGAAGGTTAAAAAAGATGCTGGGACAATTGCTGTCTTTTGGGAGAAAAAGACATTGCAGTCCCAACTCCTTTAATATCTCTAAATTAATTCTAGAGGAATTAAGAGTAAAACCTAAAAAAAGCTATAAAAATTGAATAAAACTGTAATGAACACCTACCTGATCTTTGAATGGGTAAGGGCTTAAAAACATGAGAAGGATCACAAAGGAAAATATTAATAAGTGCACTATGTAAAGGTGGAAACATGTATGCCAAAAAAGATCTCAAGAAAAGAAACACACTAGGACATATTTGTAACATATATAAAGGATAAAAATTTAACGCCTCGGTTAGAAAAACAAAGACTTTAGTAGATAATTGGCTTAGGATATGAAAGATAACTTACAAAAGAGAAATAGAAACAGCCAATAGCACGTGAAGAAATATTCAGCTTTGTTATGATCATGAACTCATGGTTTTAACCATAGAACATTTGCGAGATTAGAGAATGTTAGATACTTAATCCTGTCATGATTTCCCTTTGGTACAGGTTTATGCTGTAGGTGGCAGCATAAATTGGCATCCTTTTTCTGGAAGGCAAAATGGCGATGTAGCTAAAAATCCTTTAAGATATCGAGGCCATTTGTTCAAGGACCTCCTCCTTCTCTATGAATTAGTCCTAAGCAAGAACTGGGCAGGTGGACAAGGATGTCTGCACACAGATCTTCATTATAATAGCAGATCATAGAAAATACTAAGAAAACAATGTTAATGGCTGTAATTAAGCAGAACATCGTAACTTGCGTGATGGGATATCATGCAGCTATTTATAAAAATCTGTGTTTTGATACATTCTCGTAGCCAGAATCCCACCTCAGCTACACCTCCTTGGTGACAGTACTACCACTGCACAAAGCTTGATACATTCCTGATGTCATAGAATGGCTTTGGTACAGTACGTAACAAAAAAGGCCACACACATAATGGTGCCTACAAAATGATCTGATGTCTAAATAATAATTGAAAAATATACAAAAAATTAACTTTTTTCACTGATGGATGGAATGTGTTAATGATTTTTATTTATATCTTTATACACATTGTGTGATGCATTTTTGAAAATTTCTAAATCAGTTTGCTTTACTTGAATCACTAGAAAAATGCAAAATAAAAACATATTCACAAGTAATTTTTTAAAAAGACTCTATTTATTTATTTATTTTGAAAGAGAGAGAGAGTGAGCGAGAGCAGGGGGACGGGCAGAGGGAGAGAGAGAATCTGAAGCAGACTCCACGTTGAGCATGGAGCTCCGAGCTGGGCTCCATCTTACGACCCTGAGATCACAACCCGAGCTAAAATCAAGAGTCAGATGTGCAAATGACTGAGAGCCACCCAGGTGCCCCACAAATAATTTTTATAGATGGCCAAGTGCTTGGCACATTAATTCATTTATCCAACATTTATTGACTTATTATATATCAGGCATTGTTTCAGGTGCTTTGAGTATATCAGCCCAGTGTGGGGCTTACATTTTAGCAGTGGGCAATAATAGTAAATATATGAAAAAAGTGAGTCATATGGTATGTTGGCTGATGGTAAGAGTGCTAGATGAAAATAAAAAGCAAAGTAGGATAAGAGGAATCAAGAGTCAAAAATCAAAAAAAGGCAGGGACATTGGAGGGCATGGGATAAGGGAGACAGGCAGGTTGAGGTATTAAATCAAGTGGTTGCATGAGGCCTCATTGGAAAGGAAGGTGACACAGGAGCATGGATTCACAGACAAGGAAGTTCACCATATAGATAGCAGGGAGAAAGGACCATTCCAAGCAGAGAGAACTACCAGTGTCAAAGTCCCTGGAAAAGGAATTGCTCTGAAGGAAGAACAGGGAGCTGTTATTGGGGGATGGAGAAAGTCATAGCTGAGATCAGAGAGAGAATTGCCAGAGAGCTGGGGCAGGCAGGCTAGGGGGGCATTGGGAGGCATTGGAAGTACTCTGATTTTTACTGTGAGTGAAAAGGGGAGCCATGAAAGGGTTTTGAGAGGATGGATGATGGCTGCTTTTAAAGGCTTCCTCTAGCAGTTGTGGGACTTTTGATGGTGCAAGGGCAGAAGCAGGGTGCCAACTGGGAGGCTGATGCAGTCATTTGGGCAAGAGGGTGGTGGTTCTGACCAGGGTGGTAGCCATGAGAGAGACAAGAATCTGTATTCTGGATCCATTTTGAAGGCAAAGCCAGCATAATCCCTAATGGGTTGGGTGTGCGTGTAAGAGGAAGGAACCAGTCAAAGGTGACTAACACTTGAGCAGCTGGAAGGACTGAGTTGGCATCAACTGTGATGGGGATGGTTGCCAATGGGCAAGTCCCGATAGGATCACCACGGGAGTGGGTGTAGAGAAAAGGCCAAGGGCTGAACCTGGAGAGGTTCATCACTGAGACGTCTGGGAGAAGAGATGAAGAGGCGACAGTGACTGAGAAAGAGCCTCCAAGGAGGCAGGAGGAAACGCAAGGAAGTACGGTGTCCCAAAAGGCCCAGAAGTGCCTATATCAGGGAGAAGAGAGTGACCAATTGTGCTAAATGTGGCTTCATCAAGGAAGAGAACAGTTACTGGCCAATTGCGTTTAACTACCTAGAGAGTAGATGTGGAAGTTTTTGTCTGATTTAGTAGGAAGCAAGGTCATGGACGAGAGTGAGGATGGAGGAGGAGGGAACCACAAGGATAGACTTCCTTCGCAGGCGCCCCAGTTAGAACACCGTGGGAAAATTTCTTCTGTCTTCATTCAAGGGAGGTGATACTTCTTAAGGGTTGTCCTGGGGTGGAATCACCATGTTCACATAGAAGCACATCCTACAGGGGGTGAGCGTCATGGCTAAGTTGGTTGGCAGCTCTGCAGAAGCTGCAGAGTAAATAAAATTGAAAGTTAATAACCCTAGCCTCTAAGTTTAAACTTAATAGTTGTGTGTGTGTGTGTGTGTGTGTGTGTGTGTGTGTGTCAGGGACCTGCTGTCATCCCTTTTTATCTTAATCCAAACTTGCTCTAACCTGAGTGGTAAGGTTGGTGTCTTCGTTATTAAGAAACAGGGAAGGAATAAAGAAGAGCGCAGGTCTCCTTTATCACTAATCTGACATAGAGGGATGAATGAGATCAACCATTCAGTATAAGCAAAAGCACGATTGTCTTAGACTTAATAAAACTGATAAGATTTTTATAGCGCATTAGTTTAAACCAATTTTACAAATTTGATTTGATAGAAAGGAACTGTGTAAAAGATTAATATAATGGACTAGTGCCTCTAATATAATTGAAGAATCTTGGCTTTTCACGTCATATTAGTGACTTTCATGCTCTTTGTGCAATTCTCTGATGGAATTAGTGCCATCTGAAATACACCAACAGTTTCATGTAGGGTGTTGTCTGAGGGACTTGCACAACACACAGGAGGCTTCACATCTTTAGACATTGTTGCAGTGTGTTGTCAAGTGTTTTGCTTTCCTAAGTTGAAGAGGAAGTCCCTCCACAAAAGGCAGTAATTCTGATTTTTTTCTGCTACAAAATGGAGGCCAGCCCCTCTGTAACACATGCCATCTGAGCTTCCTGGCCACCCTCCATCAGCCACATCCACCTTCTCACACCCTTTTACCTCACCTCTGACAGTCAGACCTGTGCATTTGATAGCTGGGTGGACAGGATTGTGCTAAAACTTTGGGTCTCTAAAAAAAAAATCAAGTTTGGGGCGCCTGGGTGACTCAGTCAGTTAAGCGACTGACTCTTCGTTTCGGCTCAGGTCGTGATCTCAGGGTCGTGGGATTGAGGCCCACATTGAGCCCCGAGCTCAGTGGGGAGTCTGCTTCTCCCTCTCCTTCTGCTCCTCCTTACAGTCCGCTCTCTCTCTCTCTCTCACATAAATAAATAAATAAATCTTTAAAAATCAAATTTATTTATCCAAATAGACATGAAAATTGTATTTGCAGAATTCAATGAAATTTTTCGGTGGATGGTCTCCTGTTAGTAGCAGTCTGAACTGCCTAGTGTTGGTGCCTGTTAGGGCCTGTTGGTGTCTCCTGGGCCAAGAGTGGCTTATCACTTCCCTCCTGGCTTGTCATCCTTCTGCTCTGACCCCTCTGCCCATGTCTTCCTGAGTGATCTCAGTTCCCCCCATTGCATCAAGCCATTTCACGACACTGTGACTGTGCCATGCTCCCCGATGTGGGCTCTTCAGCCTGGGAGAGCCCCGCCTTCCTGTCTCATGGTATCCCTTCTTTTCTGGTCCTGTACCTCCACATGCCTTCTCTACCCTGTCTTTGCCATGGACTTAAGTTGTACTCTCTAGAATCCCCTCATTACTGTGACCTCAACATACCTCTAACTGCCCTGGATAATGATCACATGAGTGCATGTCTTTCTCCCCTATGAGAGGGAGCTACTTGAAGACAGGGGTTACGCCTTTCATCCTTGGATGCTGTCTTAGTTTTTGACACAATAAATGCTTAATGAATGAGTAAGTGTATGGGCAAATGACAAGGTCATTACGAGTAAACTCCATCAACTTGGAAATTCCCTTCTCATTGATAATGAGTCAGCCTTGATCTGTGCATATTTACTTGGACTAGTTTCTGCTTTGTTCAGTTAAGAATAATGAGAGTTAGGGGTGCCTAGGTGGCTTAGTTGGTTAAGGGCCTGCCTTTGGCTCAGGTCATGATCTCAGGGTCCAGGGATCGAACCCCTCGTCGGGCTCCTTGCTCAACGGGTAGTCTGCTTCTCCCTCTGCCTCTCCCCTCCCTGCTTGTGTTCTCTCTCCCTTAAATGAATAAATAAAATCTTAAAAAAAAAAAAGAGTACTGAGAGTTCATTGGCTCATCTATTTCTTTTTTTTTTTTTTTTAAGATTTTATTTATTTGACAGAGAGAGCACAAGCAGAGGGAGAGAGAGGGAGAAGCAGGCTCCCTGCTGAGCAAGGAGCCCGATGTGGGACTCGATCCCAGGACCCTGGGAATCATGACCTGAGCCAAAGGCAGCCGCTTAACTGACTGAGCCACCCAGGCGTCCCGGCCCATCTATTTCTATCTGTCATCCATCTATCTATCATTATCATCTACTTATCTACTTACCTGTCACCTATCTCTGTATAAATTGTAGGTCAATCTGGTAGTTATCTTGGCTTTTATGCTGGTTGGAGATAAATGAAAACTACAACAAAATTATAGAAATGATTTTGCAGGCATGCTTCCCTGGTCTCTTTTCTCTCCTCATCTTAGAAAAGCCATTGTAATTAACACCTATATTAATGGGTGCTGCTAAAAAGGCACTGATAGGAAGTCCTTCTAAACAGATAATGAGACTCTTTCACTCCATACTAATCTTTTGATAACTGTGTGATGAAAATAAAGTGGCTTTAAAAAAAAAAGAAAGAAAGAAAATAAAGTGGCTTAACCCATCTTCAGCCCAAAGTAGCCTCCCAGTGGCTGGCTGGGCTTTAAATTCTGTTGGATATCTGAAACAATGGTGGTTACTGTGAACTCCTACACCTAAGACTGAGACTGTGTTTAAGACCTTCTAAATAAATGGCAATGCACTGAGTGGTACACTGTAATATATTAGTGACTGTGTCAAGATCTCACGGACCGATTGTTTATTTGACTCGCTATTTTAGCAGACGCTGACTGAAGGGAATTGCACGCACATAGAATGCATGCCAATAAAGGCCTCGCATTCCTGGAATAGATGGAAAAGATTCTAAAAGGTGATTTGTATTGCATCTTAGATCAATTTCCCATGAGTATTCAAATCTGAAATTATAATGGAAATCAAGGTGAAAATATATTTGTTTCTCTATATTTTGTTTTGCATATAATTTCCTCACTATTTTGACACATTCAGCTGGATGGCACATAAGAATGGTTATCTCACTCTCGTTTCTGAAATAGAATCTTTTTTCCCTCCTGAGCAGGTCTGCACAGCTTTTAAATACATAAAACCAAAAAAGGTATTACATAATTAAGTAAAGCTGCCTTCTAGCTTCTCCTAAATTGGGCAAGAGAGGGAATCAAAAGAAATCAGAAACAAGGTTTTGATTTTGTGCTTTCCTCCCTCAGGCAGACCACTCTTCTTAGCGTGAAGTTCTAGCATGAATGAATGATGGAGTATTTGACTGTAATAATTTATGGTGTTCTATGTGACAGCCTATTTTAGAATGCTTGGGGTTTTTATAGTTTCTGGGACTAGTACTTGCTGCTGAAACAAGCGATCACTCTCCTTGGACAGACTGTAATTTAATAGTTTAGCTTGGGAGCTGGCCACCCGTATTGTACCGCTCATTCTTGTTACCCTGTGACACAGAGAGGCAACATCCCTTGTTCAGGGAGGCACTGCGGATCTCGACTCTATTAGGACACATCAAAGCTGGCAGGAATCAAGGCTCCGTGAAACACAACCAAGCTCCATGCCTACTTCTGCTTTCTGAACTACATTTGGGTGAGTCGAGGAGAAGGACAGGTTTCATTTTATAAAACACAAGTTACACTTTCAAAACTACACAAGTTGGAAGAAGAATTTGGTTTGTATAAAGTCACCTATATATTTTTGCTGGGTTTGCAAAGTGCTTTCATATCATTTTAAGCAACCTAAGTGATCATTTTCCTGACCCATGTTTTTGTAAAACCATTATTTTTTTATCCATAGAAGGTAAGTGGAAAACTGCTATAATTCCAAGTCATGGTTTTCAGAAGATCAGTGTTGGGAGCCCGTTCCCTGTGTATCTCTGGGCATCTTGTGACCAGAGGCACTGACTACCTTTCAAAGGCATAGTATAGCAAACAGGGTTGGAAGATAGAGAGTATCTCCCTGGAGCAAAGAAAGAGATTTTACCTTACTTACGAGCTTTCAGTTAGTTCACCATAGTATCATGGAGGCTGATAATTTAATGAAGATAATGTTTTACTCTGGAGCAAAGGGCCAGGAGGCTCAGTGCCCAGGATAAAAGATTCATGTGCTCTAAGCTGAGGGCTCACTTCTTGTAACAAAGCCCCCAGTACATGCTGGTGACACCTCATCCTCTTTGTGTCCCCTTGTGGGAGCTGCAGCTTGGGGAATTGGTGCAAATGTCGATATTACTGTTGGTGTTGGATGTACCACAATTTAGTTAACGATTTAGCTACTGGAAGATGTTTGGATTCTTTCCAATTTTTGGCTACTAGGGACATAGCCACCATAAACATCTACAGGTTTTTGTGTGAACATAAGTCTTCATTTCTTTGGCAAAAAGGCCCCAGAGTACCATTGCTGGGTCTTCTGGTGGCTTCTCGTTCAGTTTTTAAAGAAACAGGAAAACTAATTGCCAGAATGACTGTAGTATTTTACATTCCTAGAAGCAATGCATCTGTGACTCAGTTCTCTATATCCTTACCAAAATGTGGTGTTTTCACTGTTTTTTATTTTAACTGTTTTGATAGATGTACAGTAGTAGCTCATTGTGATTTTAATTTTTCATTTCCCTGATGGCAAAGGATGTTGAATAATTTTTTTAAGGATTTATCTATTTATTTACTTGAGAGAGTGAGCGAGTGAGTGTGAGCACGAGGGGGAGGGGCAGGGGAAGAGGGAGAGATAATCTTAAGCAGACTCTGCGCTGAGCGCAGAGCACAGCATGGGGCTCGATCCCAGGATCATGAGATCATGACCTGAGCTGAAACCAAGAGCTGGGTTGCTTAACTGACTGCACCACCTAGGCGCTCCATGTTGTATAATTTTAATGTGCCTATCTGCCATCTGAATATCTTCTTTGATAAAATCTCTCTCCATGGTGAAATATCTCTTTTGCCCATGTTCTAATTGGGTTTTTTTTCTTTTTTGAGTTTTGAGTTATCTATCTATCATCTATCTATCTATCTATCTATCTACCTATCTATCTATCTATCTATTATCTATCTATCTACACACACACACACACACACATATATATTCTAGATACTAGTTTTACATGGGTATGTGGTTTGCAAATATTTTCTTCCACTCTGTATTTTATCTTCCGTCCTCTTAGAAAGTCTTTTACAAGCACAAGTTTTAAATTTTGATCAAGTCCAGTTTATCAATTTTTTCTTTCATAGATTGTGCTTTTGGTGTCACATATAAGAACACTTTCCCTAGTCCTAGATCCTGAATATTTTTCTCCTATATTTTTCCTAAAAGTTTCATACTTTTACATGTTACATTTTAAGTATTTTTTGTATTCTTTTGTCTTATCTGTTTTATTTTCTGTTTCCTTTTGTTGTCTTCCTATGGATTACAATGAAATGAAAAATATTCATTTTTTGATTTCCACTTTTTTTATAGTGTTTCTGAGTTTATATCTTTCTATCTAGTTTTTTTAGTGGTTGCTCTAGGTACTACATTGTACATACATAACTCATCACAGATTGCTGATTTTTGTCATTTTACCAGTTCTTGTGAACTATAGAAATCTTAACTCCCTTTGCATTTCTTTACTTTCCCCATTTACTATGTAATATTCTTAAATATTGTAATAGTCTTTTTTTAAAAAAGATTTTATTTATTTATTTGAGAGAGAATGAGATAGAGAGAGAGAGCATGAGAGGGGGGAGGGTCAGAGGGAGAAGCAGACTCCCTGCTGAGCAGGGAGCCCGATGCGGGACTCGATCCCGGGACTCCAGGATCATGACCTGGGCCGAAGGCAGTCGCTTAACCAACTGAGCCACCCAGGTGCCCCAAATATTGTAATGTTCTTAAACATTGTTTAGAAAACTTACAAAGAGAAGAAAGGCCCATTATATTTACTCACATTTTTAAAATTTTACCTATCTGTATTTTGTTCCTTCATGACATTCCAAAATCCCTTTTATTTCTTTTCTTCTGGTTAAGAATCTTCCTTTAGCCATTCTTTTAGGGAAGCTTGGCTGGTGACAAATATCTTACTTCTCCTTCATCTAAAATGTTTTGTTTTCCCCTTAATCCCTGAAGAATATTTTTGTTGGGTTTAGCATTCTGAGTTGACAGTTCTTTTCTTTCAGCCTTTGAAATATATTGCACTTCCTTTCGAGCGCCATGGTTTCTATGGAAAAATCTGCTCTCATCCTAATTGTTTTTCTCCTAAAAATGTTAAGAATCATTTTCCTCTGGCAGATTTCAATAATTTTTCTTTGTCTTTAGTTTTCAGAAATATAATTATGATTTATCTTAGTGTAGATTTCTTTGATTTATCCTGCTTGTAGTTTACGTAGCTCCTTGAATCTGTAGGTTTGTGATTTTTGGCAAATTCGGAAAGTTTTCTATTGTTATTTCTTCAAAGATTTTTCCAGTCCCATCTTCTTTTGCTTTTCTTTCCAGAACTTTGGTGACAAAAATGTTAGGTATTTTATGATACTCTCACAGATTCTTGAGATTCTGTTTTTTTTGTTCTGTTTTGTTTTTGTTTTTTCAGTTTGTTTTCTCTCCATTGCCCAGACTGGATAATTTCTCTTGTTCTGTTTTCCAATTCACTGATTCTTTGCTCATTCTCTTTCATGCTGCTTTTGAGTAGATTCACTGGGCTTTTATTTCAATTATTGTGTTTTTCAGTTCTAAAATTTCCATTTAGTTCTTCTTCCTTTTTTTAAAAAGATTTATTTACTCTAGAGAGAGAAAGAGTGTGTGAGTGGGGAGAGGGGCAGAGGGAGATAGAGAGAGAGAATCCTGAAGCAGACTCCCTGCTGAGTGCAGAACCTAATGTGAGGCTTAATCCCAGGATCCCAAGATCATGACCTGAGCTGAAGTCAAGAGTTGGTTGTTTACCCAACTGAGCCATCCAGGTGCCCCTAAAACTTCCATTTAGTTCTTTTTTTATAACTTCTATTTCTTTCTGACATTTTCTATGTTTTTTATTTGTTTCAAATGTTTCCATATTCATGAAAACATTTTAATGTGAAGGCTCTAAAATCATCTGCAGATAATTCTAACATCTCTGCTATTTTATTTTTGACATCTATTGATTTTTTTTCATTCATTTGAGATGTTCCCGGTTTCCAGTCATGTCATGGTATAAGACTCTGGATCTTATTTAAATATTCTGGTGTTCAGCTGGTGTTCTCTAACACTGCTCTGGGAAGGGAAGTGGGAACAGGGAGAGCTGCCTTGCTCCCCCAGGTGGAAGTAGAAATCCAGGTCTCCCATTTGGGTAGCCTCCTTGTTACTGCTGGGCAGGAATGGGAGTTCCCACTTGCCATGTGGTCTCTCCACAAACACTGCTGTGGGGGTGACCTCCTTACTGTTGTTGATCATGTCAGTCCTGACACTTCATTAAACCTTCTTTAATATCATCTTGGTGGAGCAGGGAAGAGGTGCCTCATTACCACCAGGTAAAGGTAGGTGTTCAGGTTCTTGCTTTATTATCTGCTGGTGTAGTTTATAGTCCCAGATCACTCTGGGCCTTCTCAGATATCACCCTCACAGGAGGTTTGGGTCATTCATTGCAATGTGACAGTGGAAGTGTAGATCCCTGCCGCCACTCAACCTTTTCTAGCGTGGGTCAGTTTGGAGACTCAGTTTTTTCTATGATGCATGGTTAGAGTAGAGTAGTTATTGTCTAAACGTTTTCTGTCTTGCTAGTCTTCACTTTTCCTGGTCATTTGGCTAGAGAGAGTAGGTTTTTGTTGGGGTTTTTGTTAGTACCTATTAGATTTCCATATTGGTAGCTTCTTAAACTCCAAGTATAGGATATGTGAAGCAAAAATAAAATTCAGGGATCTCACCGTCATGTCTTTCCTCTGGTCCTAAGTAAGTTCCCTTGCCATTCTGTGTCTTTCTCTCCACACTTCAGATTCTTCTTATGTTTGTTTTATATGTAACATCTGAAGTGGGGGCAGTCTTGTGGGACTGAGCCCTTAACCTGTGAGGTCTGCATTAACTCTTGTTAGTTAGTGTCAGAATTGAAGAGAATTGATGAACACTTAATTAGTGTTGGTGGAAGGCAACACAACAAATATTAGTGTCTGAAAAATCCCCACACATTTGGTATCAGAAGCGGTTTCAGATATAAAAGACATCACAAATGAATAATCAGATTGTTAAAAACAAATTTTGCAACCTTAAAGAAAGAGATAATCAGAGTATGCAAGAGATAACCGAAGAGAATATTTTGGAAAAAAAAGAAACAGAGGTAGAGTTTGGATGACGATGACAATTTTTAAATGATAGTTCCTATAGAATAAGAAATGAAAGATGAGAGAATAAGAAAACATTGAAACTAAAAGTGATTTAATTGAGATGAAAAAATATTAAAAAATTTTTTGCCATATCAGAATGTAGAAGGGTGAAGGAAATTGATATTGTAGAAAATTGATCTGTCTTATGAAAGATCAATTTGAGAAAATCTGTCAATACAGAGGTAAAGAACCACATGAAAACCATAAATATAATGCATATGGAGGCAAGGCAATGGAAAACCAACTTATGTACAAAAAGAGTGGGCCCAAAAAATAGAATGAATTGGAACAGAAGAATTGGAAGAGAAACACTCTTCAAAGTTATAATTGGAAAATAAATGTAATTTTTTTTTCACAGCAGACATTTTCCCCCAAATAATACACAGAACCCCTGAAAATGAATCAAATGGCAAAAATGGAACGATGATAATTAGAAAAGGCATAGGAGGTTTAAAGGGCCTGCCTATCATCCTTCTTCTCTTTTAATCACCTTGATTAAAAAGGCTCACTAGGTACCAAGCAAACACCAATACTAACAAATACCCTGCTGAAAAAATGGAATCTTAAGGCTATAGACATTACTCAAGCAGGGAAAGCCATAAAATATGATCCAAAAAAATTTTTATTTTTTAGAGAGGGGGAAGGGGCAGAAGGTGAGAGAGAGAAGCACACTGACTCCCCACTGAGTGCAGAGCCTGACACAGAGTCCATGATCCGAGCCGAAATTTAGAGTTGGACATTTAGCTAACTGAGCCACCCAGCTGCCCCCCCAAAATAGTCTTAAAACACTAATAAGTTAGATACCAGAAAACAATAGGGTTTTGTCTGTAGAGCTTGGTGAAAAAGTGATAAATTGCCCAAATTCTATACCAACCAGACTGTGCTTATTTGTGAAAGGAACAGAAAGGCATTATCAGATATAGAAGGGACCTAGGAGGGGGTTTATCAATTATGCTTCATTTCTGAAAAAATATTGAAAGATATAATAAAGTCAAATGAGACATTAAACATATAATAACTTTTGAAACTCCCGAATTGGGAAGTCATACTGTAAAAAGACCTGTAGTGAGCATAATACCATTTAAACAGATCAATAAGTAAGAACTGTTGTAATTTCAAGGATAAGAAGATTACAAATATTGTAGAGCTTGAAAGAAGAAAGATGGAATAATAAAATCATAAAACACCAGGATAAAAGTCTCAGGAAAAAATGTGTGAATTGTGGCCGAGGGCAGTGGGAAGTCCACTGGTGAAGTATTCAGTTAATTTTTGTAGAGGATGGTCTTAGGAGCAGAGATGAATTTTTAATTTTAAAGTGTCAGTGACTAAAGATAGGATGCATTAGTCCAAAATTGTAAAAGGAAGAAATCAATGAAAATAATGACCAAACAGAAAAAGGCAGAAAGCTCAAAGAGTATCAAGAAAGGATTAAAAAACTAAAATCACAAAATATGATGTAATAGGCACTTTTGACAAGCCTATCTGTCATGGCTTTAATGTAAATGGGAAAACTCACATTTTTGTTGTTGTTGTTTTTGGTTGGGGGGGGGGAGTATGAGCTGAGTGTAGTGGGAGTGGAAGAGAGCTGAGAGATAATATCTAAAATGCTGAATCAAGAGATAGCAGAATGCTGTTAGAAATACCAAGAAGAACACACTGGATATAGCTAAAAGACTCTAAAGGAGTTTTCTCTAGACTAAAAAGCAGGTAAGTGGTGGCCTGGAGTTGTTGGATTCATATTCTTATGATTTTCATAAGCTTTGATCACCAAACCTATTTTATATACTGTGCATAGGTAGTAATTGGGTAAAAATAATATTTTAAGTTAATAACAGCAAGATATCGACCAAAGATTAAAAATAATGTTTATAAATTTAAGTTAATAACAAAAGCAGGCTAGGGCGCCTGGGTGGCTCAGTTGGTTAAGCGACTGCCTTCGGCTCAGGTCATGATCCTGGAGTCCTGGGATCGAGTCCCGCATCGGGCTCCCTGCTCGGCAGGGAGTCTGCTTCTCCCTCTGACCCTCCTCCCTCTCATGCTCTCTGTCTCTCATTCTCTCTGTCTCAAATAAATAAATAAAATCTTTAAAAAAAAAATAACAAAAGCAGGCTATAAGCAAAGTTCACTGACATGTCATGTTTGTTCTCCTCTTCCTCCCTATTAAAATACAAATAAAATCAGAGAAAAAAGAAGGGATACAGTGATAACAGCCCTGAAAATTAAGGGTCCATAATTTGTGAATCTTTGAAATAAATTTCTACTAATTTAGCCAAATTTTAAAACTTCTAATGGCCCACTTATAGACCACAGAAACACAGAGAGAAAGGACATAAATTGACAAGTAGAGCCATGGTCAACAATAATCCCAATGTTAGAGATAGTGTCGACAAGGCTGAGCCAGGCTTTACTTTGCACAGCCAGTATTTCTCCACCAGATACATATCCAGGATTACATACTGGGATGTAATGTCAAGAAGAGCACTGGGAAGAGTATATACACTGTAAGGATTATTGAGATTATGATTTTTAATACATGTTTCAGGGCAAAAGAAAAGCTCTGAATATTCCCTGAATACTTAGAAACATATTCACCTGCTCATAGACAGAAAAATTAATCATTGATTTTTCTACCTCAGTCTATCAGAATCACAGAAAATAATCACCTGGAATTTTCACTAGCATGTAGCTCTTCTTCTTTGTCTTTTTTGTTCCAGTTGAGGTATAATTGATATACATTATATTATTTCAGATGAACAACATAATAATCCAATACTGTTGTATATAGCAAAATGACGGCAATGATAAGTGTATTTAACATTGGTCTCCATACATAACTATAATTTCGTGTGTGTGTGCGTGTATGTGTGTGTGTGCGCGTGTGTGCACTGGATGAAGACTTAAGATCTACTCTCTTGGTAACTTCCAAATATGCAATAAGAAGTTCTAACTATAGTCACCATGCTGTACATTACATCCCCAGGACTTACACTTATTTTGTACCTGGAAGTTTCTATCTTTTGACCCCTTTACCCATTTTTTATTAAAAATCATGTTTTCATAAGAATAAAATCTTAATTAAATGTTAAAAATTCAACTTTATGTTGCTTATAAGAGGTATACCTAAAAGAAAGTGGTAAAATTTGAAGTTAAAAATGGCCAAAGACATACCAAAGATAGACATATGAGACGAAGTAGTAGTTAGATATGATCTAACATGAAATGTTAACTGTTATAAACCTTAGTGTGCAAAATAAGACACTACTGAAAGACATAAAGAAAAAATTATTAACAATTGAAAGAGAAATGGAGAAAATGCAAAAGTAGAGGGGGATTTTGATGTACCTATTTTTCTATCTTTTCCATACAGAGTCTATAAAAGAGGTATAAAATATAAATAAAAACCAAAATAAGTACAAATTAAAAATTAATTTTTAAAAACATAAAGTACAGCTAATTATCTCTCACAACAATGCAATAAAATTTATAATTAAAAATAAAATTGTTAAAACTATTGTATTTAGTTTCTTAAAAACTTCAGAAGAACAAAATTGAATGGAGTATATAATACCTTCAAATAATTATGGTAGCATTATTACATATCAGTTCTTACATGGCATGGTCAATACTGTACTCAGATGAAAATCCATAGTTTTCAATGCCTTTATGTAAATACAGAAATGCAAATGTATAAATAAATAAGTGATAAGAATTTTGCAAATAAGTTGGAAAAAGAACTGAGTGGAAAGGAAAACAGAATTGCAAAATGAACTCAAAAACTGGCACTTTGGAATAAATAATACATAATGAGCTATAAGGAGATTAAAGAACTGCACGAGAATTTGTGTGCAAATTTATACTAACCTTTTATATACTGTACAAAGTAGGTGTTTTTATAGGGTGCAAATTATAAAAAATATTAAATAAGAAGTAGAATTATTGGATAGATCAATAACTGTAAGAAAAAATAGCAAAAGCTAGCTTGAGGCCCCAAGGGTTCCCTTTCAAACTTCAAGGAATAATTGTTTCCCAGTTTACGTTGACTGTTATGTAGAATAAAAATGAAGCAAATTTTATTAATTCTATTCATCAAGGTTGCATAACCTTGATATGACATTGTGCCAAAAATTGGAGGAAAAAGAGAGAAAACTATAAATCCATATTATATTTAAGCATAAATAGAAAAATCTTAAATGAATGAATTCTTAGAGTGAATTCAGCAGCATTTTAAAATGTTATCTACCTTGACCAATTAAGGTTTATTTTAGGATTGTAAAAGTGTCTTCAAATGTATTGGTATAATTCATTATATCTATAGAAAAAGAAGAAACATTATCTTATAGGGGCTAATGAATCATTGCATAATGAATGCAAAATTCAACATCTGTTCTTGATTATAACAACTTGTGGCAAAATGGACATAGAATATCACAACCCAAAAAACAGCTTCACGTTCTGGGGTGAAGTAGTGAAAAGTATTTCTTTAAATGCGAGAGAGGGCAAGGTTACGTACTACCATCACCATTGTTACTTATTTTTCAGAAAGAGTCAGCAAATGCCATTAGACAAGCAATCAAAATTTGTCATGTAAATATTGAGAAAGGAGAAGTAAAATGATTATTTGTAGATGACATGAGTATGGATTTATAAAATAAAAACCCAACAGCCATCAAGAAAAGTAAGAAAATGTCTGGTAAGAAAATAAAAATAAAATGTGAAAATATTCTCCTAGAATTACAAAAAGTATTAAAAATGGTACAAAAATCCTATCTCTAGCAATATGCTTGGGAAGACTTGTCTTATATGAGAAACTAAAATTCTACGGAGTGACATGATAAAAAAGCCTCACATGAATAAAAAGACTGTAGTGTTCTTGGGTGGGAAGACTCAGTAATGATAAAAACATCAACATTTTCCAAATTAAAGAAAAAAATTAATAAAATTTCAATAAAACCACAATGAGAATTTGGAACATAACATTGTTTTTAAATAATCCACTAGGAAGGCTAAGGGAAGGTTAGGGGAATTTTGAAAGTAGAAATGAGAAAAGATTTGCTCTAACACTATGCTCTAAAGCTGAAGACAGTAGGACTCTAGTACAGGGAGAGTCAGACTTCGTGGGACACAGTGAAAAAGAAAGTAGAGATGAGTATATACTTTAGGGGTGGGTGGGAAAGCCTCTCTGAGCATTGCACTGCAGGCAGTAAGTGTGAAGGGATATTGGATACATTTTACAATGTTGTAATAAACAAAAGTTAAGCACTCCCCACCCTCAGTTTCTATAACACAACAACGGACTAACAAAGACAAATTTTAAAAATAGATGGCGGGCGCCTGGGTGGCTCAGTTGGTTAAGCGACTGCCTTCGGCTCAGGTCATGATTCCGGAGTCCTGGGATCGAGTCCCACATCGGGCTCCCGGCTCAGTGGGGAGCCTGCTTCTCCCTCTGACCCTATCCCCTCTCATGCTGTTTCTCTCTCTCTCTCTCTCAAATAAATAAATAAAAATAAAATCTTTAAAAAAAAATAGATGGCAAATAACCAAATTGAGGAACATTCTTATTAAACAGTAAAGGCTAACCCTCTTAATATATAAAAGAGTGTTTCTATAGCAATAAGAAAAATAGGCGAACATCCCAATTGACAAATGAGACAAGGTCATGAAAAATACACATGAAAAATTTCAAACCAAAGAAATCAATGAATGCAAATAAAAGCAGGATACAATTTATGACAGATTTATGAAATGAATGAGAATAATCGGCATTTTCCATCTTTGGGAAAGGACATTTTCTTCTCAGTGGATGTGAGGAGTATTAATTAGTACAACTTTTTGGGGGAGGGGATAATGATGCATGTGCATGTGCGTGTGGGTACATATAGTAAGCACTCTAAAAATGTATTTTCCTTTGATCCAACAATTTCATCTATAAGATTTCCTAAGGGAGAAAAGTAAACAATCTAGTTCTTTCATAGATACTAATGACCTTTATCTCCCTGTCCTTTTTTTCTTTTTATAACATTTCAAGCGAATTTATTTTTTGTCATAGCATCAAAACAATTCTGAATGACATTTTCTCCTTTATCATTGTTTTAGGGGCTATAAACTCTAATCCACATGGCTCAAAAGCCATGGTTTATAATTTTCAGATATTTTCAGAGATGTTTGTCAAATAAAGAAAACAAATTTAAAGACAATATTAATAAAATACCAGTGGGGTGCCTGGGTGGCTGGGTCGGGTAAGCGACTGACTCTTGATTTTGGCTCAGGTCATGATCTCAGGGTGGTGGGATCGAGCCCTGCATGGGACTCCTTGCTCAGTAGGGACTCTGCTTGAGATTCTCTCTCTCCCTCTGCCCCTCCCTCTCCCCCACCCCCTGCATGCACTCTCGCTCTCTAAAAATAAATAAATAAATAAAATCTTAAAAAAACCCACAAAAAACAAAACAGCAGGAAGAATCTAAAACTTTTCTAAAATGCAAAGTCTATCAAAAAATACAGGAGGACATGACCTGGGTTTTACTTTGAGTTAAAAAAAATTTAAACTAAACCAGATTAAAAGCAAACCATGAATTGCAATTTAATTTGGCACAAGGACCGGAGTCTTAGTGTTTGGAGTGGAGAGGTGAACGCTAAGACCATCTCCTGTTAGTTATGCATTGATGTCAACTGGGCACATTCTATGGAAGGGTCTTAGCAGAGGGGAAGGCAGAAAACAAAAAAGTGGCTCCAGGCACTTGAAGCACCAGGAGTTGCAAGATTTGGAGGGACACTCATCATCTGCTTTGTTGTGCGAAAATTGTGGAGGTCTGCACTGTGATCTGCTGAAAGCAAAAATGCTGTAATATGCAAGGCTGCCATGTCACATATCGCAGCGTAATATTAATTTATTGCAAGGAAGCAGCCATTACCAGGATTCATAAAAGGGGTAATTAATGGTCTTCTTAGCTTTTTAAAAAATTGGAAAATAAACGGCCATTTACTAGTTGTTTTGAAATGCTAATGAATTATGGTGGGATCATTTCCAGTTAGTCAAGCTTATGTCCCCACAAGCTAGTTTTGCAAACACGGTTCAGAACCCAAGTCAACGCTGTGCATACGCAGATCTTTTCAACATGTATTAAATGGAAACAAGAGGTTCTTAACTCAAGAGATTTCCTTTACCTTCTCAGCCAGGGCTCTTGGTGCCATCATGGGGCAAGGTGAGCATGAATCCCCTGGGGACATCATTTCCGAAGAGACCCCCCCCCCCTTAGGGACGGTCCTAAGCTCCTCCTCGTGGAGTAGCTGATCCCAAGGAAGCAGGAAGGCAGAGAAGCCCCCACAGTAGGCACATCTGTTACTCAAGAAATGTGACCCTGCTTTGGCCAATCAGAATAGGAAACGCACTGGTTCAGAAAGGTGTAGAGACAGCTATCTGACTGAGCGAGATCTGGGCCAATCTGGGAAGGGGGGGGGGTAGTGCAGGTCTGTCTGGCTAATCTCTTTTTTAAGAATTTTTTAAAAAAGATTTATTTATTTGAGAAGGAGAGAGTGAGAAGATGGGCAGAGGGAGAGGGAGAGACTCTCAAGCAGAATCCTTGCTGAGCAGGGAGCGGGACTCAGACGGGGCTCGATCCTTGGACCCTGGGGTCATGACCTGAGCCAAAATCAAGAGTCTGCCACTTAATCCACTGAGCCACCCAGGTGCCAGTGCCACGCCCCCCACCCAACCCCACCAATCTCCTTTAAAGAGACTTTTCATTTCTAATAGGAGAGCTTCCATGGAAATGTGTGCTTGCATATACACACAGACACACACACCCCTCAATCCCTACCCCTTCAATCCCCTGTCTCACCTATTTTGGAATATTTCCCCCAGTTCACATATAAGAATCATAGCTTTTGTGCAAACCTATCTGCTAGTGCCAACGCCTGCCTAGTCACCATTTAAGAAACTTGAAATAAACAGCCTTGTGTCTCCGCTCCACCCCCCCCCCCCCCCCGTAAAAACAATTACCAATTGAGCACAAAAATGCCCAGTGAAAAACAAATAAACAAACAAACAAAAAAACCCTCAAAACGGGGAGCAGTCACATTTTGGGGGAGGGTAACAAAAGCTTTTATTTGCAAAGGCCCAGAGCTGGAGAGATTTTTTTTTTTTTAATTCGCATAATTCGCAAAGCACACTGCTCCCTGGGAACAGAGATGATGCCGTGAGCCCCTGGGACACTGGGCCCCTTCCCTCGCTTCCATGGCAAAAGGAAAAAAGCTGCTTTAATTGTGAAAGTTTATTTTTTCACAGCAGACTTTAGAGAAAGACCGTGGGCAATCCGCACTTTGAAGCTTTATACATGGCAGTTACCAACTCTACTTTTATATATTTGAAATAAAAATAGCTCAGCAGCAATTTGCTTCTTTCTGACTCTTGTTTTAAAACTCGTTTGTCTCCTACCTTTGAAGTGCAGAGAACTGTCTTAGTCACCAGCCTTTTTGGATGGCAAAATGTTAATCCTAAGAATTTATTTTCTGTGCTAACAAATGTTTTCCTTGGAGACTTTTTTTTTTTTTTATCATTTAGACAGAACTTTTTAAAAAGATATAAATTAAATCAGATTGTGGGGAAATTTCCCTGGGGAACAACACCTTCATCTATAAGATCCTCCCGATCACTGGAACGCTCCAAGAGCCTCCAGTTCCTCCAGAGAGAAGAAAAATACTTCCCACGAAGACCTTAAGTCAAAGAGTATTTTCTTCTAAGGAGATCGTACCCCAGTGCTATAAAAGGCAAATTATGGTTATAGTAATCAGGTGCCAAACTGAACAACAAAACCAAAAACAGCCCCTGAGCTTTCAGGCATGTCTCCTGTCTGCCCAAAAGTTTCTCCGGTTGCATATGAAAGGTTCTGAGGCGTTTCTCCTGGGCTCTGATCAGCAGATTTGATATGTGGATTTAGATCAATTTTTTCTTATGGCAAATCTATATGTTATTCTCTGTCTTCATTGGGCGCTGTTTGCTGAGTGGCTGTTACTTGGGGGCAAAGGTCGCTCTCCAGCAGCTGAAGCAGCCAGGCAATGTTTCACTCCTCACGAGAGGAGGGTGAGATATTAAATCACACTTGACGTACCTGAGGCGCAGTAACTTCATCCATATTTTATCTGCTGTAAATTTAATACCACAGCACTTTTTAGGGTGATGTATTTATTAACTGGCTGGGATGAGCAGTACAGAAATTCAGTTTGTTCAGGAAAATAAAATGAAGACAGTCTGACAAGTTTATGAAGTAAGCACAATAGCTATTTATTACTTTTTAAACACACGGTTTGCTGAAATGTCTTTAGCAGTGTTTGTTCAATCAATGCATAATGCTTTCTAAATCATCTCTGCTTATTTTTTTTTTTGAATGTTAATAAAGTCTTTTTCTCTGAAAGCCACCTGCTGGCCCCCACTCACCGGGGCTCGGTTTCAGGTGGCTTCCCTGCTGCTCTTCAGGGAGAGAACCACATCTTTGTTCTGCACCAAACGCCCTGCAGAATTGTGGGAAATGGAATTGCATTCAGACCTGCTACGGCCAGTCTCCTGCCCCATAAGTCAGGTGTGAAACTGTTTCAGAGTGACAGTTACCATGAGCACTGCTTCCCTCAATTCTTCTTGCTAAACTTTTCATTCTTCCTTTTCATCCTCTCCTTCCTTCCTTCCTTCCTTCCTTCCTTCCTTCCTTCCTTCCTTCC
>NC_058412.1:82621441-82636561 GCF_002201575.2 Neomonachus schauinslandi | reverse complement strand
TCCTTCCTTCCTTCCTTCCTTCCTTCCTTCCTTCCTTCCTTCCTTCCTTCCTTCCTTCCTTCCTTCCTTCCCTTTCCTTCCTCCTCTTCCTCCCTTCCTCCTCTTCCTTCCTTCCTTCCTTCCTCCCCTTCCTTCCTTCCTCCCCTTCCTTCCTCACCTTCCTTCCTTCCTTCCTTCCCTCCCCATTCAACACTCTCAGTGTTTCACAGCTGGTGTGCTCCTAAATCCTTATTTTACCTGCACACAAGTGACAGGCTTTGCTCTGGCGATCCACAGGCCTGCCCCACTTGACCTTTCTCTGTCTGCTGGCATGAGAAGTCAGCTCTTCACTGAAAGGGAAAATGAGGTCTGCTCCATTGGTTTGTATAATCATGATGTCTGATGAAACATCGTTTTCCTTCTCTTTCTTGAAAGAGCAAATCTTGAGGACTTGGGTCGAGCTGAGCCCTCTGTAAGTTCTAGCGAGTGGGGACAGCATTCTTGTGGCTAGAAAGGTTGCCCTCCTCTTTCCAGTTGTGGATCATTTTCTTTGGTGCTCTTTGGCTTTCAGTCCATGTGGTCACCAGCCTGCAGCCAATATCTCTAAGGAAAACAGGAAGGCTCTCTACCATTGAGATTAAGTCGAAGTGTCCTAATTCCAGAAAACAGGACTAGAGCAGTGGGTCTCCAAGTGTGTTTTGAACCACCAGCAGCAGCATGCCTTGGGAACTTGTTGACTCTGCAAATTCTCTGGCACCACCCCCTATATCAGAAATGAGGAGGAGTGTGTGTGTGTGTGTGGAGGGGGAGAGGGTCAGTGGTCCACGTTTTAACAAGCCCTCCAGGTGATCCTGATGACCGTTCAAGTTTGAGAATCACTGGAATCAAGTCTTGATGAATTACAAACCAATGATCTATGTGTAATATCAGTGTCCTCAATTTGCCCCCCACCCCCACTGCCCCAATATAGCAGGCTTCTGGCAGGATCTGCCACGTCATGATCCTCAGGGAGGGAGCACAAATTTGACTGCCTTTAGAAACACTGCTCTGACAAAGTACATTCCAATGCCAAATACAAATACTGTTTTGGATTACTCAGTATATTTAGAATCATCTCTTGGCATAGCTTCTTGTGAGATGACTCAGTCTTGCTTTAGGAAGGGGATGGGCCAGAGGGACTGGCATTTTTTGAGGGAAAGAAAACTCCCATCAGTAAATCTCTTTAAAAGTTAACTCCTACAACTTTTTATTACAGTGATGATATATGCATTTATGTCCTTTTGGTCTTCATAATGCATTTTCTCCTAAAAATAAGATCTGAATATTTTCAGAAAACCTTTCAGTTCAATTGGGTATGCACTGTCTCCTTCCTGGCCCCCTCCCATGGCATGATTTTAAAATAAACAGAATATATAGAGAGGGAATACTTCAAACCTATCTTTTTATCATCATTTTAAAATATATTAGCTCTTTTTACTTTCCTGAGTGCATCATTCCAAAATGCATTTCAATTCATCCCTTGATGTTCTTCCTCTCTGAAGTATTGGAGGATGCAAATCTCCAGGACATATAGTTGCCTCTGACCGAGTGTATCAAACCAAATTATCAGAACATGAGCTTTGAATCTTTTATTCTGGGGGGTTGATTGCATCATAGTCGATGTGTCAAGAAAATAGGGTTACTACGGTGCTGGCAAGTCACAAAAGAACTTGAATTCACCTCCAAAATTTGGGGATACATTTGGGTTTCACAATTTGGAACTGAGATGGAATTATAATCTGGTGTCTGACCTGAACTGTTTCTTTTAACTACAAAATGTGTTTCTCTTAAGAAGGTCACATTGAAATGAAGGGAAACACACTGTGATATGACCAGAGCAAAATTAAATGAGTTTCCAGAGCCTAAATCTCTGAAATCTGTCCTTCCCTTTTACTCCAGGCTCATAACAAAGCATTCATTAAAAACAACAACACTACTCTGAGAGCTTTTAATCGTATACATAATACACATCTTACATATTACAAATCTTTATAATTCTGAACTTCAGCAAATGAAGGCAAAAGGAAACGCTACTAATTAGGATAGCCTGTTATATAAAGCAGTTTTGTTTTCCATACAGCTGATCATGACACAATTGTGGCTCATGAAATCAATTTTGTTGGTCATGATCTGCTTTAAAAAATTAAATTAAAGAAACTAGACTAAACTAAAATGGAACGTTATAGAAAATAACAGCATATATTACAGTATATAGTGAGGTTAAGTCTTATTTCCAGGAAATGTTTTAGTGTAAGTGTGTATATGAGTGTTCATAAAAACACCGACAAGAGAGGATTGAATATTTATAGTTAGTGGTTTTGTTATTAGTGATTTGTCTGCATCCTCTTACCTTTAACAACAACAAAACAATAGCGAAAGCCCCCCCAAATAAATTCAGGCTAGAGGTTGCTGGAAGGAGAGGATAGGGTATAGCTAGGCAGGGTTTAAACACAAAGCTTAACACTAGTCCTCAGATACCTTGATTCATTCATTCATTCATTCATTCATTCATTCATGAACCATGAGTAAATTAGTAAATTTCCCTATGCCTCTACTTCCTTATCTGTGAAATGCCCCTCACAGCAGAACCTATTAAATTATTGTGAGTGATAAGGAAAAAATCTGTGTCCTAAGATGGCTGACCAAGCCAGCAAGGGAGTCCCAGCCCCTGCCCCGGGGCTCTTCCGGGTTCTTCTCCCTGCCCTGCTTCGCGCACGTGCTGAGAGTGCCCAGTATGGGGAAGTAGAAGTGTATAAATTACCCCCTTTGTTTGTGCTCGGGGCTCAGACCTTTGGAGATCATTCTCCTCTGAGCCCGCCAGAGTTAAATAAACCTCCTATCCTCCAAGATCTCCGGGTGCTGCTTGGTTCTTCCGTCAGGTGATCCTGTCCAGGTTCCGTAACATGAGGATTAAATCAGTTAATATATGTGCTTAGAATAGTGTAAGTACTAAATGCAGTGTTAGCTATTAATATAAATATTATCTACATTTAATGTACACCAACTATGTATAAGACAGTGCCAGGTTCACAGGGAATCCAAAAATGGTTATCCATTTTCATCTGTGATTGCTCACAGAAGGGGCATTCAGATAAAGCTTCTGTATCTTGCCTTTGGACATAAGTCAACATGAAAGGGATGCCGTCCATGCTTGTTTACTTAAGAAATATTTATCTACCTACCTGGTTGTCTATCTACCATCTATGTATTCTGACAAAAAGAAATAAAAGTCAAGACTTCTGACTAGAGTTTCCAGTAGAGTGGAGGGATGTTAAGAATATTCCAGCCTTGTCAAACTGGGTGATCTTTATCAAGACTCTTCACCTTGTACAATGATCTTCATCTGTGAAATTGGAGATCTGGGCTATTATTTCCAAGGTCCCTTCTGCTGTGGACTGAATTGTGTCCTGACTCCAGTTTGACTGTATTTGGAGACGGGGCCTTTCAGAGGTAATTAAGGTCAAACTAGGTCACGAGGGGGACTCCGATCCTATAGGATTGGTGTCCTTACAAAGGGAAAGCAATGCCTGAGATCCTTCTTGCTCTTTTTCCATGCACACAGAGGAAAGGCCATATGAGGACACCATGAGAAGGCACCCGCTTGAAAGCCAGGAAGAGAGGTCTCAAGGGAAATTGAGTTGGTTGGAACCTTGATCTTAAACTTGGAGCTTCCCAAACTGGGAAGAAATAACCGTCTGTTGTTGAAGCCACCCAGTTTGTGGTATTTTGTATGGCAGCCCCAGCGGACTAAGACAACATCTGACTCTGAGGTTTGAAATGGCTGCAGACATGTGGCAACTGGGCAGTTTCTACCCTCTCTCTTTCCCTGACGGTCCCAGTTCTGGGACTTGAGAATCTTCTCTCTGGGATGGAAGTCAGTCCAGAAACACAGGCCCGGACCTTTGTCCACGTGGAAATGGACAGCCCTCTAGAATAGTTCTCTCATTAATTCTGTACCCTGACACTTTCCCCTAATGAACTGGTAAAGTCAAGGCTTTAGGGAAATACAAATCTGCTTTTTCCAGAAACAACTGACCGAGGAGAATTTCAGTGAATTTCACAAGCTTGTAGTTTTCAGGACAAGACAATGCCTGAACTGGGTTTAATATTGTTCCCCGCAAAATTCACATCCTGAAATCTGTGAATGTGACCTTGCTTGAGAGATCCTCTGGGAAGGATAGCTGTAATCAATTTAAGATGAGGCCATCTGGGATCTAAATCTATGTTATAAGAAGAGGGGCATGTGGTCACAGATGTACAGGGGAGAAGGCCACATGAAGACAGAGGCAGAGATTGGAGTGATGTTTTTATAAGCTGAAGAACAGCATGAATTTCTGGCAAGCGCCAGATACAAGAAGAGGCAAGGAAGGATTCTCCCCTGGAGCCTCCAGAGGGAGGAGCATTTTCTCTCTGACACCTTGATTTTGAACTTCTAGCTTCCAGAACAATGGGAGAATAAATTTCTGTTGTTGTAAGCCACCCAGTTTGTGACAATTTGCTGTGGCAGTCCTAGGAAATGAATGCAGTGCTTAAGAGTAGTAACTGTATTATAAAAATATAAGTGCAAATGATTTATGTTTTGAAACAATATATACAATTTGGTATAAATCAACTGCCCCCTCCCTAAGTGTAAAAATTCCTAACAACCCCATACAACAATGACTGTCATTTAGAATGGTATTCATAAAAATGACAAAAATGCATTGTTCTTCTTTTTGTAAATATCCATTGGTTCCCCTCTATGGGTTAAGTCATAAGCAGTTGTACATTGCACTGCAATTTCATATTACAGGCACACAGTAGGCCTAAGTAGATCTGAGAGGTTGTTTCTACATCCCTTTTCCTGAAGCAGGGGATACAATTTGCGCTGCTAAACTAAGGGAGAGTCAGGTGTGCATTTGGTGAAGAATGAACTATTGCACCAGTTGGAGGTGGAAGAATTGGGACGATGGAAGGGGAGGCCCCACATCTTTGCTTTATATATCAGATGTCCTCATTCAATTTTTAGATGTTTGTCCCATACTTTCTTTATTTTTTTATGCTAAGTAATCTGAAGTTCAGGGCTTGTTTACAAATCGCCGAAGACTCAGTGTCCATTACACTCTGGATGAGGAGCTGGGGATTCAGGGATGCTGAAGACAATCTTTCTTGTCCAAAGAGTGTGCCCGGCCCAGTGCCTGAAATGCACATGAAAATTAAAAAAAAAAAGTATAGAATGTAAAAAACAAACAAATCCAGAAAAGAGCCAGGGATGCCAGCAATCACCTCTGCAGGAGGCCTCCAGCTCTGTTGCACCTGAGCAACAGTGTATCCTTGGGAGGTAGGAAGTGCTTCTGAAGGGGGAGGAAGCAGGGGAGCAGGGTCACCAGCCTGGCGCCTGGTGTCACACGGAGTTGCCTGATGTGGTAGGAAGAGACCTGCCTGCGGAGGAAGCCTGGGGACCAGTCTGGCTAAATGAGGTGGGGCCCTTTCTTGGAGGAGTCTGTTCCTTTCCCCGCAGCGAGGACTGTAATGAAAGGGCAAATTCGAACCTGTTGTCTTTCCCCAGGATGACTCTTGCCACACGTCGGGTTATTGGAGATGGTGATGACAGAGGCGGGGGACCCAAAGGGAACTATTTCCTTTGGCTCAAGTTCCCGAGGTTCAAGACTCACAGTATGTGGAAGACCTTTGAGGTTAAGGCAAAAGCTGCATTTCTACAGGAGTTTCATTTTCTCTTAAAATCGCACTTACCCGAAGCACCTGCGGATTTCGCAAGCGCAAGCAGAAGAGGTGAAGTGGAAGTGAAGGTGTGCACGACATTGCCCGGTGCCCAGTGGGCGCCTGGGCCTCCGGCTCCATATGCTGATCTCCTCTGCTCGCGAACCCACCCTGTGTGGTGCCCGCGACGTAATTCTTGTCTCATCACAGGGTACGCCCAGAGTGCCGGGCAGGGAGTTGAGTGTTTTGTACGGAGGTTTGAAATAGGAATCTGAAGGCCCCTTCGCCATCGGTCGGAGAAGGGGGGCTCGGAGTTTGAATTTCTACAAGCCATACAAGGTGACTTTGCGGGTTTTCAGAGGTTTGAGAGTCACTGAGCTACACTCCGGGGAATGGCCAGGAGGGCGTCTTGGGACAAAGCTGCCTTTGTATGTCCCCTGACGTTTGGACCCTCATCCCACATCATGAAACACAAGTGAGAGATGGATGGTAAAGTCATTTTCATTGTTATCCAGGAGGATTGTGACGGGGAGATTGGGGGGGAGGGAGGTGAGAGAGAGCGGGGGTCAAAAGAAGTAGTAAAGGAAAAAAAAGTCTATAAGATGAGAAAGGCAAATGAAGCAAAGAAATGACATGAATGAACAATTGAAGCGGCAGGAGAGGAAATATGACAGGTCCTCTCTCAAGGAAAAGGGAGAGAAGATCAAATATTTCCACTTCATTGGCTCCCTTTTGTTCCTCTATGAGCCCCACCATTTCCCACTTTCTACCTCCTTCACTTCCTCAGAGATGGTGAGGGGGTAGACAAATTCATATCCACAGGTGAGAGGGCAAACCAGCACTCATGAATGATTTGTCCTCGCCCACTTGGCACAGAATGAGAGTGATAAAAATAGCCCCTTCTCCCTGTCCACCCAAACAGTGATGGCAAAACAGAATCAACAGGCCCCATTTCACTTCCTTTACAATTCAACTCAAATGAGAGAATCAGGCTCTCTGGTTGGCTTTGAAAACCCTCTTTAGGGTTCTGATTGGTGTGGCCCTTTTGATGTGCATCCCTGCTTAAAAATCCCTGGGCTGGACCCTCCTGAGGGCCTTTTTTATTTTTTATTTTATTTATTTATTTTTTTAACTCCGACAATCGATTTTTACCAAGTATTCTTAGTATAAGTGTCACAGGTGTGTGGGGAGGCATTTCGTTCTGCTTTGGGATCTAAAATAGAAAGCCCCCAGTGTTTCTTAAATGTAGGCCAATGATTTCCTCCCACACCGTCTGCGCCCCTGTTTGTTTTAAGCGTGGCCTAATTTCATGTTAGGAGTGGGTCTGGGAAGGCAACCATTCTCCCAGAATATGAAAGGATGGACGTATGGATATCAGCTCTGGGGATGAGAAGTAGACTTGAAATGCCTCCCCAGAGGCCTTGGTTGCTGGTGAAACGGAGAATTTGCACTCCAGTTAAAAATAGGCTTCAAAAAGAAAGTGCTGGGGGTGGGAGGAAGTACCAGCCATTTAGCTTTTGATCAGTGGGATGAACTGATAACACTTTAGGCCAGGGAGATGTCAGTCAGCCCAGCATGTGCCGAGGGGACCACACGGCAGGGGAAAGAAGAGCCGGGAAGGGAAAAAGTGGGTGGCAGGAAGGGAGGGCTCTGAGCCGGCTCTGGTGCAAGTTGCTGGGGGCTTCTAGAGGCCTTGCTGTCCTGTGCTGTTGGAGCGCGGTGCTGATGGCCAGTAGGAGGGATGAGGTCCGAAGCTCTGCTTGGTTGACAGTTGCTATGGTCTGAATGTTCGTGTTCCCCCCAAATTTGTATTTTGAGACTTAATGCCCAATGTGATGGTATTAGGAGGTGGGCCTTTGGGGTTGTGATTAGGTCACAATGGCAGAGCCATCATGAATGGGATTAGTGTCCTTATAAACAGCAGCCCAGAGAGCTGGCCCATTCCTTCCACCACGTGAGGACACAAGGAGAAGGGGGCTGTCTGTGAACCGGGAGTCTGGGCCGAGTGCCCACTGTGTGCCCCTTCCCCCTGTAGACTCACCCTCTGTTGTAGTCTCCTCAGGCCGCTGTAACAGAGTGCCACACGCTGGGGGGCTTAAACAACAGACATTTGCTTCTTGAAGTTCTGGAGCCTGCAAGGCCAGGATCAAGGTGCTGGCTGATTCAGCTCCTGATGAGGGCTCTCCTTGGGAGTTGCAGATGGCTGGCTTCTCGTTCCGTCCTCATACGGCCACTTCTTGACTTAGGAACAGGGGGAGAGAGAGGGAGCGGAGAAGAAGGGGTAGGAGGAAGGAGAGGAGGAGAGGGAGGGAGAGAGGTCCTCTTCTATAAGAAGGCCACTTATAAAGGCCAGTAATCCCATCATGAGGGCCCCACCTTTATGACCTCAGCTAGCCCAAATTATCTCCCAAAGGCCCCATCTCTAAATACCATCCCATTGGGGGTTATGGCTTCCACATATCAATTTTGAGGAGACACAACAGTGAGTCCATTATACTCTCATCAACTTCACCACAACCTGAGAGGCCAACATTAGTCCCCCAGTGTACAATTGAGTCAGTGGGGCTCTGAGCAGAGCTGGAATTGGAGCCCACTTGGTCTTCAAAGCCATGGGTTTGCTGCTAAGCCACTCCAAATTCTCACCCACTCACTAGCTACCTTGTCAGTTGGGTCCTTTCTCCTGTCCCTCATCTCCTGACTGGGAGGTCCTGTCACAGCTGCCTTCTAGGCATACAGATGATTCTTGTCATTCTTGAACTTTGCTGCATGTTAGGGTCTCCTGGGGATCCTTTGAAAGATCCCCTTGCCCTGGCCCACCCTGATGCAGATTAATTCAGAATTTGTCGGTGATGGACTGTAGGAGAGGGAACAGTTTTCCTCCACCCTCTTAGGGTTCCTGGTTGGGTCTGATACTTAAACTGACAGAAACAGATTAATAGGAGAAAAGCATACACATTTATTTAATATAAGTTTTACATGATACTGTAGGCTTTACAAGGAAATGAGGACACAAAGAAACCATTCAACCTAAGTATTGTTATGGTAGGTTTGATAAAGAGTAAACAGTTGTGGAGAAATGTCTAACATGCCAAGGTGCCATATTTTGGGGTGGTGTTTCCTGAACCCCATTAGGACCGAGGCATCAGTATTTCTTAAAGCTCCCCAGATTTTTGCAATGTGCAGCCAGCTTTGAATGTACAGAATATGACAAACAAGCGGTGTTTTCCAAATAACATTTGTTGAGCATCTACTTCGTGCGAAGCACTTGGGAGACAAGGATGAATGCCATCACTCCCATGCACACTAAAGGTAGGGGAGAGCTATAAAATGCAAATTACGATGTTTCTCACCTACTCACCTTGCTTGGAGCACTTTGAATTAAAGTGTTTTTAATCTTCTTAAGTGTATGGTCAGGTCTTGCTCATCCATGATGATGGGGACAGGGTGCCATAAATAGATGAGCTCCACAGATAATTTATTTTTCTTATTGCACCATTACTTTTGACCTCTTTCCTCATCAAACCTTCAACAAAAGCTGCTGATGTGCAGCAAAATGGACTCATTTGAGCCTCATCTCTATTTTTCTTGCTCAACCTTTTGTGGAGGTGCTAATGAGGATTAAGTCACCCAAAAGGTGGGCAGCAGCAGGGGGCATGCAGAGATTCAAAGAGCCTGCATCATCTGCTCAAGATATTTTCTAAGTTTTATTTATTTTCAAGGAGATAATCACAATAATATGCAAGCGGGGGGGGGGTGCTGCTGGTGTGAGAGTTTGTATTATATCATCACAGAGTCCTATTAGATTGTATTTCAGTGTGGATGCAATCCAACCACTGGGCTCAAAGTAGGGCACTCAAGATTGATGGCTACTGATCATCTTGTCAAGTTCAGAGTCCTGCCAGAACCCTTGAACCTAAATTTGACCATTGGTGGCCAATCGGCTTCCAGCTTTTGGTAATACTCCAACTCAGCTTTTGCAGACCGCTACCCAGCATCTCACCATTTTCAATGCGTCTCCTTATTTCTGGATTGGTGAAGCTTGCTGTGATTCACATGAACTCCGCAACCTCTATTTCCCCATTTCTAAATTGGGAAGTTTCCCGTGATACTCAGGAAGATGTGTGGATTAAAGAAGATCAAACATGAAAAAGTGTTCAGTATAACACCCAGCCCTGGCACCTAAGCTCACAGCCAGTGTTAAAAGGACTTCCATCTTTTTTCCTTGTGTTGTCTCCCTCTTGACTTCTAGAACCGAGAAAACTTAAGCTTCTGTTTGTTTCAAAGGGCAACAGCTCCATAACTTGTTCCATTTCTTTACCACGTCTGAGGACATTTATGGAATAAAAAGGCTGATCTGAAATTAATGAGCTTGGTGAGGATCTTAACACTTAAGAATTTCAACTAGTTCAGGGGCATCAATTCCTTTGGCCAAGACTTTTCCAGTCGAGATACTTAAAATATCATTGTTTATTCAGTGATGTGAGCACTTCTGGGGTAGAGTCATAAAATGGCACCTGAACAAAAACACCAAAGTCCAGAATAGTGGATCTTACAAATGGAAGCAATATTCAAATGGAATTTCTAGCTGGAAACAGATATCTAGAGGTCTGGTTTCTGGAGAAGAAAGGGGAAGATAAGCCAAGAAAATGGCAGCTTCAAGACCAGTAGGAAACCCAGGTGCAGGACTGGATCTTATCGTTGTGCCCACTGGTTCATGGCTGGGAGCATCCAGCAAGAGCTGGAGAGTGGTGCTGGTGACATTGGTCCTGGCTTTGTACGGGGCCACCAGCTGGGGCGCCCCTGGCCTCAGCAGGACAAACGAGAGGGGATCTTTTTGCTCATCTCTCGGTCACGAGTCCACTCTGTGGAGAAGTGCCTCTTTCCTCTTCCCAGATCTACCTGAGTGACTGCACATGTAAATAGAATGGCTATTTTTGTTAAACAGAGCTTAACTATTTCTGAAACAGCCATTTATTTGTGAAGACTATTTTATGTTAATTTAATTATAAGGAAATTGAAAAGTGTAATACATAGCTAAGCCCTTAAGGCCGGTTAATCTATTTGGATTGTAACAAATATAATTTTTATTAGCTCAGCCTATTTGGATGGTAACGAGTGTAACCTTTCCATAGACATTACAGACTCTGAGTTATGGTCTATTTTTATGTAAAACCAGCCTTGAGTAGAATAAAAAGAAAGTTCTTTAATCTGTCATTGTATTATGGAATCATTATATTAATGAGAGTAGAATCTGAGCCATTCCTATTATCTTAGAGTGGAGCTCATGTCTTCTCTTGGTGTGATTGGGGAAAAAAACAAACAAAACAAAACAGGTAGTTTTGAGAAAAATGATCAGCCTTGTAGAGAGGTAAGCTATTCTGAAATCTCCTGTGGATAAAAAAAATCTCCTGTGGATAAAATCTCCTGTTGATTTTTTAAAAAGATTGTATTTATTTATTTATTTATTGAGTGAGTGAGTGAGTGAGAGAAAGAGAAGGCACGCATGAGGCGGGAAGGAGCAGAGGGAGAGGGACAAGCAGGCTCTGTGCTGAGCACAGAGCCCATGTGGGGCTCGATCTCACAACCCTGAGATCATGACCTGAGCTCAAGCTGAGTCGGATGCTTAACTGACTGAGGCACTGAGGGACCCCAAAATATGTTGATTTATAAGAGGGAAAGTCACTCATTTTTTCCAGCTAATCAGACCCTATATCCAGAACCTCAACTATCTTGGAACACAGTTGAGTGCTTGGAAAGAAGTAAAAAAAAAAAAAGGCCCCAAGAGGCCAAGATGGTGTCAGATAGTCTGAGTGCCAGGATAGCTCTTTTCTTTCATAGAAAAGTCTCCTATTTTATCCGGTTTCCCAGCCCTGGACAGACAACAAACATGACAACCAATACGGTGAGATTTATATGCTGAATCACTCAGCAGGGTCAAGAACACTGACTCTGGAGCAAGACTGGCTGTTCTAATCCCAGCGTTGCCGCTTACTTCCCGGGTGACCTACGTGCCTCAGTTTCTCCTTCCATAAAATGGGGATGACAACTGAAGTGCCTGCCTTAGAAAGTTGTGTGAGGACGTGGAGATGGGAATAAATGTAAAACACATTAAACAGCTCCTGGCACATAGATAGCCCGACGTGAGCATTAATAGTGCATCCTTCCCATACCAATGGGGGGTAGCATTACTGCTGTTTTCATTTTTCCAAAATGCCATTTTATTTTTTAGGCTCTGGTGCCCATATGACCCGGCCACATTGCACGATCTTGAACTCTTCTTCAATGTCATTTTTTTTCACTATGCTAAAAATAGCTTTGAAATGTATACACATTTTTTTTTTTTTTTAAAGATTTTATTTATTTATTTGAGAGAGAGAATGAGAGAGAGAGAGAGAGAGCACATGAGATGGGGGAGGGTCAGAGGGAGAAGCAGACTCCCTGCTGAGCAGGGAGCCTGATGTGGGACTCGATCCCGGGACTCCAGGATCATGACCTGAGCCGAAGGCAGTCGCTCAACCAACTGAGCCACCCAGGCGCCCCTAAAATGTATACACATTTAAAAGTTCATGCAAAGTTTGGGAAAATTTCAGTATGGTAAGCTTTGATGCTTAACAAAGTTGTACTTCCTCATTGTGTGTCAGGCCTGGGACTGAGTACTTCCTGTATTAGGTGAACATATAGCGTTCCATGCAAACCCAGAAACCTGGACAGCAAGAGTAGGCCTGTGGCTGATTGTCCCTGGACTATCCTCAGGCCAACTGGGATATGGCATCACGTTTAATTGTCACTATAGCTCCAAAGGACAGGCAGCGCCAAGTCTATTTGTAGGTGAGCAAACAAAGCCTTAGAGAAGTCAGATGCTATGCTCGGGGTCCCGTAGCTAGAATGTGGCAAGGCCAGAATTCAAATACAAGTTTGCTCTACTTCAACATGCTTGCCTTGCTGTCTCCTCAAATAGGGGAGAGGAGATGATCTCTCTGGTGTTTCTCCACTAATGGTGTTAATGACACTGATTCGATTTATGAGGGCTCCACCCTGGGACCTAATCACCTTCCAAATCCCTGCTTCCTAATACCATTGTATTGGGGATTAGAGCTTCCATATATGAATTTGGGGAGCACAAACATTCCACCCATAGCCCTTCCCTTCACCTCTAACTAAGAGTCTCTTTGACTTATTCACAACTCTAATAGCTGTTCACTAAAATAGCTGTTCACTTATGAAGTATCTTCCCTGAAGTGTAAAAATCCATAAAGTTTAAGTTAGGGTGGTTCCATTGTATAAAACATGATTTTTCTTGGTTCATAAAGATGTTGGCTCAGAATTCCCCCAAATGGAAGTTCAGGGCGACTTTATATGATTCTAGGAAACTTTGTTTGAGTGAAACTTGATTGACTTGAATCAACGAGTCACTTGGTCCACTCCTTGTTTTAGAAGGAACTGGAAGGACATAAAGGTTAAAGATTCTGGGGCAAACGCTGTGTCACATGTTCCTGGGTTTCCATGGTATCATCCATACTCTTGGGTAGTAGGAGGCAGGGGCCACCTCCTCCGAGCTAGATTCACTTATTCATACATTCACATTCTCACCTATTCAACAGGTATTTTTTTGAGTTCTAATTTGATGCTGAATGCTATAAGAAGCTCTGAAGACTGGACAAAAGCAACCAAGGGGGCCTTTTCTCATTCCATCAATTGCTCAGTCAGGGAATGCTTTCTGAGACTCCTAAGCAGAGAGTAGTCTAGTCCAGTAAACACGGTGACCAACCATCTGGATTTGCCCGGGGCCCAGGCGTTCCCCAGGGAAACTTCCCAGGGCTTTCCCGACCCTCCCAAACTGGGAAAGTCCAGAGCAAAGAGAGGCTAGTTCTAACTGGGATTGGGCTTGGAGGTCCTGTTCTCTGAGAGGGAACTAGATTGGAGTTAATTTCCAGTTTAGTTCATACTTATTAGACCTTCCTCTGAGCACTCTGGCATCCTGGGAGTGCTGGACAAAAAAAAAAAAAGTCCCAGGCTGTTGAATGGGTTGTTGTGGTCCCGACAGGCAGGGGTGGGAAGGGGGCCTGGTTTTATACTGACCTCCCCGTGGGCCAGCACAACCACCGCCATGTTGGATTCCACGGCTTGCCCCCAGCGCCGTTCATGGCCACATGCTCCCAGGCAAAAGGGCATCTGCCAAACTCACGCTGACCCTATTGGACATAACTAGCTGCAGGGGCTGCAGTGGGGATGGGATGGGCGCCAGAGCCAGGCTGCTGGGTTTGACATCCTTCTCCACCTGTTCCTAGCCACCATCATGGGCAAGTTCATGAGCTTTCCTACAGTCTGAAAGATGAAGCTAGTAATGGCCCAGTAGTTGTACCTATTCATAGGGTGGAGCACAGTGTGTGACATGATGCTAGCATATTAGAACATTCCTGCACCCAAAAAGTAGCTGGGGTGCAGTGGAAACAAGAACTAACATAGATCAAGAAACACAAAACTGTCTTACTAAGCACCATCCTGAGCAACAAGGCAGGCTGGAAATGGCCAGGCCTCTCTTCCCATCAGCAGGCAGGGGTAAAGTTGCTTCTACATTGCCTCAGCGCTTGGCCGTGTGGCTTGTTTGGGCCTCTAGGACATCAGCCAATGTGGAGCAAGCAGAAACTTGGTGATGCCGGCCCAGAGGTTGCCCCAAAGCAGCCACACCACAAAGCCCCGGATGTGCCACCCTGGAGAACAGTCCGGCTGTCTGGCTGACACAGCCCTCAGCCCGCTGCCATTGACCAAGGAGGCCCGGGCCAACTCAGGTGAGTCCAGTCAAAGTACCCAGAAAACCACGCAGGTGTGAGAAATTATCAGTTGTTTTTTAACCACTCCATTTTGATGTGGTTTGTTACACTCTTATTCTGTGCCAGGCATTTTAATCCTCATAAAAACACATGAAGGTGGATATCATTAGCCCTATTTTGCAGATCAGGAAGCGGTCTCAAAACACATGCACCTTGTCTCAGGGGTCACACCTGGGCAGTGGCTCTTTCATGTCATCCCAGGGCTGACTGACTCTAACTAGGGTTTTATGTTGTCTTCCATGTTCTTTAGGACATTATAATGTCTTTCCTTTAAAAGAGTATCCTGTGTGTCAAATCTGTTTTAATCCTGGCAAAAATCATCTTTTTTTTTTTTAAATATTTTATTTATTTGTTTGAGAGAGAGTATGAACAGCAGGGAGAGAAAGAAGGGAAGGGAGAGGGAGAAGCAGACTCCCCACTGAGCAGGGAGCCTGATGCGGGCCTCAATCCTAGAGCACTGGGATCATGACCTGAGCCGAAGGCAGATGCTGAACCAACTGAGCCACGCAGGCGCTCCCCATCTTTTATTTATTTATTTATTTATTTATTTATTTATTTATTTATTTATTTA
>NC_058412.1:82617757-82621431 GCF_002201575.2 Neomonachus schauinslandi | reverse complement strand
TTATTTATTTATTTATTTATTTATTTATTTATTTATTTATTTATTTAATCTGAGGGTAACAAAGCAATTTCAAGATAATTTTCTTAGTAGTCATCTGGTTAAGATCAGGAGAAGCAAGTATTCCTCCACAGAAGTCAATTGGATATTAAAAAAAAAAATTTACTGCAGAATGCATATGGGTTATCCTGGCACAGGATGTGGAACCTGTCCATGAAGATGGGCTCCCTTAGTGAGCTGGGTTTGTATCAACCAGCGGCTGGAAGACCTTTGTGTCAAAAGTCAGATATGGTCTCTGTCATAACTAGTCAACTATGTGTTTATAGGGAAAACAGCCATAGACAATACATTAGTGAACAGGCATGGCTGTATTCCAATAAAACTTTTTTTACAAAAATAAGCAGTGAGCTGGATTTGACTTCCAGCCCTCGTTTTTGGAACTCAGCTTTTGAGAATTTAACATGGCAGAGATGCCCTTGACCTTGGAGTTCGTCACCTATTCTCCTCAATATCAGTGGACTTTGCATTATTTCTTCTCTTGCCCTCTCCCTCCCCATCAGTTTCTCTTGTTTTTCTTCCGGCCCTCTCTGCTCCTGCCATGAAAACTCTGAGCATTGTTTTACCTCTGGTGACCCTTGAGGCTAAAGGGTGTGTTGACCCAGTATCAGCTAAGCTGCTGTGTGACTTTGATCAAATCAGTTACCATGTGTGCCAGAATATAAGGCAAAATCCCCTTTCCTCCACATCAACACCAAATTATCACACACACACACACACACACACACACACACACACACACAAAGGCAGTAGCCTTATATTTGACACTTTGCTAACCCTTCTTTTTCTACTGGGTGTTCTGTCAATCACCTTTTTTTTTTTTCCCCCCAACAAAGTACCACTTGGGGAAAACTTTAGAGCCTGAAACCATTTCAATTAGTTCTGTCTTTTGATGCTTACAGAGGTAAGCCAAGGACTTTCTATTAGTATCTTGTAAGCTTATGAACTTTCAAATCATACTTCATAAAATCTAAGGTAAAGGTACCACCATGGGATAGATAAACAACTGTTCTACTATTCCGTGGCTTGAGATAATGGATTAAAAGTTCTGTATCTCAAACAAATCAGAGGTAAACAGAGGTGACATGCAAAGCCATACTGATTTAGATGAGTCCAAAGTGGCTTGTATAATGATGGCAAAGGTCTGATGGTTTTGAATCTTTTTTTTTTTCATAAAGTGTGAGGTTGAAAAACAGTAATAGTTCTAATATGTTATTTTCTGTAAGACATTTGTCATATCAAGGATTCTGATAATGATATCTATTGTATAATATTGTTATGGGAATTAAATGAGAGAATGAAGACCGAGCAAGCACCTGAAATCCAGGAAGTGTTCATCATATTAACACTCATTTTTCTTTCCTTTTAATAATAAAAGGAAATACCTGGGAGAGAAATCCGTTCAGTCCAGTGTTTAATTCAAGGAACTAGTGTTCCATAGAACATGGTGTGGGAATCCCTATGGTTAATTTTGTGTGTTCATATGGCTGGGCCATTCTGTCCAGATATTTGACCAAACATTATTCTGGATGTCTCTATAAAGGTGTTTTTTATGGATGAGGTTAACTTTGAAATCAGTAAACTTTGAGTAAAGCACATTATGCTACATTATGGTGGGTAGGCCTCACCAAATCAGTGGAAGGCCTTAATAGAACTCAGTCTGACTTCCTCTGAGCAAGAAGGAACCCTGCTAGTGAATTTTCTCTGGATTCAGACTATACCTCTCTTCTGGGTCTCCAGGCTGCCCGCCTCCACAATCTCAAGAGCCAATCCCTTAAAATCTCTTTCTCCTTATATATGCCCTGTTGGTTCTGTTTTCTCTGAGAATCATGACTAAGACATCTACCTTCCAGCTAACATTTTAGGAAACAGACCAGGCCAAAGAGGATTAGGAGAAAATCATGAAGATGGGGGAAAAATTAAGCTTTGGTTAGAGAAATGATTTCTCTGTGTCAAACAGTCTCATGATATTTTGAATTCCTTTTAAAATAATGAAATTGTATTTGGCTACTGCCAAGTGGATCTGCGTCCTCTCTGTTGAGATTGCTCATTGTCTTACCTGATAATTAGGCAGATGGGATGAAAAGACAATTGTCATTCTCTCTGAACTTGAGCTCACCTCAGGAATTGTGTGTGTGTGTGAGAGAGAGAAAGAGAAAGAGAGAGAGAGAGGGAGAGAGGGAGAGATATTATTTTAATAAACACAGAAGGGAAGTATAGAGTGGGAGGAGGAGGAAAACGAAGGAAAGTTTTAAGTTTCATATTTCAACTTGAAAACCATTGTGGGAAGTATCAGTGTCCCTCAAAGGAAAAAGGATACACACTTGAAAGGGGGCAGGATATGAACAAGAGAGGGTGTAATGGGCTGCTGAGTGGAGAAGGAAGCTCACCATATGCAGTGTCCTGAGGGAAACGTGGATAAACAAAGCCAGAGGCAGGCTCACTTCCGGAAGTAATGGGGGACCCAGACCTGAGCCTGGGGAAGGCAGCTGGGGAAGAGGACCACAATGGTGCCTCAGGAGGGGGACTCCAGGTGACTTCCCACAGATGCCCCAAACGTTTATGAGTCACATGTGCAAAGAAAGATAAGCCCTGAAAGCACTTTATAGTCAAATCCACAGAGGTCACAAGTTTTGAGGGCAGCTTGGGGGAGAAACACAAATAAAGATGTTAAGGATTTGGATCCGGAGGAAAAGGCACGTGGAGTTTGAACATCGACTAGACCTATCGGGTGACAGAGAGAGCAATATTGACAGCGTTAGATGGCCGCTTCGGTGGAAATTTTACAAATAGGACCAACTCTTTAAAAATACTTTCCATGGAGGAGGTGTCAGAGAATGTTAGCTAGGAGCCAAAGGGAAAATAATGCTTAACTTAAAGGGTAAGACAGGGACCACGGGCGTGAGGAGTTTAGAGGCATTTTAAGCTAGCTTGGCTCAAATTTAAAAGTAATTAAGCCATGTTATATATTACCTGTTAATGTGTCCACATTAATGGTTAAAATATAAACAATGAAGGCAATTATTAAATGTGGAAGTGGTCTAACTCCAGAAGAGAGTAATGGGTTTTGTGTATATTTCAAAGAATGCTGATGTAGGTCAATGAAATTATACACCATTTTGGGAAAAACTAAGTATACATATAATAACAAAAAATAAGTGGATGGCAGTCTTTCCAAATTCTTCCAAAATCATCTACCTCTAAATGCACTGTATCCTTATGATCTCAAAATCTTGGTTTTACTGTGTACAAGAAAGGCAGAACAATTGGGGAGCCAGCATAAATATCAAGAGGCTAAAACCTGTCACAAGGGTGAGTTAACATTGGAAGAAAAAAAATCTTTTCCTGTGTTTACCGATACTTAAAATTTTCAAACCTCAAAGTTGCATTGACATTTTATTTTTGGAGCAGCAGAGGTGAATTTAGCCTAACATTGCTGGGTGTAATATGACTCCTCCCCATCTGCGTAAGCACACCGCCACCCCAAAAAAGAGAGAGAGAGAGAGAGGAGGGAGGAAGGGCGGGAGGGGAGGGAGAGAGGGAGAAAGAAAAAGAAAGAAGGAAGGAAGGAAGAGAAAGAAAGAAAGAAAGAAAGAAAGAAAGAAAGAAAGAAAGAAAGA
>NC_058412.1:82437019-82617747 GCF_002201575.2 Neomonachus schauinslandi | reverse complement strand
AGAAAGAAAGAAAGAAAGAAAGAAAGAAAGAAAGAAAGAAAGAAAGAAAGAAAGAAAGAAAGAAAGAAAAGGAAAAAGGAGCAAGAAAAACCTCTCATTTGGGTGCATCTTTTTATGCTAAAACATATGAATGAACATGATATGGGCATAATCTACTTTGGTAGGTGAGCAGCCGCATGCACAAACCATCCCTGGAGACCTTCTTTCCTTCTCAGGGATGCCCATAATATGTGTTTGCTTCAGGGCTGGTAAGGGGAGTCGCTTCCTGCCTTGTGGAGACATTGCTAGGCTGTTACCCCTGGCATATATTGTGCTGTGATTTTAATTAAAGCATTTGAATGCTGGCAGGTCAGTATTGTTAGCAGGGATGTCTGATTAATTGCTTACTGCTTTGTTACAGCTATAAATGGGATGTTGTGAGGGTACATGTTAGGATCCAAACAATTCCCCCTGGAGTGGACGAGTAAATGGACTTGGGGGCAACCAGTCCCTTTCATTTGGAGCGTGAGATAGGAGAAAAGCCAAAATTGCACTGGTCACCCGATGATCCCACTTAAAGATGCTATAGTTAAAAATGCTTCCCAGCGCCGGATGGTGGGCCGGGGCAACTCTTTATATGTGACACCACCAGCCCCAAGGTACAGGGAGGACTCGGCAGGTAAAGCACTCTACTCTCCCCCAGCCAAATTAATAAATGTGCAAATTAAAAAGGATGTCAGAGCACTAAAGAAACATCTGCTAACCAAAGTAAAAAAGTAATGATGATGATGATAAATAGGGAGAGACAAAAGGGATTTCTGCTTCAGGCAAATTTCCACCCAGCTGCACCCTCCCGTAAGGAGCAATCAGTTACCCATGAGGGTCTCGCACTGGCGAGACAGTTAGAACATTATCTTTGAGCGTCCAGGTGATAGACTTGTAGACTATTGACACTCTAATATATTACCAGACACTGGCAACTGTCCCAGTTCAGGGTTTCTCAGATTTGGCTCCGCTGACTTTTTTGGCCAGAGAACTCTTTGTTGTAGGAGCTGTTCTGGGCAGGCAGGATGGTTAGCAGCATCCCCTGCCCTCCACGCACTAGGATGCTTGCGTCTGCCCTCCTGCGCCCTGGTCATTAATAACAAAAATGACTCAGCCGTTGCCAAGCTTCCCGTGGGGGGCAACACTGACCCTGGTGGAGGACCACTGCCCCAGTTCAAGTTGCTGGAACATAGTACCCTCCGTTGGAACATGCGCCGATGGACAAACAGTAAGTATAGTAGTACAGTGATAGAGATGACCCGTTAAGGATTTACTTGTAATATTTCGGCGCGGTAACAACCAGGGTCAGCTTGCATCTTGTAAGCCATATGTTCCATACAATAGTTGCAAATGATGAGCCCTCTTAGGAAATTAAAAATATTCACATTTTAGGAATTCGGGCTCCTGGGCACACTTCTTGTACACACATTTTCGATTTGCAGTGCTTTCACTTTGCTCCCTTCTGCCGGAAATTTGGAGGAGTGATGTCTTCCTCAGCAAGACAGTAAACAGTTTTGGTTTTCATGAGGCAACCCACCGATGACTCTTTTCACAACTTAAAATGATAAAAAGAATCTTGTGGCAAAACTCTTAGAGCATCCTAAGATCTTGCCCCTGAACTTCCTGTTTAGAAACAACATAGCAATTACTAATTGTACTTATGTCCCAAATCTCTACAACCAGCTGTCTGTGCTTTTTGTTGTTGTTCACGAAGCAGGTGAAGTCAGGACTAATTTTTAGAATTTACATGGGTCACCTGGGAAAATTCCGGGCTGATTATTCACCATGACGGTTTACTTTACCCCTGTATTTGTTTTTAGAAAATGAATTTCTCTGTATCACGTTGTTTATAATGGCACAACTTATAACTGATACCTAATGATAAGATTATCACTTTATGAAACTCTAAGAGAGCCAAATGCAGTGATGGAGAAATGTTTGGGATATTACAGCTCTATTGCCAAAACGAGTCTTGTCCATTATTTCTGTAAATAAGGGCTAAGTCTATACCCAAATCCATCTAACACAACAGTTTTTGACAATATACTGTTAGGACACCAAAGGAGTCTCTCCTTTTCATATAGTCTCCTAGCCGTTTCCAGTTTATTCAAATATTCGTCGTAAAGGAAATATTGACATGTGGAAGCCCATGATGAATAGATACAACAGGTCCTCCTACTGGACCCCATAATCCTGCACACACTCAGACGCACACTTGCAATCCTGATTTCCAATAGAAATCACATTTTAGAAGTTTCAGATGAGACCTTAAAACTAATCAAAATCTCCCTCAAATCAAAGACTTCCTTCTGCAAGTACAGTCTAGGCTTCCTCAATACTAAATGGTTGGAAAAACATATTATATTTCCCCTATGGTAAAAGATGATATTTAGCATATCCACTATGATATGCTTCATTTGAAACCCAATATAACCCGTCTTTGTATCATTCTTTCCTCCTCCTTGGCTTTGGGGTGTGTCTCTCAATACTTTCTCACTTAACTGAACCACCTCACGTTTATTTTATAATCTGATAGAAAAAACAGCAGATGAAAAGACGTGTCAAAGTCCATAATATTTACAGGCTAACCTTTTGCTTCAGACCAATTCAGCCGTCTACGGAAATTTGCACAAGATTTGAATAAGCAGCCAAACTTCAGGATACTTGCCCAAATGCAATCTTGCAATCTTTTTTAATTCATCCAGCCTTAACAAAAACCAGACAGTTTCTCCATCTTGGATTACAGGGTAGCGAAGGATGCCAATGTATTTATTAGTAAGATTCTGAATACCCTTTGTATAGTATGGGGATACTAAAATTATCCTTGACTTTTTTTTTTTCAATGTACTGTGCATAGCTACACTGAATATTCATTTGTGCATATAAATGTACATTCAGCTACAAAATTTGGGAGAATTACAATTCAAAGCAACTGCTGCGGGAATCAAAGAGTCATGGGACTTAAAAGCACCTTGGAAGATCACCTAGAAAATCCCCCCTCCCATTTCAAAGGAAAAACCGTCTGCTCTTTTTGGAGAGATTCTCCGTAGAGGAAGACCCACTGGCCTCTCGCCTCTCTCTGTGACACTGGATGATGTGTTGCTGTTGTGAACTAGAAACTTCCTGTGACACCCATGTCCTTGGAAAGAGGCAAGAAATCCCAGATCTTGCACAGCTACTGTTGAATGTTACTTATTGTAAAATAGCCGTGCAGTCAAAGAGCATTTGCACAGATTGGCTGTGGGCCATTACTGGCCAGCCAGAGAGCTAAGCCATGCGAAGAGCTGAGAAACAGCTGTATAGATGTGGGTCAGTGACCGTATGACCTTCCATTGTGCAGACTGGCCAAGAAAACCATTTTTGTCTATTGTAATTAAACGATGATGTGAGGTTGAAAGAAGAGTATACTGTTCAATAAATGGATCCCAAGGTCAGATAAATGCCTTAGGAGAGCAGAGGTATATATCAACCATGAAGTCTAATTTAATCAACTGAATGTTCTCATGAGAAAACACACACACACACACACACACGATGTTATATGAACAGGAAGTACATAGTTCACAGCTAAGTAAAAAATGGGCAGGGAGAGCACTAGGTCAGCAGAATTGGGACCAGTGAAGGTACGGATTGGGAGACTGGGAGAATAATATGCCTGGAGGAGGATCATGGGCATTTTAGGGCATATGAAAAATAACTCTTTAGTGGAGTTGTGTGCTCACACTTTTGGTATGAGTGGCTGTTTTGAGTTCCCATTGGACTTGGAGCAAGTTCCTTTATCACTCAGCTCCTACCTCTGTGCACTGGATGATGGGAGACCCAGTGTGTGACACTCACTACAACTACACGATCATTAAAAACGCGTAGGGTCTCTCCGTAAAGATCCAGCTATGGAATGGGACCCACGTCACACTATCAGTGAAAATTTGGACTGCAAGTGGTGAACACTACCTAATTTTTAAAAACTCATAGGCAGGGATATATGATAACCTCCATCTCCACGCACTGTGCTTGGATAATGTTGATTTATTAGTACAGTAGAATCCCACTAATTAGCACTAACGACAGGGGGACCCATTGTGGATTATAGAATTTTGCAAATTAGTGAGTACATGAATAACTAAGAAAAATCAGGAGTCCTGCACTGCAAAATGTCCTTTCCCACCTATTTTGACAGGAAGGTATTTTATGTTGATTATTTATGATAATTCTTCATCATACGTCTTTAGTGTTCGAGTTTCTGAAAAAGGGCATTTGCAAGGTTTAATGGGATGATGATTATACAACAGTTGGATGAAAGGAGTAACGTAGTGCCAAACATTAGGATGATGGGTCCTTCATGAAATTTCCCCGATAAAGAAAGGAAACTTTCAAGTTTCAGGTGAGAAGGATGGGAGGCAGCTGGGCCTTTTAGGGGGGTCACTAGAACTATGAGCTTATGCTTGAGAACAATACCTAAATATAAGATCGCTATAAAAATAGTGCTCAGCCTGTGTTTGTCACTGAAGTACTCGGGTCATTAAATGTGTTATGTTGGCCACTGTGAATGATCTGGTTTCTCAGGTGGCATCTAGCAATCATAAATGTACTTAATATGTAATAGAAGATTCACAAATAAATGGTGTAGGGACTTCATTTGAAATTTTTCTCTATGGTGAGTTTTTAAAAATTTCTGGATTTGGATATTTGATATTTCATTATGGGAAATATCTACAGGACTGGGGACAGTGTCCAGAGTTGGGCAATATGGGAGTTAGTCTTGGGAATGATTGATCATGTAATCCTAAGGAATAATGCTTTTAGTGATCATGATTTGGGTACTGATATGATACTTGTGGATAAATACCAAACCCAGTTTGGTATATTCTGCCAGTTATAGAGATAAAGGCATGTGATTGGGAATAAAATTTCAGGCTAAATCAGCCCTGAGATAGGTTTTAAAAGAAGATGGTGCTAGGTTACAAAATTTTGCATCTCTCTAAGTAACTAATAGTTGGTAAGAATTCTACTCAAGTCAAAGTCTTGCTACACAAAGTTGTTCAAATGTAGCTTGACCATGGTCAATTTTCGGTTCTTCCCCCAGGCTTGCTCACTGGCATCTTGTAAGTTATAGTAACTTATGTGCCAATTGAAGAAGAAAGACCTATTTCTTAACATTGTAAAACTAAGCTGGCCCAAGCACATTTCAGGGACTCTGTGAGCCTTGAGAGTACAATAGAGACCCTTTGCCTCAGCTTCCTGTCAGGCCATAAGCTAGCATTCTGAAATTTACCAGGCAGCAGCCTTGATTCCCAACCCTTTAGTAATGCCCAACTGTGATTATTTATGGGACATTCTTTTGCTGTTTACTTCTCTGGGAAATCAAGGCTGAGAGGCAGGACCCAAGGGACAGGAGGATCTGATAAATACTCTCTATCCTGTTTGTTGCTCTTTGAGCCCTGAGAATACATAATACTTCCCACAAAACAGGGTGGGCAAGTTAGCATATGCAAATAGACTCTTGAAAGTTTATTTTTATATTACCCATTTGTGCTTGAAAGTAGAGGTTAGATATCTGTCAGTTTGATCTAAGTCCCAGTGAAAATACTAAATCCTTTTTTGGTTTTGGGTCTCACATTTTGAAGCGGTTGTCCTTACACAGAATTCCAAAAAACAGGCTATGAAGACCCTTAAGATTTTCCACATTTCAAGATTTCCTGTTGCTTGGCATGCTTACATCTCTGATTCAAGAAAAGAAGGGCTTGGCTTCACTCCGTGGTCTACTTTGACTCTTAAGTGAAAATTTCTTTTGATGATGTGTATACCCCTATTCTAACTCCGTTTTAATTAGGGTGTTAGTTTGCCAAAATTGTTGCTTCTTTGATCTGTAAAAAAAAAAAAAAAAATCACTAAATGTGTCAAGATTCAAAACTGAATTAATATGACACAGAAGGTTACTTTCATAGACATAACCTGAAAATTCTACTTGGACTTTTCTTTCTAAACACAGGAACAATGCACATACACACACACACACACCATCATACAAATAAGCTAACGAATATCCTAAAAACCATGAAAAAATGTTATATGTGTTAAAAATGTCTTGTCATAATCACAGTGTTTAGCAAGAGGATATGACTTAAGCATTACTGGATCCTAAATACTAATTGGTCATGAGAAGAAAATGTAAATATTAGTTGTCTTCAATTATTTTTCCAGCTGTTTTGCCCATAAAGTTTAAACTGTTTTTTTGACTATGTGTAGTGATTTACAAGGAAATGTGACCCTGAGCCCCCAATCCATTTATACTGAACTCAACAAAGCATCACCAATGAATTCCACTGGATGCTCTGTACCTGTTTAACATGTCTTCCCCCTAGAAATTAGAAAATTAGTAAGAATAAATGGAATTGAAACCCAAAGGGTGTTAGTCAGATCCAATGCTATGTGAATGTCGGGTAGCATCAGACAGAAGTAGAATTAATTTTTCATCCTTAATGTATGTGTTGCTCACGCCAAGTGCGTTTTCCTAGCAGGCTGTTGACTCTCAGTGAATCACTTTATAAGCATGCCATTGCCAAAGAGAAACATTGCCTCAAAATCCGTTGACATCTTCAAATAAAGCATTAAATTTTACTCATGAGTACTAATGCCATATGCCCAGTAAAAGAAATGCCACGTTTTCATGCCTCTGGCGTTTTTGAAGGAGACTACTGCAGGCCGGTGCTTTTGTTTTATGGGTGTGGCAGATTACGCTCCCCGTGACTTCAACTGGAGCCACAGTTTGTCACACCCCAAAAGGAGCCAAGGTTGCCAAAACACATCATATCATCTGAAGTGGAGAGCAGAAAACAACAGGAGAATTTGCATGTGTGGTACACACACACACACACATCCCCCACAGGCAGCATCAGGTGTGGGATGGGTTTTCACGTGTCACGTGAGGGGCACCAGCCGAAGGGCACGCTGGGCATGTCAAGTGCTGGGAATTCCTCCTCTCTCTGGGCTTAGCCACCTACCCAGAGCGTCCTTCCCTGGCATTTCACACTGGATTCCCGAGTTTGAGAAACTGTATTCCTTTTTTTGTTTTTTTCCACCTATAATTTTATTTTTATTTTTATTTATTTCTAATTTTTTTATTATTGTGTTCAGTTAGCCAGCATGTAGTACATCATTAGTTTTTGATGTAGTGTTCAATGATTCATTGCATATAACACCCAGTGCTCATCACCATACGTGCCCTCGTTAATACCCATCACCCGGTTACCCCATCCCCCCACACTCCTCCCTTCTGTAAAGCTCAGTTTGATTCCTGGAGTCCAGAGTCTCTCATGGGCGAAACCATATTTCTGAGCAATGTTCTAACTTTCAAGAAAGTTGGGTTCCTTCTTTTCAGGTTTCCCTCCCAGTGTTAACACCAAGAAGGCACCATTACTCTGCAGAGTTCTTGGGCTTCTGAAATCCACCACTGGGAAACTAGGCACTCATTGTATTCGGGAGCTGAAACCATTCAATAAAAATGGGTTCTGCTTAGTTCCAACTTCAAGTTCTTGGAATGGAGTGATGGATGAAGGTAGCACTGAACATCAAGTTTGTGTTTTTGCTGGCAGACAGAGAGGGAAGGGAGCCATGATGGGACTGGTTTTGTCTTGCAGTTTTGTTGATACGCAAAGACAATGGTCTGGATGTGAAGCCACTGGGCTGTCTGCAGGAATCGAGGTTGTTGGTTGATCATTCACCTCCTCATTTCCGTTCACTTGTGGACAAAACCATAGGACATTTCCTCAGGCACCTCCCCTGTTTTAACTCTTCTCCAGGTCACTGTTGGGAGCTTTGGCATGTGGGCTTCCGGTGCCAATAAAAGAGCATAATGGCTTCTCTGTGAGCTAGGCAATTTACAACGGTTTTAGCTTATGGTTTTCCATCAACTATTTTCAGAAGAAAAGGAAGTAAGTAGGAGGAAGACCATTTAAACCCCTTGGCTTCTTTCCTGGCTATTTTGAGGAAAAAGCACAGAAAGGGATAGACACTTTCTTTTACAGACACTTTCTTTTAGAACGCTCTTCCCCTCCACGAGTTGACATAGACCTTCCCCAACAGTAGTAATAACTGAATATAGGGTCAAATACGAATCCCTGATATTTAAATTTATATTTATGAAAGCCAAGTGTATTCAGATGGTCATTCGCTCCGACACAAACAAGCCGAAAAGCACAAGAAGGAAAGTCAATGTCAAAGTGTAGCATTATCATATGTTTATAAGAATAGCATATAAGCAGAAACGTTATCTGTAATTTATACACATGAATAGATGGCTTTGTTTAAAGAATATATGTTCTCAAATTTCTGTAAATTAGATCATATTTAAAATGCACTCCAGGGTTTTTAAAGTGATTCTATACTTCAGACTTTTTTAGATTAAAATCTCACTGTTGAGTGAATAGTCACTGGCTTATCTTCTCTATCTGCATTTTCACACATTATGACTTGAAAGCAGAATCCACCCATCCCAAACCCTCCCAATTTCTCCCGTGCTCAAGCCCCAGGGCTGTCTGCCTCATAAAGCCGGGAGGGATGCTGAGAAACATCTGGTCTATTCCTCTGCCTTCAGAGGAGTCTGGGTTAATATTTCTCAACTTTCTTCTTATACATCTTTGGGGATTCCCTGCATAGACACTCAAAGATGTTGATCCACTTCCAACTATTTGCAGAGTATTTAAGGTGTTTTAGTTATGCGTTGTCTTTCTTATGCCATTTAGTCCTAATTCTCTGATTAAATCAAATTTTCTTTAAGGACTAAGATTTTACTTCATCCATACTCCAAAGAGGCTCCACCAGAGTCAGTGGTCAGTAAGACATTAAATTATTATATTATCATTGCTTATCAGCACCCCCCCCACAGCTTTTTGTTTGAGAGAAGACAATTTGACAACACCCTATTATTTCATGTTTTCTCTTTAATTCTCTTTAAAAATATTTTTTTCTTCTTCTAAAAATGTAGTTCTTTCATTTATAATTTGCCAGACTTGAAGGCAAAATTTATTCCAACAGAAAAAATAATGTCAGGGGCTCATGCAGATCACCAGGCTTCTCCTCCCTGCCCCCGCCCCCCCTTCAATTTTTACAGAACAGGTTTCCATGCTTTTTACTCACCAAAGAGGTTGAGCAAATCCAAGACAGCCCAGGCCCACAGCTGCAAGGCAGGTCTTAGGGCTCAAGACAGGGTTTCACACTACAGACAACTGGAAAATGCTCTGTCCTTCTCAGAAAGTTCCTCTCAAGAGAACTCTTTCTTCCCCCCCCCATGAAATATTTTTGTCCAGTGAAAAAGCTTATCTAGATTTTCTTTCCCTGATGGTATCTTACTAGGGCTGTGGGTCCTCTAGCACTGGGCCTCTGTGCAGATACTTTCTCGATTTGCTACTGGGAAAGTGAGTAAAACACAGATTTTCCGGACTTTCTAGACGCTGCCCGGTGTGACTGGCACACCACACGGCACATACTGATTGAGGCCTTCTCTGTGCTGGCCCATCATAGGCAGGTGGCATGGGCTTCTTTGTGAGGCCTTGTGCGTTTGACCACATCCGGCTCCCCGCCATGCCCTCCCCCGCTCTCCACGCAGCAGGTCCCTGGACCTCCAAAGTGCAGGCCCGCGAATCCGAGAGGCCCTGCAGCTCTGGGGACCCTTTGCTTTCTGCGTTCCCCACTCCGAAGTGGCCATGAGTGACAGGAAGCTAATAGAGGGAGTTAAGACCCTGTAGCTTCCCAAAAACCCAGTTCAGAGAACAGAATTAAATAGCTTTTTTTTTTTTTAAACTTAAATACAACCTTGAGTAAACAGATATCACGACAGGCCTGGGCACCCAAAGGTGGTCAAAAATTCAGGCTTTATTGCCTCTTCTCCTTTCAGTTTTTACAACTCCTTCCGGATAACGGGCACAATGCACGGAGAGAGAATAGGCTACTGGGAGCGAGGCTCTAAGTACAACCTCTGTCCAAGAGTAGGCACTACTGTTACCCTTAGTTTAAGGGGGGTAGAGAGAAGTGCAGAGCAGAAGAGGAGTTTGCCAGGGATCACCAGCGTTACAGGACACACCAGGGATTTTTTCCCCCACTTGCCCTGGAGAAATGACACATTCAGATTCCTTCGTGTATGTCCCCCTCATCTGACATTGAACCAGGAACCGTGGCTAAAACACACGTCCCCCAAGTGCCCTCTATCTACAGGGCCCTGCCAGGGGCTGCAGGGGACACACCATGAGGGACAATTCTTGCCTTCTAGGAACTTAAGTCAGATGAGAGAAAAAGATCCAAATAACAGGAATGAGGGCAGGATTTGCTAAGTGGCCAGAGAGTGCTACGTCCAGGAGCGGATGAGACCCAATGCGGGGATGTGTCCCTGCCACAAAAGTCTGATAAGGTGACCCTTGGGGAAAACCCTGAATGATGGGTGGGAGTTTAAGAGGTGGGCCTGGGTGATGACATTCCAGGCAGAGGGAAAAGCATGGGGAAAAGGGAGGAGCCAGAATGATAGTCTTTTTCAACAAAACAACCTGGTTTGGTAGCAGAATTGATTTTACACAGAGAAGCAGGCAACACAGCTGGAAAAGTGGGCTCAGGTTTGGTCCAAAAGAGCCTTCGGCGCTCCGCTGAGACTGAAGATCCGAAATAAGAGGAGAGAAGAGCAAGATGAGATTTTGGGCTGAATCTACAGGAGTTGGCAATTGTCCGGATGTGGGGAGTGGCAGGTGTGGCCCTTGGGGGACAGTGGTGTTAGTGTAGGAGTCAGTTTCTCGGTCGTCGGCATGGCTGTGCACCCTGCAGCTGTCTATGGGGACAGAGCCGGGGGCGGGGCAGCAGCAGGGGCAATGTGGATGGGGCTCCCCAAAGATGGGCTGCAGCTGAGAGAGAACCGGGTGGGAATCCTGGATTCAGAGATAGTGGTTGGTAGTGTGAGAGTGAGTCTATATTCAACGATTCCAGAATAAGCCACTGTGGCATACAAATTATTTTGAGCTGAAGGCATTTGTGAATAGGCTTTTCCTTTTCTTCTCCTTCCTTCCTTCCTTCCTTCCTTCCTTCCTTCCTTCCTTCCTTCCTTCCTTCCTTCCTTCCTTCCTTCCTTCCCTCCTTCCTTCCCTCCTTCCTTCCTTCCTTCCTCCCTCCCTATCTCTCTCTTTCTCCTTTTCTTGCCTTTTCTTTCTTTCTTTCTCCCTCTCCTCTCCTTTCCTTTCCTCTCTTTTTTCTTCTTCTCCCACCGTTGTCTCTGCCTCTTCCTCTCCTTCTCCTCCCCTCTTCCCTTCTTTCTCCTTCTTCTTTTTATGTGGGGGAAGTCCTTTATCTGCCTAAAAGCAGAACCTCCCCAAAGAACTCAGTTGTCATAAATCCCCTCCCTGGACATTCAAAACCAGGAAAGGTCAACTTATCACCAGTAGGAGAAGTCGGCACCCCACCTAAACATATTATCACAAGATGATCATATCCTCCATCTCTTCTCGTAAGAGCCTATTTATCTTTCCTAAAAGTCATCTGTTTTCCCATAATACCCTTTTCTCCTTCTTCCCCTATTAAGAAGTCACATATTTTCCCATCAGTATTCTTCTACCCCTTACCTCCTCCTACGAAGATAGTATTTAAGCCCCTGATTCTAACCACCTCATTGAGTCATATTTTTCTGTGAACTCCCACATATGTGTGTGCATAAAAATCTATCTTTTCTTTTGCTAATCTGTTTCTTTTTTTGTCAGTTTAATTAGCAGGCCCCCAGTCACTAAACCTAAGAGGGTAGAGGGGAGGGTTCCTTCCTGACAGTATTGGCACCTGAGAAGAGAGAAGAGAGCTGAGGCCAGAACCTTTGAGAACACTCGCAGATAGTTGTTCAGAGAAGAAAGGCAAAAACTTGAACGACTGAGATGGAGTGCTCCGAGAAGGAGGAGGGGCCTCAGGAGGGTGTGGGAACGGGAGCCTTTCAAGGTACAAGGGTAGGGACCAGCAACTCATCTTGCAGAGGTTAGAAGGACTAACATTTTACTGTGTATTTACTGTTCGCTACACTGTACCAAGCCTGTAAAACGCCAGGTCACTTAATAATAATGACCAGCTGGTGCCTGAAGAAGGCCCTATCCTCATTTTACAGGCTCAGAGAAGTTGTGTGGCTTTGCTAAGGTCATTGAGCTGTGAGAGAAGGAGCCGAGGTCAGGTCCTGGGGTATTTGTCTTATAAACCCCTGCCTTTTTGCTTTTGATGTGGTGTGACATCTATATCTCCAAACCAGGACACAGTTCTGAAAACTGTGCATTTAGCTTCTGGGTGGTCTTCTTGTACTGAGCCAGAGATCAACAAACCCCAGCCCGTGGAACAAATCCGGCCCCCTACCTGTTTCTGAAAATAAAGTTTTATTAGCACGTGGCCACGACCACTCATTTATGTGCTGTCTGTGGCCGCTTTCGCCCGACAGCAGCAGAGTTGAGTCATGAAAGAGACATGCAAGCCTTACATGTTATTGGCCCTTTTACAGAAAAAGACCCCACTACAGACCCCTGTCTTAAACCACGAGGTTGCATAAAAAATACTGCAGATTGGGAATTCTAAATTTGTCTAATGTAAAATTCTCATCGTGTAATGAAAATATACCTATGCAGAAAATCCGATATAATACCAACGTGATTTCCATCTACCAGGGCATCATACCAGCTCCTCTAAACTGTACTTAATGGGCTGTTATTTTTTTCAGAGATTTGGGAGAAGCAGAAGATGATGAATGACAATTTGGTGACACTAATGAAGCAGCACACACCAGCTCAGAAAAGAGTCAAATCCGGTTAAATCTTTGCATCCCTCAGGAACACAGGAACGGTGGGTGGAGGGTGGCTGGGAAGATAGAAAAGATGAGGGGCCTTACATTTAAAAGGCTGCAAACAATCCCCAAGGACTGTGAATTCAGCACATAATGGGGCACCAGCCAATTTGTCCCCCGTCCATTAGCCAGGACCTCAGGGCCATGAGGAAGGACATATGTCTCTCTATTCTTCTGCTGTTTCTGGCAGCACCATGGACCCCTCAGAGGCGAGGGGCTTCCCCTGGGCTGGCAGGCTCCCTGGTGTTGGTGGCCCAGCAGGCTTTCTGAGGTGGTAGTCCTGCTGGGGCACATCTGTCCCTCTCAATATTCACACTACTAATGTCTTACTCTAGTGACAAATGCAAATTGGGTTGCTTAGTCCAAACATGTCAGCCTCATTAGCAGGTGCATAGCGATTGGCACAAGGCGCTGGCTTCTCCATTTCTTCTATTTTTACCTTCACCCATCTAGGGGTCTCTCATCCTTCAGGATTGCAGACTGGCGGCTCTGGGTACAGGGAGCAGGCAGAACCCCCCTTCCCCCGCTTTTTTTTTAAGGAAGGTCTATAGTTACTAGAAGTGGTTCCCCATGATTATTCTCTGACCTCCACTGGTCAAAAATTAAGCAAAACCAGACTAAAATATTCCATCGATCTTGAAGAAAATTTCTGGCACCCTCTGTGCCTCCAGGGAAGAAGGGTATATAAAATTATAACTCTGGAGATGAGGAATAGAACAGGATGGAGTTTTTTTTTTTTTTTTAAAGATTTTATTTATTTATTCATGAGAGACAGAGAGAGAGAGAGGGGCAGAGGGAGAAGCAGGCTCCCAAGGAGCAGGAAGCCCGATGCGGGACTCGATCCCAGGACCCTGAGATCATGACCTGAGCCGAAGGCAGACGCTTAACCATCTGAGCCACCCAGGCGCCCCAGGATGGAGTTTTAAATCCATTTGAATACGTAATTGTTGATTAAAAAAATTTCTGTGGTGAAAAATTTGATCAACCGTATAATTGATTATTAAAACTTTGCTGTTCCTTCCATGTAATTGGCTCTAAACTCTTAAGTAATTCTCTCTCTTAGATCAAAAATTTCAGTGCATTGAATGATTTTGAGTTTCTTGAACTTTTGATAGCGAGATTGTGCTAGCAACAGCTTGGAGATTCAGTTAAAGATAGTACTCTTGTCATTAACAAATGCCTCATACTCTTAGGTTCTGGAAAGGTTTGAATCATCTTTGTTGCACTGGAAGTCCTTTTAAGGTCTTTTTTGATGCCAATAATGTGTTTGTTTTATAAATATAGGTTAGCTATAAAGGTTTTGCTTAACAAGAGGATTAAACAAAGTATTATTTGATAATGATAATGATTTCCACTTTGCATTTATTTTGCTCTCATTGTATGGTTTGTAATGGCAAAGAAGTCATTTTTACTGCTAACAGCTCACACGATGATTTTAAAGCCTGTTAAGGGGTAGTCTCAATTCTCTGTTCTCTTTCCTGGAAATTTTGAGACAGGAGAGATGCACCTTTTGGATTTGAGATCAATATTTTAACTTTCAGATAGAAACTTCATCCTCAAAGAAGGAAAATTTCACATTTCCCCCCAGAGCTTTGTTTTTCAGAAAGCAGAAACACCTAAACTTCCCAGAACTTTTACAATGACACATCCTTGCTCTGCTTCAGTGTACACCAAATAACCAAGGAGGAAAAAAGAAAAAAAATTAACGTAACCACTGAACATATAATTTTCCTATAGTTTATATTTTATGCCTTGTTTTTATGATATCAAATACTCAGATAAAAATTAAGCAGTTTGGTCAATTGTGTGGATGGCGTCGGATATCAGTGACCTCTGTCTGGATTTGCACACTTCCTTTTGCTCTCGTGTTACAGACTTGGTGGTGTGTAGTTCGGTGGCTGTATGCTGAGGGTTTCTTTGGCAAGATTTTGAAAAGCATTCCTCACCTTTTAATTGGAGCACAAATCCAGCATGGTTATTGTTTAAATATTTTCCTCCTCAAAGGCCATCTCGCCCCTGAAATCAGGTCACTCACTGTGTAGTCTTCTCTTTAAGGGAACCAAATTGCCTGTGGGAGGATTTATCGAGGCCCCATGCTGAGTGCCTGTCTTGGGAAGACAAAGCTAAAGGGAGAGATGAGAGGCCTGGCTGTCTGGGAATCGGAGCGAGCTGGAGTTGGCGGTTCAGAGCGCAAGTCCTTGTCAGTAGTCCAAGGAGCCACCTGGGCCACCTCAGCCACTACTCAGGCTCTGGGGCTCCTATTCCCCTCAGCACTGTGCTCCCCACCACCTCATAACAAAAGCGGCCAGTACTTGATCTTTTCCCTCCTTAAAGCATTTAGTTTCTTAGGGTGACAGCGGATGTGACCTGTATCCCTTCCTACCTGTTGAGGACACCTGCAGGCTGCCTCAGCCCCTCTCCTTCTGTGCCGGGGGCCATGGTGGTACCCGGCTGTCGGCTGCCGCCCAGCATCCCAGCTCCTGGGCACCTTTGTTGGTTTTTCTCCTTGATGCTCAAGTGTAAGAAGAAGGCCTTCGTTTCTTTGAAGTGCTAAGTGCCCTCATCTGCGTCTCCCTGCTCCCACAGCCACATCTAACAGTAGTCAAAACACAAACAGAAAGTGCCACCCAGCTGAGAATGTTCCAAGTGTGGCAGACAGGTTCCAGGCTTCCGGAGGGAAGGCGTCTGCTTCCTGCGGCCACCCCTTCCAGCTGGAGGTCAGCCCACTCAACAGGAATCCTGGCAGGCAGGGGAGGGCCCGGCTGCGGGGTTGGCACTGAGGGTGAAGTGGTGGCCTGGGGTACCCTCAGAGATGGCACCTGTGCCCTGCTGACTTCTTTCCCTCATCCGGGAACAAAATGCCTCATGTTGCGTGAAGGGAAGAGGAGAACGGGCAGCGCAATGGGCAGCTGTGTTCTGAGAAGCGACTTCTTTTCTGCTTACACAGTCACCTAGCAGAAAGATTCTGAAAGATCCGCGTGGAAACCTCTGCGTTCACCTCCAAATGCCGCAGATCCAATCATCTGGGTGAATGCGGCGTTATTACCACCCCAAGAATCTCTTCACTATCTCCGGAAAGCTCAGACCAATATTCAACACCAAAGAATAGCTCTGTACCAGTTTCATAATGGTACAGAGATCAGTACCTTTTTTTTTTTTTAAGATTTTATTTATTTATTTGACAGAGAGAGACACAGCGAGAGAAGGAACACAAGCAGGGGGAGTGGGAGAGGGAGAAGCAGGCTTCCCGCCGAGCAGGGAGCCCGATGCGGGGCTCGATCCCGGGACCCTGGGATCATGACCTGAGCCGAAGGCAGACGCTTAATGACTGAGCCACCCAGGCGCCCCGAGATCAGTACCTTTTTAAAACCTTTATTTTTAAACCCTAATTTTTATCTTACCCAATTTCTTGGGTGCCTGTTCAAAAGCGTTGGGCCAACGTATAGGCGTGTATAGGAGTGGAATATTTGGTGCATTAGCACAGGGAATTAAGTCTTTGGAAAGATCATTATGGTCAGTAGTCAATTATTTTAAGTTATTAAATTTAAATTATTTCTGGGCGCCTGGGTGGCTCAGTCGGTTGGGCGACTGCCTTCGGCTCAGGTCATGATCCTGGAGTCCCGGGATCGAGTCCCGCATCGGGCTCCCTGCTCGGCAGGGGGTCTGCTTCTCCCTCTGACCCTCCCCCCCCATGCTCTCTCTCTCTCTCATTCTCTCCCTCTCAAATAAATAAATAAAATCTTAAAAAAAAAAAAAAGAAATAGTGTTCTTCCTCTTTGTAGGGACTCAGTTCAAGTCTGGTGTCACCCAGATGGCCCACACTTGTGTTGTATTGTCCCACAGCGCGATGGCTGGCCCTCAGTGTGCCCATTTTTTTTTCAAGAAATTAAACTTCCACTACATGTGGCAGATTCACTCTTCCTACACTTGTGTGACCCCTGAGTCTTGTAAAGCCGTGACATCATTTAATCCCTGGGCGCTTTTCTCAGGTTTTGATATTGATGTTAATCCTCCTCAACTGCCTCCCACATCTGAATACCAAAGCCTTGTTAGTGTCTGAGGTATCTTTGGATCCCTCAGTATAGAGTCCTCACTTCGTGTGTAAAGACCAATACTTAAGATGTCTCCAGAAGATGACTCACCCATCGCCCCAAGAGAACCATCCGCGCACCTTAAATGAATAGAAAACACCGAAGCCACCATTTGTAGCCATTGGCATAGACTATGAGCAGTTAAGAGGTACCAGAAAAGATCACAGACTAAAGAAGACTTTAAAACGAACAAACAACTCTGTATACTGAACTGTAATACAGAAACCATGTGTGATAAAAGATAACACTATGGCCAGGGATCAGGGCACCTGGGTGGCTCAGTCAGTTAAGCATTTGCCTTCGGCTCAGGTCATGATCTCAGGGTCCTGGGATCCAGCCCTGAGGGTTTCCCTGTTCAGAGGGGAGTCTGCTTCTCCCTCTCCCGCTTCCCCCTCTTGTGCTCTTTCTCTCTCTCTCAAATAAATAAATAAAATCTTAAAAAAAAATTTTTAAATTATTTCAGGTGCTCCATTTAAAGCAGGTATTTCAAGATCTGAAAGCTGCAAATGAATTTTTGGTACCAGTATTGGAAACAATCTGTCATTTGGAGGTAGTCTGCTGAACTGTGGGGTCGGTACAGAGGTGGCAAGCTTCAGTGACTTCAGGGAGGGAACCAAGGCAGGGGGTGGTAGGGTACAAAATCATAGGGACCGGTGGTGATGGGTTGTCTGTGGATTGTAGCCTACTGATGGCAGTTAGGTTTGATTTGTTTCAGCACTTTGCGGTGCTGAGCTAAAAGCTCTGCAGGCTGTCCAATCCACGGATAATCCAATCCGCACAGAGACCAGGGTCACCCTGTGACTTATCCAGGATCCCCCAAATCATCAGTCAGAGAACCACTAGGATGTGGGGCTTCCGATTCCAGCCCAGAGCTCCTTCCATCACCACTACGAGCTCCAACAGGCAGAAAAATAACACTGCAAATTTTGTGTATCCTCCTTATTCTCCTCTTCTTTCAAACTGTGAGTCATCTCACAGTTTGACATCTTTCACCATATGTCACATATGACATCTTTCACCATAAGGTCGGTCAAGGATTAAGTGAGATAATATATATTTAAAAACCCCGAAGTAATTGGAATACGGGAGAGAGTAAACTTTCCTTCTGTCCCTCCTTCTTGCCTTTCCTTTCTTCTTCCAGTTTCCTCCTTCCTCTCTTCCCATTCTTTCCCCCTCCCCTGTCCTCTTTGTTCTTTCTTATTTGATTTGGAGATCTAGAGACAGCAGCTCAGTGCCTTTTATGTAACAAGTATTCAGTGAATTTAGAGCCCAAGGACCAGGGCAAAGTGCGCTGGTGGTGAGCTAACGGACAGGTAGCTATGACAGACACACTGCAGGATAATAGAGGCACACGCCACCTTGGCATTGACCTGCTTCTCTTTGGGGTAGCAGCGCTCAGTCTGCGCTACCAATGGTCTTTCTGGGGATGGTAATAGCTTATCCTAAATGCATCTGCAACAAGGCTGGCAGGGTCTTTGGAACAGTCTGCAGATTCTGAGCAAAGCTAATTAAAGCATTTGTGAACTTAAGACTCAGCCTTGGCCTTGTTAGCTCTGTACTCCATGCTATTGATTTTTTTCCCCTCATTTATGATGCTAGCGCTCAGTGTTTGACACGGGAAGAAAAACAAGCAGAAGACTGTGGCTTGCCACTGCAGGAGGTTGGGGATCCTCTCACACTCTGCCTGGCAGGTTCAGGGATGCCAGGCCGCCTGCCCCTGGGAGAGCCCCGTGGAATGGGGTGAGGGCGGCTCTGTGGCCCAGCTATCCCCATACCATCTGAGCGTGTGGCCTGACACATCCCCAGACGGCCCGTGATGAGCAGCCTACCGCATCTGGTGCTTGCTTGTCTGATCCCCAACCTCTCTGGTTTGTTCCTTTACAAGAAGATGGTCTTGGGAGCACTAGGGAGCCATGGGTGTTGGGTGAGGCCCGGGTGCTGGAGGAGAAATCTGTCACCCTGCTTTGTGGCCCATTCTCCCTCCTTTCTGGAAAATTCCAATTACAGTGATACTTTTGCCCAAAGACATGATGAAAATGTTAGGGAACTACTCAGAAGTAATAATAACAAATGAAAAAAATATGTATTTATTTATGTAGTGCTTATTATCTATATGCTTTCCAAACTTAAATTATTCAATTCTCACACGTTTTGAGGCCATTGCCATGGTTTCATCATTCTCCTTTAGTCTTGAGGGAACTGAGGCACAGAGAGGTTAAGTATTGCCCATGGTCACATGCCTGGTGGATGGCGAAGTCCAGATTTGAACCTGGGTAGTTTGGCTCCAGAGCCTTCACCACGACACTACGCTGCCTTCACCAATCTTATCGGAGAGACCGGAGTGTGAGCTTAGTGAGCCTAATGTGTGTACTCTGCAAGTTACAGCTCTCCTCATTACGAAGCCCTTGCATTAATCACGTGTTACGGTGTCCTGCTTCTCCACCTCCATTCCCCATGGCTCTGCTCCCTGTTCCTGCCTCGGGGTCCTTCTCAACGCAGCGCACTGGTAGCCTTTATAAAACCGTTGCAGCCCTCCCTAAGCTGAAATGTATTTTTACAGTTCTCAGCAATGACCATCGCCAGGCTCTGATCTTATTTGAGGGAGGTTTGAAATATTATTCCCGAACTTGCTGATTAGAATAACTACATTTGAACGTATATGTTGGAAGCGATGCTTCTCATGTGTTCGTGTTTAAGTATATGTATTTTCTCCTGGAACCTCCAAAGGGCTACACCCTCCAGAAGGTTTTGGCCCCGAGGTCCCATCAAGGGTCGTGTCCCTCCAGTGGATTTCATCCCGTCAGCATGTCCTTGTGGCTAGACATGCGTCCAGCAGTGTGCCAGGTTCTAACTGATAGCATGGTCCCTCTGTCCCTGGGGAGGTCACCATTGAGAGCTATCCATAGGCTGGTTTCCCAAATAGGGGCACTTAGATTGAGCCAAACTTCATTTCGGGTCTAACCTGGAACTATTGGTGGGAAAGAATGAATCCTTTAGAACTTTAGATTTGGAGGATTCCTTTTTTTTTTTTTTTTGGTTAATTTTTAAAAATTGAGATATAAATGACCTATACCATTATATAAGTTTACGGTGTACAGTGAGATTGTTCAATACATTTATATACTGCAATGTGATTACTACAGTACTGTCACCTAACACCTTTATGGCTTCATGTGATTACCATTTCTTTTTCCTGTTGAGAATAGTCTATTTGCAATTTTGAAATTTATAACACAATATTGTTGAATATAGTTACTGTGTTTTGCATTAAATCCCTAGAACATACTTATCTACTAGTTATAAATTTGTACCTTGGAAAGTCTCCCCAGTCCTTGGTACTCATCTTTGTACTCTCTGTTTTTGCAAGTTCAGTTTTTTAAAAAATTTTTTATTGTTACGTTAATCACCATACATTACATCATTAGTTTTTGATGTAGTGTTCCATGATTCATTGTTTGTGCATAACACCCAGTGCTCCATGCAGAACGTGCCCTCTTTAATACCCGTCACCAGGCTAACCCATCCCCCCACCTCCCTCCCCTCTAGAACCCTCAGTTTGTTTCTCCATCGTCTCTCATGGTTCGTCTCCCCCTCTGATTTCCCCCCCTTCATTCTTCCCCTCCTGCTATCTTCTTCTTCTTTTTTTTCCTTCTTAACATATATTGCATTATTTGTTTCAGAGGTACAGATCTGTGATTCAACACTCTCGCACAGTTCACAGCGTTCACCATAGCACATACCCTCCCCAATGTCTATCACTCAGCCACCCCATCCCTCCCACCCCACCCCCCACTCCAGCAACCCTCAGTTTGTTTCCTGAGATTAAGAATTCCTCATATCAGTGAGGTCATAGGATACATGTCTTTCTCTGATTGACTTATTTCGCTCATAACACCCTCCAGTTCCATCCACGTTGTTGCAAATGGCAAGATCTCATTCCTTTTGATGGCTGCATAATATTCCATTGTATATATATACCACTTCTTCTTTATCCATTCATCTGTCGATGGACATCTTGGCTCTTTCCACACTTTGGCTATTGTGGACATTGCTGCTATAAACAATGGGGTGCACGTACCCCTTCGGATCCCTACATTTGTATCTTTGGGGTAAATACCCAATAGTGCAATTGCTGGATCGTATGGTAGCTCTATTTTCAACTTTTTGAGGAACCTCCATACTGTTTTCCAGAGTGGTTGCACCAGCTTGCATTCCCACCAACAGGGTAGGAGGGTTCCCCTTTCTCCGCATCCCCGCCAACATCTGTTGTTTCCTGACTTGTTAATTTTAGCCATTCTGAGTGGTGTGAGGTGGTATCTCATGAGGTTTTGATTTGGATTTCCCTGATGCCGAGCGTTGTTGAGCACTTTTTCAGGTGTCTGTTGGCCATTTGGACGTCTTCTTTGGAAAAATGTCTGTTCATGTCTTCTGTCCATTTCTTGATTGGATCATTTGTTCTTTGGGTGTTGAGTTTGATAAATTCTTTATAGATTTTGGATACTAGCCCTTTATCTGATATGTCACTTGCAAATATCTTCTCCCATTCTGTCAGTTGTCTTTTGGTTTTGTTGACTGTTTCTTTTGCTGTGCAAAAGCTTTTTATCTTGATGAAGTCCCAATAGTTCATTTTTGCCCTTGCTTCCCTTGCCTTTGGCGATGTTTCTAGGAAGAAGTTGCTGCAGCTGAGGTCAAAGAGGTTCCTGCCTGTGTTCTCCTTTCAGATTTTGATGGACTCCTGTCTCACATTGAGGTCTTTCAACCATTTGGAGTTTACTTTAGTGTGTGGTGTAAGGAAATGGTCCAGTTTCATTCTTCTGCATGTGGCTGTCCAATTTTCATAACACCATTTGTTGAAGAGACTGTCTTTTTTCCATTGGACATTCTTTCCTGCTTTGTCGAAGATCAGTTGACCATAGAGTTGAGGGTCCATTTCTGGGCTCTCTATTCTGTTCCATTGATCTATGTGTCTGTTTTTGTGCCAGTACCATACTGTCTTGATGATGACAGCTTTGTAATAGAGCTGGAAGTCCGGAATTGTGATGCCGCCAGCTTTGCTTTTCTTTTTCAACATTCCTCTGGCTATGCGGGGTCTTTTCTGGTTCCATACAAATTTTAGGATTATTTGTTCCATTTCTTTGAAAAGAGTGGATGGTATTTTGATGGGGATTGCATTGAATGTGTAGATAACTCTAGGTAGCATTGACATCTTCACAATATTTGTTCTTCCAATCCATGAGCATGGAATGTTTTTCCATTTCTTTGTGTCTTCCTCAATTTCTTTCATGAGGATTTTATAGTTTTCTGAGTACAGATCCTTTGCCTCCTTGGTTAGATTTATTCCTAGGTATCTTGTGGTTTTGGGTGCAATTGTAAATGGGATCAACTCCTTAATTTCTCTTTCTTCTGTCTTGTTGTTGGTGTATAGGAATGCCACTGATTTCTGTGCATTGATTTTATATCCTGTCACCTTACTGAATTCCTGTATGAGTTCTAGCAGTTTTGGGGTGGAGTCTTTGGGGTTTTCCACATGAAGTATCATATCATCTGCAAAGAGTGAGAGTTTGACTTCTTCTTTGCCGATTTGGATGCCTTTGATTTCTTTTTGTTGTCTGATTGCTGTGGCTAGGACGTCTAATACTATGTTGAATAGCAGTGGTGATAGTGGACATCCCTGCCATGTTCCTGACCTTAGGAGAGAGCTCTCAGTTTTTCCCCATTGAGAATGATATTTGCTGTAGGTTTTTCATAGATGGCTTTTATGATATTGAGGTATGTACCCTCTATGCCTATACTCTGAAGAGTGTTGATCAAGAAAGGATGCTGTACTTTGTCAAATGCTTTTTCTGCGTCTGTTGAGAGGATCATATGATTCTTGTTCTTTCTTTTGTTAATGTATTGTATCACGTTGATTGATTTGAGGATGTTGAACCAACTGCAGCCCAGGGATAAATCCCACTTGGTCGTGGTGAATAATCCTTTTAATGTACTGTTGGATCCTATTGGCTAGTATTTTGGTGAGAATTTTTGCATCCATGTTCATCAAGGATATTGGTCTGTAATTCTCCTTTTTGATGGGGTCTCTGTCTGGTTTGGGGATCAAGGTAACGGTGGCCTCATAAAACGAGTTTGGAAGTTTTTTTTTCCATTTCTATTTTTTGGAACAGTTTCAGAAGAATAGGTATTAATTCTTCTTTAAATGTTTGGTAGAATTCCCCTGGGAAGCCATCTGGCCCTGGGCTTTTATTTGTTGGGAGATTTTTGATGACTGCTTCAATTTCCTTAGTCGTTATAGATCTGTTCAGGTTTTCTATTTCTTCCTGCTTCAGTTTTGGTAGTTGATATATCTCTAGGAATGCATCCATTTCTTCCAGATCATCTAATTTGCTGGCATAGAGTTGCTCATAATATGTTCTCATAATATGTTCTCTGTATTAATTGCCTTATATAATTGTTTGTATTTCTTTGGTGTTGGTTGTGATCTCTCTTCTTTCATTCATGATTTTGTTGATTTGGGGTCATTTCTCTTTTCTTTGTGATAAGTCTGGCCAGCGGTTTATAAATCTGTTAATTCTTTCAAAGAACCAGCTCCTAGTTTCGTTGATCTGTTCTACTGTTCTTTTGGTTTCTATTTCATTGATTTCTGCTCTGATCTTTATTATTTCTCTTCTCCTGCTGGGTTTAGGCTTTATTTGCTGTTTTTTCTCCAGCTCCTTTAGGTGTAGGGTTAGGTTGTGTATTTGAGACCTTTCTTGTTTCTTGAGAAAGGCTTATATTACTATATACTTTCCTCTTAGGACTGCCTTTGCTGCATCCCAAAGATTTCAAACAGTTGTGTTTTCATTTTCATTGGTTTCCATGAATTTTTTAAATTCTTCTTTAATTTCCTGGTTGACCCATTCATTCTTTAGTAGGATGCTCTTTAGCCTCCATGTATTTGAGTTCTTTCTGACTTTCCTCTTGTAATTGAGTTCTAGTTTCAAAGCATTGTGGTCTGAAAATAGGCAGGGAATGATCCCAATCTTTTGGTACTGGTTGAGACCTGATTTGTGACCTAGGATGTGATCGATTCTGCAGGATGTTCCATGGGCACTCGAGAAGAATGTGTATTCGTTGCTTTGGGATGGAATGTTCTGAATATGTCTGTGAAGTCCATTTGGTCCAGTGTGTCATTTAAAGTCTTTATTTCCTTGTTGATCTTTTGCTTAGATGATCTGTCCATTTCAGTGAGGGGAGTGTTAAAGTCCCCCACTATTACTGTATTGTTGTCAATGTGTTTCTTTGCTTTTGTTATTAATTGCCTTATATAATTGGCCACTACCATGTTAGGGGCATAGATATTTACAATTGTTAGATCTTCTTGTTGGATAGACCCTTTAAGTAGGATATAGTGTCCTTCCTCATCTCTTATTACAGTCTTTGGTTTAAAATCTAATTTGTCTGATATAAGGATTGCCACCCCAGCTTTCTTTTGGTGTCCATTAGCATGGTAAATGGTTTTCCACTCCCTCACTTTCAATCTGGGGTGTCTTTGGGTCTAAAATGAGTCTCTTGCAGACAGCATATTGATGGGTCTTGTTTTTTAATCCAATCTGATAGCCTGTGTCTTTTGATTGGGGCATTTAGCCCATTCACATTCAGGGTAACTATTGAAAGATAGGAATTTAGTGCCATTGTATTGCCTGTAAGGTGACTGTTAGTGTATATTGTCTCTGTTCCTTTCTGGTCTATGTTGCTTTTAGGGTCTCTCTTTGCTTAGAGGACCCCTTTCAAGATTTCTTGTAGGGCTGGTTTCATGTTTGCAAATTCCTTTAGTTTTTGTTTGTCCTGGAAGCTTTTTATCTCTCCTTCTATTTTCAATGACAGCCTAGCTGGATATAGTATTCTTGGCTGCATATTTTTCTCATTTAGTGCTCTGAATATATCCTGCCAGTCCTTTCTGGCCTGCCAGATCTCTGTGGATAGGTCTGTTGCCAATCTAATGTTTCTACCGTTGTAGGTTACAGATCTCTTCTCCTGAGCTGCTTTCAGGATTTTCTCTTTGTCTCTGAGACTCGTAAGTTTTACTATTAGATGTTGGGGTGTTGACCTATTTTTATTGATTTTGAGAGGGATTCTCTGTGCCTCCTGGATTTTGATGCCTGTTTCCTTCCCCAAATTAGGGAAGTTCTCTATTATAATTTGCTCCAATATACCTTCTGCCACCCTCTCTCTTTCTTCTTCTTCTGGGATCCCAATTATTCTAATATTGTTTTGTCTTATGGTATCGCTTATCTCTCGAATTCTGCCCTTGTGATCCAGTAGTTGTTTATCTCTCTTTTTCTCAGCTTCTTTATTTTCCATCATTTGGTCTCCTATATCACTGATTCTCTCTTCTGCCTCATTTATCCTAGCAGTTAGTGCCCCCATTTTTTTTTTTATTTGAGAGAGAGAGAATGAGAGACAGAGAGCATGAGAGGGACGAGGGTCAGAGGGAGAAGCAGACTCCCTGCCGAGCAGGGAGCCCGATGCGGGACTTGATCCCGGGACTCCAGGATCACGACCTGAGCCGAAGGCAGTCGCCCAACCAACTGAGCCACCCAGGCGCCCATTAGTGCCCCCATTTTTGATTGCACCTCATTAATAGCCTTTTTGATTTCGACTTGGTTAGATTTTAGTTAGTTTATTTCTTCAGAAAGCATTTCTCTAATAACTTCCATGCTTTTTTCAAGCCCTGCCAGTATCTTTAAAGTGATGATTCTGAACTCTAGATCCGACATCGTACTAATGTCCGTATTGAGTAGGTCCCTCGCAGTCGATACTACCTCTTGTTCTTTTTGTTGAGGTGATTTTTTTCCACCTTGTCATTTTGTCCAGAGGAGAATAGGTGAATGAGAGAACAAAATGCTAACAGGGTAACAATGTCCCCAGAAAATATACTCCAAACAAATCAGAAAAGACCAGAAGCCGCGGGAAAAGAAAGGGAAAGAAAGAAAAAAGGAAAAAAAAGATAAAACAAACAAAAACAGGACAAAACAAAAAAACCCAGAATATGATCAAATATGATCAGGCTCGTGCATAGATCAGTGCCACACACTAGATTTTGGGTCTATTTCGGTCTGTTAGAAGAAAGTGCCTCCCAAAATTTTAAAGAAAGAAAAACTTGTATATGTACAAAATAAGGGTTGATACGATGAAGGGATGGAATATGACTGAAAGATGAAAATTATAAAAAATTTTATAAAAGGAATTGATAAGAAGTTGTTTGAAAAAAGAAGAGGATTAAAAAAAAGAAAAAGAAAAGGGAGAGAATGTGATTAGGCAGGAGACTAGAACAAAGCCATACACTAGAGATTTAGGGTATATTTTGATCTGTTAGAAGAAACTATCTCAAAATTTTAAAGAGAGAACAACTTATATATATATATGCCAAAAATAAGGGTAACTACTATGAAGGGATAGAATATGACTCTAAAAATGAAAAATAAAATTTTTTTTAAAAAAGGAATTGGTAAGATGTTGGTTGAAAAAGGGAAAAAGAAAAATTAAAAACAAAAAGACAATTAAAAAAAAATTAACTTTGAAAGACTAAAGATTCATGGTAAAAAAGCCATGAATTCTATGTGCAGTATTCCCCTAACGCTGGAGTTCTGCCGTTCTCATTGATCGGTAAACTTGGTCTTGGCTGGCTGTTCTCGCTGATCTTCTGGGGGAGGGGCCTGTTGCCGTTGTTCCCAAATGTCTTTGCCAGAGGCGGAATTGCCCCGCCCTTGCCGGTCCGGGCTAAGGAATCTGCTGAGGTTTACTTTCTGAAGCTTTTGGTCCCTGCAAGCTTTCCGTACAGCTTTGGAGGCCGAGAGTGAAAATGGCAGCCTCCCAATCTCTGCCCCGGAGGAGCTGAGAACTCGGGGCCCCACTCCTCAGTGCACCTCCAGAGAAAAGCCGTCAGTCGCTCCCATCTCCCTGGTCTCCGGCCGCACTCCATGCCCACCCGGCCTGTGATCAAGCATTTCTATCTCTGGCACCCGACTCGGTGTGGAGTCTCCAAACCCAGCAGATCCCTGCAGTGCGCTCCCGTGCCACTCCTCCTGGGGGAGGAAGGGGAGTCTCCCCGGATCTGCTGCTTGTTGGGTCCCTGCTGGAGGAGCAGTGGCCCGACTGTGCCACGGATCACGGTTTATGGCAACCCCGAGCTGTGAGCCCGCGCCTCAGCTCTGTCTCTGCAGCCAGCTTCCCTGCTCCGATACCTGGGAGCTCTGTCGCACTCAGGCACCCCCGGTCTTCCTGTGACACCGAGGGTCCTGAGACCACACTGTCCCAGTGAGGGTTCCACCCTCCGCTTAGCCACTGGAGCAACGTCCCTCAGCCGAGCCGACTTCTAAAAGTTCTGATTTTGTGCTCCGTGGCTCTATCACTTGCCAGAGGTGGCCGACGGAGGCCCCTCCCCCGCCGTCTATCCTCCCGAATATCGCCTCAGATTCACTTCTCCGCACATCCTACCTTCCAGAAAGTGGTCGCTTTTCTGTTCAGAGAGTTGTTGCTATTCTTTTCTTCGATCTCCTGTTGAGTTTGTAGGTGTTCAGAATGGTTTGGTCCCTATCCAGCTGAATTCCTGAGACCCGCAAGTTCAGTTTTATTAGATTCCACATATAAGTGATTTGTCTTCCTTTGACTTATCTCACTTAGCATAATGCCTTCAAGGTCTATCCATGTTGGTGCAAATGACAGGATTTCCTTCTTTCTCATGGCTGAGTAAGATTTGATGGCGTATATATTTCACACCTTCTTTATCCATTTATCCATTGATGGACACTTAAATTCTGGGTCTCAGCATCAAGACATGTTTTAATCAGGCCTCACAACCACAACACCAAATCGTCCTTTATGACTCCTATAATGTTCACTCCTCTCTGCCCAATTTCCGCCCCCTTCTTTTCCCCCTTGCTATCACCCCACTTTGGCCCAGACTTACCCTTGTATTTTCCCCTATCTTTAACTTTCAGCTTCTCTTTTCTACATAGTTAGAAAGGAAACCATGAGCAGATGAGAAAGGACTTATTTCATTGCTTTTTCATAGCTAAAAGGTATGTGAATCATTTTATATTTATCTGCATTTACAAAAATGATGAAGATAGGGCAAGTCTGGGAGAATATTTTGGTAGTGGGAAAGAGATAGGTAAATAAGATCTGTAGAAATAGACATTTTTCAAAATTTAATAAGGGAATATATTTTCTATTCTTAAGTTCAAAGCTAACTAAGGAATAGATGTAGTAATATTTGCCAGATTTTACATTTATTAAAAGCCAGGATAGACAGAGATAGTAGCATAACTTAATATTTATGATGCAGCAGCTTCTACATAAATATTAAAATGAGGCAGTTATCATCAGAACTATTTGTTGTTTATATTTGCTTTCAAATTTTAATGAACACAAATGCTACTTATGTGGTAAAGTTCAATACCTGAAAAAATAACTCATTGTCCATTAATGAATCCAGTCATAGAACTGTCATGGGAAAAAGTCATCTTGAAACTAAATAATAATTTGGGAGGACATCAAAAGACTTCCGCTTCCGGGAAGATGGAATAGATAAACTTTGTGCTCTTCCTCTTGCTAAATGAAGAGAAGGCAGGTGGGCTGGGCACCATGGCAACTGAGAAATGACATGTCACTGGGTCTCCTGGGTTTTCTTTCTGCCTCATATATCCCAAACTAGATACAGGACAGGCCAGCAACCTGGAAATGCTAGTGGATGCAGTCCATGAAAGCCCTGAGAAAAGCCAAAGGACAAGAAAAGGGACCACTTGGCTTAGCGCAACAGAAATCTTTTATACAATTAATGTTCTCCTCTTGACAAATGCCACAGAAAATCTGTGGCTCCATCCCTCCTGTCACCCTTGTGAGGTGGTAGCAGGATGCCTCAACCCCACCCTGGCTCTGGTTGCATCAGACAAGGCCAGAAGGGGCAGCATTTTCATCCATTGGTTGGTAATGAACTCCCTACCCCCCCACACACTCCCTTCCCTGTGTGATGACCCCTAACCCACGCACTGTCAGGGGAGACCACTTGCAGCACCTTGACTGCACATGGCGGTAAGGAGCTGCCCTTCCCCTACTCTCTGGCTGGTATTAAGAGGCCCAGTGGAGCATCAGGACTTGAGCCACCACTCAGCAGACACAGGGCTATTCCCCCAGACTTCTTTGGTGTCCATGGAGAACATGTGGGGAGAGGGCCTTTGAAATCAGAGGCATCTGTCCCTCCCAGCCATGGTGGTGATGGCAGAAGCCTGTTGGCAACCCAGAACTCCCACCTTTCACAGCAATAAAAACGAGCCCCCCCCTCCCTCAGGTGGTAAGGGGAGCCAAGTGGGGAACCTGGACTTCCACACCACCTACAAAAATGGGGTTGTGCTCCCCCTTCACTCACCAAAGTGGTGTCAGGAAAGGTCTTTGAGATCATGAGATTTAAATAAGAAGAGTCTTATAATATCCAAAACTCCCAGGTTTGAATCTGAGATCCCTTATTATAATAAATACCAGAAAGATTACAACATGAAAGAGAAAAGAGAATCAACATTTCCTAATGCAGAGAGAGGACATGGATGTCAGAATTATTTGACCGGGGTTTTAAAGCAGCCATCATAAAAATGCTTTGACGAGGAATTACAAATATGCCTGAAGTAAATGAAAAATAGAAAATTTAAGCAAGGGGGAAGGGAAGATATAAAGAAGAACCAAATGGATATTTTAGAATTGAAAAATACAATAACTTAAATAAAAAGCCCAATGGGTAGGGTTAAACTCAATAGCAGATGGACAGAGGGAAGTTTATTGACCTTAAAAATAGATAAATAGATATTACTCAAGCTGAAAAACAGAAAGAAAATACATTGTGAAAAAGAAAACCCCCAAAACCCAGAGTCTTGGGGATGTGCAACCATGATAAAATATCTAACATTTGTATCATTGGAGTTACAGAAAGGCTTTGATAAGTTAAATGTACAGTAGAATCCAAAGCATCCACTAAAAAAGTGATACCACACAATACACCTAAAATCACTCCAGATGAGCCAAAATGGAATTCTCGAAAAAATGTTCAGGTAATCCATCAGAAAGCAGGAAGAAGAAAACAGAGAAACAAGACACAGAGAACAAACAGGAAATGAAACATAAAATGGCAGATTGAAGACTTAATCAGTAAATATGTTAAATGTATATGATCTAAACACACAAATTAAAAGAGAAATTGGTATTCTTATAAAAACATAATCCAATTGTATGCTTCTCATAGGGAACACATCAAATATAATGATATATAGAAGATGAAATAAAAGGATGGAAAAGATATGCCATGCAAACTTAAACAAACAAAATGTATGAGTGGATATACTAATCACCGGATAAGTAGATTTCAGAGTAAGAAAATTGACCAGGGAGAGGGACACTATTACATCATGATTAAAATGATTAAATATCAATCCACCAAGAAGACATGACAGTATTAAATGCATATGTATCAATGAACAGAGTTGCATAATACACATTCATGATTATGGTTGGAGACTTCAAAACCTGCTTTCAACAATTTATAGAACTATACAAAAAATTAAAAGCAATGTGGAATAGCTGAACAAAACCATCAATGAAAAGGATCCAATTGGCATTTACAGAACACTTCACACAACAATAGCAGAATACATGTATTTTTCAAGTGCCCATGGCACATATAGAAGGGAAACCATATACTACTGGTCATAAAGCAAATCTCAAGAGTTTCAAAGAACTCAAGTCATAAGGAGTGTGTTCTCTGCCCATAAGGAAGTCAAACCAGAAATTAATAACGGAAAGATAATGCTCAAATCTATAAACAGCTGGGAACTACACATAAGTCATGGATCTAAACTAAAAAACAAATACATTTAGTTGAGTGAATGTTAAAATATAACACAACCAAATTTGTGGGAAACAGCTAAAACAGTGCCAAGAGGGAAATTTATAGCATTAAATAATGATGTTAGAAAAGAGAAAAAATATCTCAAACCAGGAGACCAAGCTTCCAACACAAGATTCTAAAAAAAAGAAAAAGGAACAGCATAAACCCCAAAGAAGCAGAAGAGTGGAAATGCTAAAGATGACGGAAATAAATGAAACTGAAAACAGAAGAATAGATTATTGAAATGTTGATTCTTTAAAAAGATCAATACAAAAGATAAGATAAACATACAACCCGTGGCCTTGCTGAATTCACCTATTTGCTCTAAAAGTGATTCTGTACATTCCATGAGAATATGGAATATGTAGGCCATTATGTCATTTGCAAATAGGAGGAGTTTTATTTTTTTCTTTCTGATCTGCATGCATTTTATTTCTTTTTCTTGCCTTTTTTGCTGGTTGGACTGCCAGTGCGAAGACGGATCAGACATTCTTACCTTGTTAGCCATCTTAGGGGGAAAGCATTCAGCCTTTCAACACTAAGTGTGATATTAGCTGTAGGTTTTAAAAATGTTTATCAAGATGAGGATGTCCTTTATTCCTCTTTTATTCTGAAAGTTTATATGACACACCGTGTTGGAATTGTTAAATAATTTTTCTGCAGAAATTGATACAATCTTGTGGGTTTTTTTTCCCCTCTTTATCCTATTGATATGCTGGATTACATTAATTGACCTTTGAATACTGAAAAGCTCTCACATTCTTGGAATAAACTGCACTTGGTCATGGTGTCTACTCTTAAAATTCAATATTAAACAAACAAACAATCCAGTTATAAAATGGGATGAAGTCATGAAGTGTCATTTCACCAAAGGATAAATTGATGGCAAATAAGCCCATGCAAAGATATTCAGTATCTTTAGCCATTAGAGAAATGTAAGTAAATACTCTAATGAGATATTGCTATATACTTATTACAACAGCTAAAATAAAAAGCATGAAAATATCAAATGCTCATGAGGACGCAGAGAAACGAACCCTCGCACATTGATGATGTAATGTAAAATGTGAAATGATACAGCCATTGCGAAAATGCGCAGTATATTTAAAAATGAAAATATGCCTACCATATGACCCAACAGCGGCAATCCTAGGCATTTATTCCAGAGAAATGAGAATTCGTGTCCATACAAAACTGTACATGGTTGTTCATAACAGCCTGATTCATAATATCCCACAACTAAAAACAGCCAAAATGTCCCTCAATAACGAAATGTTTAAAGAAACAGTGGTAAATCCATATCATGGATTATTACTATTACATGGAAAAGAGCAGACTATTGATATATACGACGATGACTTGGGTGGATTTCCAGAGCATTTTGCTGAGTGAAAAATAGCCAAGGTAATAATATCGTCATCTATTGCATGATCCCATTATTTAATATTCATGCCATGACAACATGATCGAGATGAAAAGCAAATTAGAGGTTGTCAGGATTTAGGGCTGGTGGGGGAGAGGGGCAGATGTGTATGATGGCCAAGGGGCAGCAGGACGATGGTGATGGGGTAGTTCTCTATGTTGATTGTGATTATGCAAATATGGAATGCGTAATGTGATAAAACGAGATATGTGCAGTTCTATATTTAATTATATTAAATATATATAATTATATTAGTACATATATATGTATGTGTATATATATATATAGACATATGTATATATGTCTATATATAGTACCAATGTCAGCTTCCTGGTTTTGATATTGTGGTATAATTATAATATAAATATTGTGATAAGGGGTAACCACTGGGGGAAACTGGATGAAGGGTACACCAGATTGCTGTGCTCTCTCTGCAATTTCCTGTGAACATATAATTATTGCAAAATAAAAGTGAAAAAAACACCATAAAAGGCCAAAAGCAAAGCAAAACAACAACAAAATCTTAAATCCCTTTGAAATAAAAGTAGAAATCCTACACATGAACTTACTTTATTTTTTTCACCTGGTATTATCACCGATTATAACTGAGAACCAGAATGGCTAGATGGAGGAAGGAAGGAAGGAATGATCAATGGGAGAACGATCCACTTCATAGCTTGCTGTTCTTTGTTGTTGTTGTTTTTTTAAATTTCAGGTTCTGAGAACTTATCTTTTATTTAATGTCTCTTCAGTTTTGATTTCACAGCAACCCTAGCTACCAAAACATTCTCTGGAGACCTGCTCGAATGGAGGAAGGAAGTCCAGGCCGCCTCTGGTCAAATGCTCTGAGGGAACTTCCAGAAATGAGACGCATGGAAACCAGATCAAGCACATTTGGAACCACATGTGCAGAATAAGGAATCTGAATCTCAGCCATATCTGCTCCCTGGTTTATCTCCCCACGCCGATTCACTAGAGAGACTGAGATGCTGGTTGCCTTTCAAACACCTCCATGTTCAGGTCTCCTCAGAATGCAGCTGTAAGGTAAGTCTCCCTCCTTTATTTCTGTTCCTTTACAGATGCTCAAAAGCCTAGAATTTGCCAATCGCTTCTGCCAATTACACCAACTCTGGCGTATCTGAGAACAGCAGCTGCAGCCCCAATTTCCTGGCTTTTGAGCGGTAGTAAATGTTTCTCTGAGCAACACCACCATATCCTCTTAAATCATGCCACCCTGGCTCTCGGTACACAGCCTTCTGTCCTGGTGCCAGCCACAGGGTCTGCCCTTTGAGCCGCACAAACGCGAACCCAGCTAACAGGCAGTTGACGCTCTGTGTCCAGGACCAGCTCCCCGCTGTGCAAATGAAAGAGGCAAGCTGTAGAGGGTTCTCCATTCACATGCTAGCTCAGACTTCGAGTTGGTTCCAAACGGGGCTCAGACTTGAGTCCCAATTTGTGATATACAAAGCGCAATAGGTTCTCCCACCTGATAAATACAATTAGCGCTCCTGGCTGCTTCCGTATATAATGGACAAGATGGAAAGGAGAAGCAATGGGAAAAAACAAAACAAAACAAAACAATTAGTATTGCTAACCCCTGCTGTAATGATTATTATTGACAGGGTGGAATGACTGAGGTGATATTTGCAACTTCCACCAGAGTTAACCCTAGCCAGGCTAAACAGTGCAAACTTTAAAAAAATCATTCTTATCAAGGACGTGTCCTACTTCGGAACATGTCCGTGCCACTGAAAGAGTATGGCATTTTTAAATTACCGGGTAACGTGGATATAGGCCTGGAGCTCTGCCAAGGTAAAAGTTGTAAAACTGGATTGATTTTTGCTACAGCTTGCTAAGGGCTCCCCAGAGCCGGGATGCAATGTTCAAATACAATAATTGATAGTCTGAAAAAATATTTCTGATAAGTGTGCAGAAGTAACGCAGAGCCCTGCCTGAGATGAAGTGAGCCTTTGTGGTCTGGCAAACTCTGCAACCAAAGGGACCCAGATCCAAGGCACCGCTAGGGTCTCTGATCAGAGCCACTGGGCTCCCCACTCGCTCCAGCCCTCGCTTCCCCACCTCCACCGCCTCGCCTCCTGCCTTTACTGCAGCGTCCTCCAGCTGGAGAGAAAATGGTCTTGGCCTTCAAATGGGGCATTTGTTAAATGCTGTTGTGGAAAAGTAATTATCCAACAATCAGACCTGTACGTGGAGGGAGAAATCGCCTTCGTTAATACCACCTTGGTAATCCCAGGGGGCGGAGGGGTCTGCGTTAATCTGACCCCTTTTCAGGCTTGCCTTGGTGAGTTGACCACCCCAAGCTGTGAGTGTGTGTGTCTAAATTGCTCGGAATTCAATTGAACACATTAAAATTTAAAAAGGATTTAACTGAAATTTTTCAATAGCTCCTGAGAAGGGGGATAATTTATTAGCTTGGGGTAAATTAAAATCTCAAGCAGGGGTAAAGACTTCGAAGATTACTTTAATACATTTTATATGCTTTCAAAAGAAATGTTCTTTTAAATGGTCCAAAAATCAGCTAATTTTGTCCTATTTAGCAAATTACCTCCTAAGGCCACAATGTTGAAAAACTTAACAATTATTTTTTTTTTAAGGGGAAAAATAGAGGTGGGATAAACACACACACACACACACACACACACACACCATACACCTTCCATAGGAAACAACTGAACCCTAAATTGCTATGTCTTTTCTATGCCACAGTTAGGATTTTTTTTATTTCTTAATTCAAAAGTCGGTGAAACATTTGCGTTAGCTTCTGCCAGGCCACTCGGGGGACCTTTTTTCCACATGGTGATTGTAGGCAGAGGAGGGTCTAAGGTTAATGGAGGGCACTGGCAGGCTAAGCCCCCATGTGCTATGCTGATAATTTATACCTTTATTTCAGGCTGCATTCACCTGTAGAGCAGAAAGGCCGTGGAGGTGAGGTGAACTTGTTGCTCTGTTCAGCCCAGAGGCTGTCACTGTCCTGAAAGATTTTTTTGCTCTGAATTATCTGTGTTATAAAAGACTCTTTCCCAGCTCCCGCTGACATTTGGAGGCTAAGGGAGGAAGGTTCGATTTCCCTCGTCTCTTTCTTTCCTTCACTTCCTGCCCCCCCCCCCATGATAAACAGGTTTGCATTTTGGGGAGTTTTCTTTTTTTTTTTTTTTAAATATTCCAGTTTTATTGAAAAATAATTGACATGCATGCCTGTGTAAGTTGAAGGCATGATGGTTTGATGTACACGTATTGTGAAGTGATTATCATAATAGGTTCAGCTGACATCCATCTGCTTATATAGATACAATAAAAAGAAAAGAAAGAAGAAAACAATGTTTTTTCTTTATGATGAGAATGTTTGGGATTTACTTTCTTAACAACTTTCTTATATATCATACAGCAGGGGCAGTTTTGGACGTCTTGCGTTACATCCCCGGTACTTACTTATCTTATAGCTGGAAGTTCCTACCGTTCTGACCACTTTCCTGCAATTCTCTTTCCTCCCACTCCCCCCACTTCTGGTAACCACAAGTCTGATCTCTTTTTCTAAGAGTCGGTTTTTTGTTTTTCCCCAGATTTCACATACAAGTGATATCTTACAGTATTTGTCTGTCTGACTTATATCACTGAGCATAATACCCTCAAGGTCCACCCATGTTGTTGTAAATGGTGAGATTTCCTTGCTTTGTTTTGGCTGAATAATATCGATTTGTGTATATATATATATGTATATATACATATATATATATGAATATGTATATGAATATGTATATGAACTTCTTTATCCATTCATCCATCAGTGGACACTTAGGTGGTTTTCAAGACTTTGGTTATTGTAAATCGTGTTGCTAATGAACATGGGGGTGCACATATCTTTTTGAATTAGTGTCTTAATTGCCTTTGCATATATTCTCAGAAGTGGAATTGCTGGATCACAGAGTTCTGTTTTTATTTATTTATTTTTTATTTTTTTTTAAAGATTTTATTTATTTATTTATTTGAGAGAGAGAGAGAGAGAAACAGCATGAGAGGGGATAGGGTCAGAGGGAGAAGCAGGCTCCTCGCCAAGCCGGGAGCCCGATGCGGGACTCGATCCCAGGACTCCGGGATCATGACCTGAGCCTAAGGCAGTTGCTTAACCAACTGAGCCACCCAGGCGCCCCAGAGTTCTGTTTTTAATTTTTTGAGGATGCTCCATACCATTTTCCACAGTGGCCGTACCAATTTAGAATCACATCAGCAGTGCACAAGGGTTCACTTTTCTCCACATCCTTACCAGCATTTGTTATCTCTTATCTTTTTTGATGATGGCCATTCTAACGGGAGTGGGACAGTACCTCATTGTGGTTTTAATTGGCATTTCCCTGATGATAAATGATGTTGAGCATCTTTTCATGTGCCTGTTGGCCATCTGTGTATGTTCTTTGGAGAAATATCTATTCAGGTCCTTTGCCCATTTGTTAATAGGGTTGTTTGTTTTTTATTTGAGTTGTAGGAGTTCTTCCTACGTTTTAGATATTAACCCCTGGTCAGATATATGTTTTGAAAATATTTTTACCCATTTCGTAAGTTATCTCTTTACTTTGTTGATAGTTTAATGTAGTCCCACTTGTTTATTGGTTTTGTTGCTTGTGTTTTAGGTGTCATGGCCCCCAAAACATTACGAAAACCTGTATCAGGGAGTTTTGTTCTAGGAGTTTTCGGTTTCAGCTTATATTTAAGTCTTTTATCCATTTCGAGTTAAATTTTTGAGTGGTATAAGATTTGGGTCCAGTTTCATTGTTTGACATGTAAATGTCCAATTATCCCAGCACCACTTACTGAAAAGACTGTCTTCTCCATCAAATATTCTTGGTTCTCTTGTCAAATATTAGTTGACTGTATAGGCTTGGGTTTATTTCTGCATTTTTGACAGTGTTGCATTGGTTAGTTTGTCTATTTTTATGACAGTACCATACTGTTTTTGATGACTATAGCTTTATAAAATAGCTTGAAGTCAGGACTTGTGACACTTCTTGCTTTGTTTCGCTTTCTCAGGATTTTCTCGGCTATTTGGGATCCATCTTTTGTGGTTCCATATAAATTTTAGGGTTGTATATTTTCTGCTTCTGTAAAAAATGCCATTAGAGGGGCGCCTGGTGGCTCAGTCATTTAAGGGGCCCACTCTTGATTTTGGCTCAGGTTATGATCTCAGGGTCCTGGGATTGAGCCCCACGTCAGGCTCTGTGTTCAGCAGGGAGTCTGCTTGAAATTCTTCCCCTCTCCTTCTGCCTCTCCCCCGGCTCACACACATGTTCTTTCTCTAAAATAAATAAATAAATCTTTAAAAAACGCCATTAGAATCTCGGGATTTCATTGAATGTATAGATGGCTTTCAGTAGTATTGACATTTTAACAATATTAATTATTCCAATCTGTAAACATGGAATGTCTTTCCCTTTATTTGGTCTTCTTCAATTTCTTTCATCAAAATCTTACAGTTTTCAGAATAGAACTCTTTCAGCTTCTTAGTTTAATGTATTCCTAATTGTTTTATTGTTTTTGATCTTTTGTAAACGAGATCAATTTATTTCTTTTTCAGAAATTTTATTATTATTGAATAAGAATGCTACTGGTTTTTGTATATTATTTTTGTATCCTGTAACTACTGAATTCAATGATTAGATCTAACAGCTCTTTTGTTGAGTCTTTAGGATTTTCTATGTATAAAATCATGTCATCTGCAAATAGAGACAATTTTACTTCTTCCTTTCCAATTCTGAGACCTTTTATTTTTTCTTGCCTCATTTCTCTAGATAGGACTACTAGTACTTTGTTAAATAGTAGTGGTAAAAGTGGGCACCCTTGTCTTGCTCCTGATGGTAGAGGAAAGGATTTTATCCTTTCTCCATTGATTATGAAGTTTGTTGTAGGCTTGTCATATATGGCCTTCATTATGTTGAGACATGTTCTTTCTATGCCTAATTTATTGAGTTTTTATCATGATTGGATGTTGAATTTTGTTGAATGATAATTATTTCTCTTCTTTCATTCTATTAACTAGTAGAATTAATTCTATTCTCTTTTTGCTTGGTTAGTCTAGCTAAGCATTTGTCCATTTTAACTTTTCAAAGAACCAACTCTTAGATTGGTTGATCTTGTCTATCATTTTCCTGTTCCCTATTTTATTTAGTTTTGCTCTATTCTTTATTATTTCCTTTCTTCTGCTAACTTTGGTCTCTGTTTGTTCTTCTTTTTCTAGTTCCTTAAGGCATTGAGTTAGGTTGCTTATTTGGGATCTTTCTTGCTTCTTAATGTAGGTGTCTATTGCTATGAACTTCCCTCTCAGAACTGCGTTTGCTGCATCCCACAAGTTCTGCTATGTTGTGTTTCCATCTTCATTGTCTCAAGAAACTTTTAAGTTTCTCCTTTAATTTCTTCTTTGATTCATTGGTTGATTAGGAGAATGTTGTTGAATTTGCATGTGTTGTGAATTTTCCAGTTTTCTTCTCGTTATCGATTTCTGGTTTCATGCCATTGTGTCAGAGAAGATACTCTGTATGATTTCAGTCTTCTTGCATTTCCTAAGACTTATTTTGTGGCCTAACATATGGTCTGTCCTAGACAATGCTGCATGTGCACTTGAGAAGAATGTGTATTCTGCTCTTGTTGGATAAGATATTCTATATCATATATATATATATATGTGTGTGTGTGTATATATATATTCTATATATGGCTATTGGGTCCATTTGGTCTACAGTGTTTTTTAAGTCTGCTGTTGCTTTATTGATTCTCTCTCTGGATGATCTAGAGATTTTTGAGAGTGGAGTATGAACGTCTCCAACTAATATTGTTTTACTGTTTATTTCTCCTTTTCGTTGTGTTAGTTTTTGCTTTATATTTTTAGGTGCTCCAATGTTGGAGGTCGAAATGTTTGTAATCATTATATCTTCTTGATATATTTACTCCTTTCTTATTATATAATAACCTTCTTTGTCTCTCTTCACCATTTTTAGTTTAAAGTCTATTTTGTCTGATATAAGCATAGCTACCCCCCTTTTTATTCAGTGACCATCATTTGAAATGTCTTTTCCCATCCTTTCACTCAGTTTCACTCTAGTTTAAGGCTAACATGAGTCTCTTGGTGGCAGCATATTGTTGAATCTTGTTCTTGTATCCATTTAGCCATTTTATGTAATACCTTTTTTCTCTTGTGTTTTGATGGGGTCTTTTTTTGAGAATGTGTGTGTGTTGGGAGCGAGTCCATATGCCTTCCAGTTGTGTAACTGTTCCTACAAAGAAGTTTTCTTTCCTTTTTTTTTCTTCAGGTTTCTTGGTATTTCATATTACAGATGAAATTTTCATGTTAGTTTCTTAGTTTGGTTTTCCTGTAGTACATGGATAATGATATAAATTTGGACCCCACATACACTTGTGACACAAGCCTGAGGTCTTCATTTCTTACAGGAGATTTTTTTTCTCTCCCATAGCTGAAGGCAGATGGCAAGTCGCATTGCTGTTTCTTCAGGTTAGTGAATGGAGTTTTAATTCTTTTCATGGCCTAGGTGACCCTTCAAAATTCCAGCCTTTACCAAAATGGCTTATTCCATCTCTTGACCTTGTGTAGGTGAAAGGTGTCCCCACCTGTCCCACTTGGGTGTTGAGGTCCCAGTCCCAATCCCTATGGTCTATTTTGGGAAATACACTCCAGCAAGCAGTGATGGGGTCTGTTCTAGTTTTGCATTGAGTGCCCAGTTCCTCATACTTGGAAAGTTCCTTTTGTTCTTTTGAATTTGCTTGTGCATTAGAACTTAATATATCTGTTTCATATGTTCGTATCAGGAGGAGACCTCTCCACGTTAGCTGGGTGTGCCATATTGCTGAAGTCTCACACAGATATTTAGACTATTTAGAGCTATATGTGGTGGTAATTAACTTTTTTTAATGTTAAAAAGTTTTTATTTTCCAAAAAGTTGGGAAGAATGGCTTCATTTGATGAGCAACTATTACATGACTTTAGGTAGTGGAGTGACGTAGGAGTTGCATTTTATCAATGATTCAGCTCTTATGCACTTGTCTGCTTTTGCCAGTCATTTACAATGTGCCGGGCATTGTCCTAAGCACTTTGTTGCAATATCTGATTTAGTCCTCACCATTCCTATTATGTGGATGCTATGGTTAACTCCATGTGAGCAAACCTTTTTTGCTGATGAGGAAACCCAATTAGAGGATAGATAAACTTGTCCAAAGTAGCTTGATTGGGAAGTTTTGCAGTAGTATTTATACCTTAACAGTCTGCCTACAGAGTCCATGCTATATGTATAGCAATGATGATGATGATGATTAATAGTAGTAGTATGCTGGTAATAATAATGATAATAATAATTGCAGTTAAGTAAGGGCAACTGTATTCCAGGAAATTGTTGAGAAGCATTTTTTAAACATTTTGTTTATTTACTTTAAGTAATCTCTACACTCAACATGGGGCTCGAACTCACACTGCCAAGATCAAGAGGTGCGTGCTCTACTGAATGAGCCATCCAGGTGCCCCTGTTGAAATGTTGAAAAGATTTTACAAGTTAACTGATTTATATCATCACAACAATCCCATGAACCAGTTATTATTATCCTCAGTTTATAGGTAAAACAAACAAACAAACCCAAAAAACTAAGGCATAGGCTAAAAGTCACATAGCTTATAAATGGTAGGTTTGCGTTTGAATCAGGCATTTGTACTCTGGAGCTAACTCCAATAATTCATCCTCAGTGTTGGGGAAGAATGAAAGACTGGTTAGCTGTGTGCCCTAGCCATGCAGTAAGGAAAGAACCAGGGTTGAGCTGAAGAGGTGGTCATGAGAATGGGGTAGGGACAGATATGACAGCCACAAAGGAGCTAAAACAACACCATTTGATTTCATATGGGTCTGGGAGCAGCAAAGTCTGGGGTCAGGGAGTACCTGAGGCTCTTTTCCTGAACTTCGGCTTGTGTTGGATCTTAGTGCCTTTACCCACAGTGGGTGAGAACAGTTTGGACACAAACATATGCTTTGTTCTAGAAAAGAAATATGAGACTGAGAAGTTTGGTTCAATTTAACTATTACTTCAGTAACAGTTAATTGAGGGTCTGCCAATTAAATAACTCAGGAACATCTGTGCTTGCTTTTTGTGAAATGAATTTTCTGCAAAGTGAATGCTTACCCTTTTATACCTAAGTAAATATTTACATTTGGTTTACTTAAAGTGAAGGGCACCTCACCACCATTTTGTCTAATCGATGGCCATTCAATTACATATTTTCTAAAGGTATAAAATTCAGTGGCAATTTAACCAGTTATTCACAAAATCCACAGGCCATGCATGTCTTGAGTATTATGCTTGCTGTCCTTTTTAAATAAAAGTGAGGTTCCTCATAAACCACCAGGAGCTCATAAAGGGGTTTGATTTCCTAGAGTCATGATAGATTTGCAGCAATCTATCCAGACCCTTTTACGTGGCTCCTCCTTCTGACCACAGACATACATTTTCAAGACAGGTGGCCTGTGTTGGGAGTAGTCTGGGGACATGAATGAGACAAAAGCTAAGTGGCCCACATGGGCACTGAACCCCTAACCTTCGCCTCATTAGCACGAAGCTCCAACCATCTGAGCTTACCCGCCACAGACTAATGATGTGTGCATGGAGGCACAGTCACATCAATCACATTTTCTGAAGCAAAACGCACCACCCTGAAAGTAACCGGAAGAACCATCCATAGAGGTCTCATCACTGAGGGAAAGCAAAGCCATCTTAATGGATAGCTGAAGTGCTTCTTTTCTATGAAGCATTCATTCATCATCCCATAAGCCAACAGGACTTGAAGATTCTAGGAATTCACATTAGCTAATTCATGCTTTTAAAAATGTACCTGTTCTTCCAGGTTGCTCTGGCCAGAATAGATGGGTTTGTGATTCCGAGACCTTAACTAGTAAAGCTTTTGAAAGTCCCCGGGTAGGAATTCTTAATCTGTTCTCGTAGATGGATGTTTTGTGGTCGTGCCTCAGCCCTCAGAGGATCTATAAGCTCCAGAAACGTTGTGTGTGTGTGTGTGTGTGTGTGTGCACAAGTGGATTTTTTTTTTCTTTGTAGAATATTCATAGTTTTCTTTAGACCCTCAGAGGTATCTGGGATGCAAAGCCTATGATCTGAAGGCTTACATCTATAAAGAAACTAAAAGAGAAAAATGTATTTACCATAAAACTGACACTAGATAAGAAGCCAACTGTCATATTATTTTTAATGATGAACAGAGGAGAAGGTTGATGCCATGGGAAACATATGCGAACATCTGATGGCCTGAGGTTGGAGGTGTACTTGTGTTGCAGAAGCAACTACATTCACCCGTAGAATGTATGAGTTTTTGTACCCCTTACCAGCAAGCAGTGGGGAAATCTGATGAGACTTCATACCTTGACACTAAAACTCTGAACTCGTATATGAGAGATCATGAAGAGTTAGCAGGAATGGCTAGTGGGCTGTGTTCTGGTTTATGGAAAACAGTTGCTCATTTTAGCCAAAAAAGACTACTTTGGAAAGGAGGAAAAGGGGAACTAATCCATGGTCTTCCACTTTCCCCTTCTACGTATTCTGGAAAACTCTCAGCGAGACTGAAGAGTTGGAATATGTAAATAACCTGGCATCAGAATAGGGCTAGAGGCCTCACCAGAGGAAAATAAGAATAAGAAAGGCAAGGAGAATAGAACACAGCAACTTCTCTTCGTTTACCTGGGGTCTATAACTGTGTCTGTGCTCGGGTGGCAGAGGTAAGTGCTCCTGACGGAGACTGTCAGACCCACACAGGACCGAGGCCCAGAGCAAAATGAGAATGCGGGGCCTTGTGTTTAAAAATTGCTAAGAATTTTAAAGTGGTGACAGGAGTGCATTCAACCAAACACAGGGCCCTTCTAAGTGTGGGGTCTTTGCAGCTGCCCATGAAGCCAGCTCTGGGCCCCTAAAATCTACCACATTACCATACAATTAAAAGTTAGAGCCCATTTTCACTGAGCTCCAATGCTGTCCTGTTCCCAGCTCATGATAAAGTTTCACTGGTCCACAAGCAAGAGCACATCTAGATGATCTAAATGTATTCAACACAAAGGTTCTTCTTTAGCTTGAGAGTCTGTCCTTGAGAATATTTTGATGCTAAAATGCCTTTTTTTTCTTGATGAACTGATAGGAAGAGTAGATGGTAGACATTTGTTTGTCCTATTTCCTTAATTGGTAAAATAAAGAGTTTATTAGCTATGTCAAGAATCTAATTAAAAAAGAATTACTGGTATAGGAGTCACTTGAGGTACATAATGTTAAATAGATAGACTGAAAAAAAACATGGTGTTGTTGAGTAAAACACAGAGTGAGATCTAAAGCACAATATCATACACGCACAAATAAAAATAACTGCATTTCAAAGATTTACGCATATCAGGGATATTTACCAAATGTGGGGTGGCGGAGGGGAGGAGAGAGTTGAGAATAGGGTTAAAGGGAAAATCATAAAATAACAAAAGGGTCTTGTACCAACTGATGTTCACAGTGTGCCTTAACAGAATCTAATTGATTGAACTTTCATCGCCTGAGGTCCAGAATACAGACCATGCCCCTACTAATTCTAGAAATTCCAACATAGCCACCTGTGATGGGTAGCCCTATGCCCCTTACTGTTTCTCAGTTCACCCCCAAACCAGCATTCCAATAGCACTTTATGGTTTGCAAAGTAATCTTTTCTTTATTAGCTCTTCAGATCCTTGCAACACCCTAGTGTTATTGATATTATCATCCTCATTTTACAGCAAGAAACCTGAAACTCAGATAGATTAAGGTAATTCACCGGTCAACAAAAACATGGTGGAATCTAGGTTCAGAGCCAAGTCTTCTGACTTTTATAACTATGCCTTTTTCAGTCTCCTCCCAAAGATCACCTTCCTCATAGAATGAGGTTCATCGTATGTTAAGGGTGCTGGCAAAATTACGAAATGTTTGCTGTTATGAAAAATCTACTGGTGGCATCTCTGATTGTACTTACAAATGAAGAAGGCATTCCTTCCGTCCGGAGAGCGACCTCTCTCTCCTTCCTTACTGTTCCTTCTCTCATCCTGAGATCCGAATTACAGCGCCAAAGTGACCCTCGGAGACATTTTGCTCCCAATTGGGACAAAAATCAAATAATTTTAGGAGAGAGTCATGTTTTAAATGATCTAGGTCTGATTTTCTAAGAGTCCTTAGTGTACACGTCATGTCTACAGCCTTGCAGATGGGCCATTTTTGCTCGTGGCTACCTTGAATCTCCCCTGGTGCACTAGTAATTCTTTTCCTGTCTTCAGAAAAACAGCTGCTCATATCCCAATGCATACCTGAACAGTGTTACAAAGCTCTCTTTTACTTGCCCTTCTTTAGACTAATTAAACCAAGATTCTTTTTGCATTTCCTTACAGAGACTATTCTCAGGACTTTAACCGTTTTTGGTTTTCTTTCCTTTGCACTTGACACTCTCTCATTCCTCCTTTCTCTTAGACGTTGTATGGTATCTTTAGATACCAACTGTGATAGCTTAGATCAGTGATTGTCAAAGTATAGGTTCTGGAAAGCAGCATCAGCATCACCAGAGAATTTGCTAGAAAGGCAAATTATCAGGCGCCACACCAGAGCTCCCAAATCAGAAACTCTGGCGATGGGGTTCTACAATCCAGTTTAATAAACCCTCCAGGGAATTCTGATGTATGTTAAAGTTTGACAATTACTTTTCAGCACTCGTTTTCCCCTCCTACTGCGGACAGAAACCCTTTTTAGCCCCATTCTTGTTGGGTGTGGCCATATGACTTGCGTTGGTCAATGGAATATTAGTCACTGTGATATAAGCCTTAAATGTGCTTGTGTGGCTTTGGGTTGGCTCATGTGCTCCAGTGATTGACCACAAGAAGAACATGCCCTGGGTCCAAGAGAGTGTAAGTTTATAGGGAACAGAACAGTTCAGTTTGTTTCAAAAAGAACTGGAAACAGAACTAAACTCTTCGATGTCTATCTCCCTTTTAGTCTTGACTCCATGATGGATAGTATATAACACACTGGGAAGCAAATACTTGTCCAGAGAATGAGCAATCTATTACTATGCTGTTAAAAATAAACAGATAAATAAATAAGTGGAGGTAAATGATTAAGTGAAGTACACTACATATTTTAAACTAACTTTGCTTAGATGATCTTTTGGATTCTTCAGGGGTAAAAGTAAACTCCAGTCACAGCAAATTGAACAAATAAAGCAGATTAAGTAAATAATTTTCTCACATTATAGGATTCCTGGAGACAGATCAATGTTGTCATTGGCTCAGTGGGTTGGTGATATCACAATCATCATGTCTGTGGAGAAGGGGCTGTCACTAACTGAGTTGGTCTCATACTAGGTATTTCAAGTAGAGGGTATTTATAAAGAAAGAGCAGAGACCCAAATGGGGGATTGAAAGCCTCCAAATCTTAGCAACAGCATGAAAGACCAGAGGGGTAAAGACAGATAATTCTGAGGCATATTCTACATAGATTACCAGAGAACTGCAGCAAATCTGAGTTCAGATGCCTACAGCATTCTCCGCTGCACGTGAGTACACCCTACATTATCTTTCTTCACTTCCCATAATCCCTACCACTTCTTCCGCCATTACTCCTGGGTAGATCACTTGCATCCACATCCTTATCTAAAGGTGCTGAAGATTACCCCTAATGCTTTAGAAAACACTTTTGAATTAATTAATTGTGTCTAGTTAGCTTATGGAAACATAAACAGAAATACCAAATTGGATCTCCTGGGAGAGGTCAAGCATGAAAATAGAAGTCTGAAAATTATGAACAAAAATGAAATTTATAAAACATTTAAGTGATTTTCATTAGGGTGTGAGTGGAGGGAGATATACTGCTGAGGTGAGGGCGGTGTATTGGATTTTCTAGACTCTTCCTTAAGACAAATGACAGGAACCTGAGCTCCGCAGAATACAGAGAAGTTGGATGGAGAAAGCACACAGACTGAAGAAAAGATTGAGAACCAATGTTTTATGAAGATAATCTATAGAAGTGCTAAATTAGTAGAATACAAAGGGCCATTTGCAAATAGGACAGCATGCAGTTTCTAGTGGAGATCTTGAAATATTGGAATGAAAATAGAGTCCTTTGAAAATTGTGGTCAGAGGAAATCTCTAGTAGGAGAGACTGAGAAGTCATTCAGAAAGTATTTATTTACTTGTTTCACAAACAATGCGTGGGGACTCTCTGTGACAGACTATACTTTCCAAGTATGGCCACAACATTACCTAATAGTCTTCTAGAACCTTGCCACACTCCCAGTGGGAGTAGAGTCTAATTCCCCTCTCCTAGAATCTGGATAAGCTTGGGACTTACTTGTAACTAAGAAAATGCAGTGGAGAAAATGCTATGTGACTCCCAAGCCTAGGTCAGAAAAGTCTTCATATCTTCTGCCTTTCTGTTGGAATACTTGGTCTTTTTTTTTTTTTTTTTTTTTAAGATTTTATTGGGGGGCCTGGATGGCTCAGTCAGTTAAGTGTCTGCCTTCGGCTCAGGTCATGATCCCAGAGTTCTAGGATTGAACCCTGCTTTGGGCTCCCTGCTCAGCAGGGAGTCTTCTTCTCCCTCTGCCTCTGCCTCTCCAACTCCTGCTCATGCTCACTCTCTCTCCCTCAAATAAATAAATAAATAAAATCTTAAAAAAAACCCAGAAATAGTGTGTTTCTTTTTTAATTAATTGAATTTAAATTAAAAAATACCATCAGCAATAGAATAAATAAATAAAATAAAAATATAATAAAGCATTAAGTCAGTTAAAAAAAAGATTTTATTTGGTTTAGAAAGAGCGAGCAAGGGGGAGCGGCAGAGGAGGGAAGGATAAGGAGAACGAATCTTGAGCAGAATCCATGCTGAGTGTGAAGCCCGATGCGGGGCTCCATCCTTCGACCCTGAGATCATGACCTGAGCTGAAATCAAGAGTCGGACGCTTGACTGACTGAGCCACCCAGGCGCCCCATAGAATAGTGGGTCTTGAAAACTTCAGTTGTCCTGAGTCATCGTCCTGTTCTGAGACAGCCATGCTATAAGGAAGCCCAACAAGCCAGACAAAGGGAGACCACATTGAGAGGCCCTGAGACCTCTCAACATAAGAGAGAAAGATGCCCAGAAAACCCCTCCCTGGCTGTTATACCTCTTGCATCTTCATGGGAGACATTGAGGCAGAACCATTGAGACTATGGGTCAGGAATTAGCACCCCTGCCTAATTCCTGACCTACAGAGTCAGTGAGAGATAATAAGGTGATTGTTGTGATATGACACAGCTGTGGAGAACCAGAGCACTGCTTTGGGACTAGGCACTATTTTATGTACTGAGGCACAGTGGTTTGAAAATAGAACTGTCTTTGCTTGCATGAGGTTTACAGACTAGGTAGAAACAGGGTGAAGATAAGGAACACTTGTCCAAGGGACAGGATGGAATGACTTAGAATAATAGAAGAGAAAAATACCAATGACCAGGTATGGACAGAATTTCCTTGGCAGTTTGGGTGAAGGAGAGGAAAGTGCCTTCCAGGCAAGATAAGCATTGTTCCTTTCCCACTTTCCCACTTTCTTGCTGCTGGATGGGATAGGATTGAGGAAGGCAAAGCACCAAGAAGGACAACATGGGAGGGAAAAATAGAAACTTGAATGCCTCACTGGGACAAGCGTAACTCGAGTGACGCAGAGGTGGTGAGTCAGTTCCTCGAGATGGGTTAAATGCTGTTACAATAATCCCCCTTTTGGGGGCACTCAGGGGTCATGCTTCCTTTCAGGTACTTATTGTTAAGCTGTGGGCAGAACCATGTGAGGCCGTGGGTGCTTTGTGGCCAGAACAAAGGGCAAAAGAAGTGTATATCCCCCCACCCCACACACATAATTTATAGCATTTTAATCTTCCTACTTGTCTCTGCTTATGAATTTCTTATAGAATTATTTAATGATGTGAGTTCAATGGGCAATTTTAAAATCTACTTAATTTACTATTTCTTTTCTCAGCGATGCAGTGAGGCACTGAATACCGTACTGCAGAGGTAGCAGCCTGAATGTGGGTGAGAGAAAAATCATCCAACACCAGACAATTAATACGTACGCTGGCTCCAACCCTCCATCCCCGGGTCCCAACAACCATGACAGGATGCTAGGGAGTTTCATAGATCAAAGAAAGACTGAATCATGTTAAAGGGACAGCATCAAACATATCTTCTGCCCAGTCTTGGAATGCCCCCCCCATGTCTCCAGATGTCCTAGGATGTGAACGGAATGAGTTTTACAGGGCAAATGCAATGAGGGCAAAGGAGCAGAGGATGTAATATTAAATTGAGTCAGTAGCCTGGAAAAGGAGACAGGAGGAATATGCCCAGTAGCACTGGGCAAACTTGTTACTGAAATAAGCTCAGGAATCACATGTACAGATCTCTGACATTAGTGAATATGTATTAGCAAACCAGGGTGACTATGAATATTCAAGATTCTCCTGAAAGGACCAACCACACCGAGACAAAGGATGGAGTAGGTGGCAATGAGAGGCCACACCAAAGCAGGTGTTAAGGGTCCTCGTCGAGCAGATATATCTGATTCATTCCTACTGGCTCTTCTCCCAAGACTCCCTATCAAAGCACTGGCAAAGCTGATAGATAGCAAGGCGCATCTCCCCTACGGGTGAGACATCCCACTCCTCCCAGACGACTCAGAGCAGCTCATGATGTCTTATGGCAAATCAATTTCAGAGCACTTGTTGTTTGCATGGGACAAAATGGCAGGTCACAGTTTCAAATCCAGGTAGGTCATAACTGAAGGGCATTACCTCACCAGGGACAGACTTCAGGTGACCTCTACACAGCCTCATATGAATGAGGCTCTCAGTTTCGGCTGGGCTTTTTACGGAGAGGTGTCTGCACTGCTCAGTTGATGCTAACTGTCGACAGTAGGAAAAGGTAGACACACACCAGCAGGGTTCTCCTCTCATCTTGATATATGGAGATATATACCGTGGGAATGTGTCCGGTCTTACGGATGGAAAGCCGCAAACATCAAAATCGTCAACTGAGCCATAAGCATCAGCATAAAACTCAAACCAGAGAGAGACTCAAATTAGTATCCAAACATGCCTCTGTTTCCTAGTGATCATTCAGACAGAGGTTCAATGGCTGGAAATTATTGAAATGAGGCAGATGTCAAGGGGATGCGACACATGCAACTACTTTCCGGCAGCCGACATTGCGCGCCTACGGTTTCAGGATCCTTGTTAAATCTCCACATTGTGACTAGTCCTAAAGTACCTGCAGGCGCAACTTTCCTCTTTGTCGCCAAGGTGTGCAAATGTATGAACGGAATTTAAAGCTCTGGGATTTGCCTGGAGCTGCATCATTTTTCCGATCGTTAGATTTAGGAGAGCCCTGGTGCCCCACCTCGACTGTGCGCTTCATTTAAGAGCACGATTCCCTTCCTCCCTGTCGTCCTTGGCTTCACTCCGCTCCTCCTGTTTAAACCGATGGGCCTCCATTGCCGCGGCTGGCGGAAGGGCTTGAAATATTAGGTTCCTTGTTTCTCAACTGAGTCCAATCAGGGTGGTTTTCCATTTTTCAAGCCAGCCTATGTAAAGCATGTAAGAGGTGACAGCTTTATGCCGAGTGGGGGTGGAGGGGATGGGTGTTGTGACGGTTTTTGCAAAGGTGGCCCCAGCAAAGGCATTCCTGGTCCCCAAGGAGACTGGAGGTGGGGAGAAGCTTAAATACAGTTTTGTTTGTTTGTTTTTTGTTTTTGCTTTTGATTTTTTTTTTAAAAGATTTTATTTATTTATTTGAGAGAGAGAGAATGAGAGAGAGAGAGCACATGAGACGGGGGAGGGTCAGAGGGAGAAGCAGACTCCCTGCCGAGCAGGGAGCCCGATGTGGGACTCGATCCCGGGACTCCAGGATCATGACCTGAGCCGAAGGCAGTCGCTTAACCAACTGAGCCACCCAGGCACCCTTGCTTTTGATTTTTATAGAATCAAACCACAGCAATGTCTTGCAACCTTTTGCCTATTCTAAGGACTGCAGCCTATGTTGGTAAGGAAGCTCAATAATATTTCCTACTTCAGGTGGGGGTGAGGGAGACCACCCAGAGGTGGCAAACAGATACAATGAAGCTACTAGTTTTGTTCAGGGGAAAACAATGTCTTTATATTCAGGCAGGATATATGACCAGATACAGTTAAGTTTACAAGGGATCTCTCTGTGTTCTAAAACACTACTGATAAAACCTGCACACTGTCCTGTTTCACGGCTGCCCCCTGAGCAAGGGCTTTGCTGCAGCCAGAGGGAGGCAGGGTCTCCTCCTCACTCACCTGCTGCCCGCTACCCAGCATCGTGAGAGTGAGCGGCTCAACAGAAAGACCTTCCTCCTAAAGAATTGCAAACATGCCCATGCTACTTTTTTTTTCCCAAGCAGTGCACATATTATTTTATGTTAAATATTCAACCTCAGTTAAATTCTGAAAATAGGAAAGAGGAACAAAAAATTGCCCAATTCAGTATCTGACCTCACCTTACTTTAGAGCATGGTTGGAAAAACCAGCAGGATGGCTTTCTTAGACTTACATGAACCTTCACTCCGTAGAGAATATTACTTAGAATATGTAGTTTTGGGGTGTCTAGGTGGCCCAGTTGCCTTCAGCTCAGGTCATGATCCTGGGGTCCTGGGATCGAGTCCTGCGACTGGCTCCCTGCTCAGTGGGGAGTCTGCTTCTCCCTCTCCCTCTGCTGCTCCCCCTGCTTGCACTCTCTCTCAAATTAATAAATAAAATCTTTAAAAAAAAGAATATGTAGTTTTTGTTCCCTTCTCTTCCTCTAACACCACCAAAAAGAAGGGAAGAAAAATAATCTGTCATATATTATATATACTTCAAGAGTTCAAGTATTTTTAAATGTAAAACTTTTAAGTGAAATGTAAAAAAAGTAGTTGAAACATATAAATATGTTTTTGACGTCACAAAAGAAATATTTCATAATTTACACTATCCATTCTTGAGGGAAGAACAACTTCACCACTCATGAATTATTGGTTTCTTCTTCATGGTTAAATATTCAGTTTGTCTGTCTGCTTCATATTTTTTCCATTGATTTTTTACACTCTTAGAAATAAGGAATACATTTCAAACTCAGTGCACAGGGGATTTTATTATAAATTGTGGCAAAGTGGCAAAACGCAGACTCCATGTGTTAACCTCCACAAACCAATGTGGGAAGCTGGATTGGTTAGTTCATGGTGATGACTGTGAATCCTCTGTGGATAATCTTCTAGAATCACATCTCTTAAAAATAATTATATCCATTTAACTTTCCTTAGGAAAATATGCTTAGAACTTTTTAATACTATTATCTGTTAAGATTTAGGTATGTGAAGTGTTTTTTTGTTTGTTTGTTTGTTTGTTTTATCACCACTAAGCTAAATTACCTATACATTCAAGGTTGTATTCAATTGCAAACAATCCCTAAACAATAGAGTGGCAACACTCTCTCTAGACGCTTGCCTAGACATTATATAAAAATGTCCAGATTGTGAACTTCATAGCTAACCTCCACACTGCTTGTCATGATTGCAAATACATAAACTTTCTTCATTCTTCTGTGGCTTGTTTGTATAAATTTCACGTATATAAAAACAAAAATAGGTATAAAGATGCTTGGTTTCAGAAAAAGCATGGTTTGGGAACAGATTGGAATTTGGGTTTTAGTCATCAAAGATGTGATAAACAACACTGGGCATTAATGTAGAAAACAGATTGAGCTTTTTAATGGGACATCAAATAAGACTTTATTAGCATCTATTAGGTTCAACCCAAAGCTCAGGAAATAGCATTAATGAGCATCATATATCAGTGTGTCTGTTATTAGATAACAGTATCCCTTAAAACTAGCAAGCCATATAGTACTTTATACTTTTTTACCTTTATCTTTAGAATTAGCTGACATTCTATCCTGTTACACTGGCCTTACTATTAGTAATAGTGAACCGATTTATAAACCCATTAGTGACACTTTTTCCAGAAGATAAAAACAGTCAAAATTATCTGGCAGCAATTAATCTTAATGGCTGTATGCAGTAAACAGCAATGGGCTAATTCCAGCTCTGTCAGCCCCATCAAACAATCCCGCATTAGGCAGCTTTTCAGTGATCCATTAAAGCATATTCAGAACAACAACAAATTCAATGCTGAAGGCATATGCACTAAACATTACAACAGTGATCTTCTGAAGCCATCATTATCTCTTAAATAGTACTTCCCCCATGTATTATCATTATGCTGTACATTAGAAATACTTTGATTAAACTCCCTTAATTCATAACAGACAGCTGCAGACCATTTATGCAGTTAATCTCAACACAACAGCTATTGAGGAAATATAACAAATGAACGCTGTAAACTGGAAGTCATCACTATGAAAGATACTGGCTTCCTAGCCCTCTTAGAGCAGAGTGCATCGTGAGGATGGGCTTCGCGCCTACAATAATGGGGATGAAACTGTTAATGACCTTCCACTTTCCCCGAAACATCTGTCCTGAGGCTGGTTGTGTTGTAGACCGGGCCAGGGCTGTGTTCTCTGCCCATTGGCCAATCCAAGGGTTCCACCGAGGGGGACTCAGGCTATGGTTCACTTCTATTTCCCAGCTTTGGCATTGAGAAGTCAAGGTTTTGGTCATACGAATAAGCTCCCCGATTTCACTGAATGGTGACTGTAGAGCACCGAAAACCTATTGGGTGCCTGTGTCGTCCTTAACGATGGCTTCTGATATCCTTGACAACAAGCGCAGTCTTTTAAAGCTTACTTCACAGTACTTGAAGAGTAGACGTACTTAAAAAAAAAAAAAAAAAGTCTACGAAATTTTCTCTGTAAACTTTCCCAGGTATGCACATATTTTCGTTTAACAATTCCGAAAAATCTGCATGCCGAAAAATCCTCACTCCTTCTCCCCGCCCATTTAAGTGGCCACGCCCCCAATTCATGTTCTGCTGAGTAAAATGTGCACTGGTTGAATTTGATGAACAAGAAACCTGTGTAAATTTTCCCCATAATACACCTTCACAAAATCTTTCCTTTTCACAGGTAGAGAAACCATAAACATGTGCATGAATGGGCTCTATGTGCCTGGCATTTTTTTTTCCCCCCTCATATAGGGTTTATTTCAAAGTTCTAAACCACAGACACCGTGTCTACCTTTTGATGAAATGGCCAACTAATTAAAACATAAATTTAGAGTCCCCTTGCCATCTCTGACAGTACTTTCAGCTTTCGGGGTTAGCATCAGTGAATTAAATACTGATTCCAAATGTAAAGTGCCCTCATTGTGGAGTGATAAGGGCTTAGCTTTCAGAGGAAAAGGCGGCTCCCTGCGGCAGTTTGCACTGAATGTTTACAGGGATTTCCACCATCGTGGCTAAATGGACCCATCCCTCCAAGATGTCCCCGAACATACGGGTATCAATGGTTGCCGATGTGTGGTGAGTGGATTAGCTGGGTGGAGGTAACCCGACCCTTCGGCTCCTCAGGTTACCGCTGATGTTTTGTAGAGACTCCCCTGCTTGCCCTCTCCCATGTTCCCACCCACCCCTCCTGGAACACCATGCTTTTTAAAAAAATGGCAGCTCTGGAAAACTTTTCTGAATTTTTCTCTCCTTTCCCTTAAATTTGTTTGAAAAGCATGGATATAGTGACTGCTTGTTCCAACCCCGTCCCCTATTTCTCAGATTTGCATTTGTGACAAAGCTGTGCCAAATCCCTCTTGGGTACCTGGATATCCTGAGGCCAATTTTAGGCAGGAAGGGCTATTGGAAACACCAGGATTCTCACTCATGTTGAAAGGTCTTCTCATCCAGGGCCTTAGCTCCCTGCAGGTGAGTTGGTAAGCTCTACTACCAATTGCTGAGTCACAAATAAGTTTGAGAAATAATGCCCCTCCTTCGAAGTTCATAGCACATGTCAGCGTAGTAAAGCTTCTGAGAAGTTCTAGAGCAAAGAAGTCTGTTTAACTGTGATTAACTCAGCATGCCCAAACCTACCCAACTGACATTTTTAAACATACAGTAACTGTCAACATCTTATGGGCTGCTAATAGTTTATAGAATATATGTTGGGACATGTTTTTCTAAATTTCTGCTTATAATATTTATGCTTCAAGATTAGCCTATGGTGGGAAAAAACAAGTTTGCAATGTGATTAATTATGCTTTCTTCTGATTTTTGTTTGTAAGAGTTGGTTTAGCTTAAAGATACTACCCTGTTGACAAGTGGCCATTAGCAGATAAAATTATGTTTGAAAATAAAAATTATGTTTGGAATTCAGAAGTTTGCTTGACTTTGGTAGATCTTGCCATTCATTCCAGGAATCCAAGTTTATCACACGATGTCCATATAGAAATTTTTCTGATTGAGACATAAGGTTTTCTTCAACTAATGATTAGATTTTTGCAACTGATGTTAAACATATGGATAATTCACGAATGTGCTCATTTACCCTGCTGTGGAACATTATCTTTAGCTACAACACAATTATATTGTACATCAAAAGTTCTATCTAGACATATTTACTATCTGCCTCTATTTAGAAAGCTTCAAGTTATGAGCAGGTAACTTCTACGTGCTAGTTTGAAATCTGCTGCTGGGAGTCTCAGCATACATTTCACCCCAGAAATGTACTACAGATAATGTTAATGATCTATATGGTCTAATAATGTTCTAGATCTAACTTATAAAGGTCTCCAATCCACTGCAACTGCATGACTAAAAAGCTACATACCTTAAATAATAAACTAAATATCAGTATTGTTGCCATGCCAGTAAATTAAACCAAATAGAAAAATGATAAGGTGATAAAATTAACTAAGAAATCTTTTTAAAGGTTTGGTCTAGAATGCTAATGCTTGAGGAAATGTAGGTTTAACTTAAAAGATGGGGTTGCAGATTGAGGGGTGTGTGTGTGTGTGTGTGTGTGTGTGTGTGTCTTCTGAAGCAAACTTGTAATTGCAATGTTTCTAAATGCTGTTCCAAACTTAAGTCCTGTCCCACCCCAGCCTTCTGTTCAGACATATCATGACAGGTTTTTTTTTCCAGGAAAAAGGGCTAAGGCTCCTGTATGGAATAGAAGAGAAACAAAGAATGAGAGAGAACAGAAAAAGATAATCTCCTATGAAATCTACGTAAGAATTGGCAGCAATGGGGAAAAGAGAAAATAGCTTTGAGGGTGTGTGTGTGTATGTGTGTGTGTGAGAGAGAGACACCTACACAGCACGTGTGTGTACACGTCCATGCACGCATGTGTGCACACACACCCACGTGCACACACGTACACAGAGGGAAAGAGAGAAGTCGTGTTCCTTTGATAGATTTAGATAAGATGTGAGTAGTGAAACAGAGAAAACCTGGGGGCCACAGCATTTACATGGTAATTTTTCTGGTGGTGAACATTTTGCAAAGGGAGTCAAGAATGGGAAAAACAGTCTTACTACCATAAGCCTGGTGTTCCGTTTGTCTTGAAGTGTGCCTCAAACACCTGCATAACCGCTAAGCCCCAACTTTTGTCTAATTCCTGTTGTCGAGTTTAGTTCGTGTGACTAAGTTTCAATTCCGTTTCCTTGCTTGGCTGTATGGTTTTCACTGAGCACTGGGCACCCCAACCTTTGCCTGTCTTTTCCCCCAGAAGGCTGAATCTCAGCCCCTATGTCCTACCCACTGCCTTGCCACCGGACACTGACCCCTGTCTCACACACCTCCTTCTTGCCACCTGCCTCTTTCTCCTCATGGATCCCGGCATGCTTTCCTCCAAGAGCTTCTTATCACCTGGGCTCAGGTAAGCCCTTCACTGCTCGCCTTGCTTCCAGTATTCCCAGCCCATGCTTTACACTGTACTCGGAGTCATCTGAGTAAACGCCCATCTGGGTTAGTCAGAATCCTCCTGAGTCACATGCTTGACAAGCTCCATGTTCTTTAGCATGACCCATTCCCTATGTCTCCTACTTTATTTTCTGCCTCCTCTGTTCCAGCTCATCTGATCTGGCTATTCCTCAAATGCACCGCACAAAGTTTACTCTCAAATCCATGTCTTCGCACATCCAGGTCCCCTCCCCCTAACTTCTTTTCCTATTAACTGCCTCCTACTCATCAATACTGAATTCATTTATCATGTCTTTTGAAAATCTCAGTCTCTGGCTAAGCAAGATGCACCTACACACTGAATTATAATTTGGTGAACTGTAATTACTTTCCTGTCTCACTTTGACCTGCTTGAGGACAAGGACAATGTCTTTCGTTCTGTATCACGAGCTTGTAGACTATTTCTTGGAACATAGTAGGTACCTAAAAAGTATTCTTACTATCTAGAGCAACGCCACGGTACAGCGATCACTCCCTTTCTGGCATACTGTAGAATTGCAGAATTCTTAAATGGTTAACAGCTGATCATTAGTTAATAGACATTAACTATATTATATAGAGAAAAGATATCAGTAGCATCCATGTGAAAAGATTACAAGCACAGATCTGCATGTGGTAGGATTGCAAGTGGTTTTATCCAAACTTTATGTGCAGGAACAGACTGCCTAAATTAAAAAAAAAAAAAAGGAATGAGTTACTTTTATTAAAATAAAAAAGAGGGGCACCTGTGTGGCTCAGTCGTTAAGCGTCTGCCTTCAGCTCAGGTCATGATCCCGGGGTCCTGGGATCGAGCCCCGCATCGGGCTCCCTGCTCCGCGGGAAGCCTGCTTCTCCCTCTCCCACTCCCCCTGCTTGTGTTCCCTCTCTCGCTGTGTCTCTCTCTGTCAAATAAATAAAATCTTAAAAAAAAAAATAAAATAAATAGGAGATAATTAAAAAAATAAAAGAAATGTCTCCTTAGCATGACTCACAGCTTTATGAAGGAACTGGATACCCAGGGCCCAAGGCTGCCACCTGGGTTGCTCTTGCTCTATTCTGCTCGTCCTGTCCCCTCTGTTTCTCCCCAAGCTGTTGTGCTGGGAGATTTGGCCCAGACATGGTGCCATTTGGTTCGTGTTTGAATGGGGCTGGAGCGCTTGCAACATCAGTACGATTGTCTGCTTTGGTACCTTTGTGCCTAGTGAGACTCCCACCATTATTGCCCAGCTACCCTCGTTGCCAACATATCTCAAAGTTGTGGTGGGAGGGATGCCAAGCAGTGCTAAAGGACTTGCTTCTCCTGGCATTCCTGGTGAAGCATGTATCCTAAAGGGGGAGAATCAGGGTCAGTCATTTATTTGCTTCAAGACACGGTACCAATTTCTCATAAGGAGGCAGAATGGGTGGTTTACCAAACTAAAATAAAGGAATCCAGCCAAACTCCCCACACAACTTCCCTCCAGCAGCAAAGTGTGTCCTGAGCATTCCTCTGGATCATTAAGACAGCACCTCTGCCCACTACGGGGCTGAGCACATAGCCCACTCCATAAATGTTGTTTATGGGCTAGTCCTTCTGAGTTCCACTGAATGGACCTTTCATTCCTCTGAAAGTTAGCAAATTCTCTTAAATAGCAATGCAATATTTAATGTTTTTTTCCTAACTCTACATCTACAAACATATTGAAGAAAATTGGTGTACTGGTCTAATACCATTAAAGATGATGAAGAAAAAATGTAATGATACTTGAAACAGTCTAGCCTTCTCTGTCAGTTCATGACAGCATCAGGTGACCAAAGTCTTGGTTTAATGACAAGGTTTATTGATATGCTAAATTAATGAAGTTCAACAAACATTGAATGGGTGCCTAATACATTCAAGGTACCATGCTAGGAGTTTTAGCGGATAAAACAGGGCCAAATCCTGGTCCATGGACTCAAGGAATTTACAATATGGTGCATATCTATGAAGTGGGATCAAAATTCTCTTCTCTCTGTCACTCGGTAGAGTAAACATTTGTATCTCTGTTGATTGAATGGTTTTCTTTCAGTTGAGATTTATTCTTAGCCTCTTCTTGAAAATGTCCGTAACTTACCAACTGCATTATCCATAACTTTTGGGCAAGGTTCTATTTGTTAACTGGTTTATCCATTTACATTCACACTCAACAAATATTGACTTAATGCCCCTGTGTGCCAGGAACTGTTCTAGGAGCTTAGAGATACTGTGGTGAACAAAACTTCAACACACACACTAGGAATTAGTAAGGGCTATGAAGAGAAAGCAAGCAGAATGAGAGGGTCCTGAGGGTGAGGAGCTTCTGAGGAGGGGTGTGTCAGGAAGCCTTTCTGAGAAGTTGGCATTTGAATGAAGCCTTGCAAAAGTCTGGGGGATGCGCATTAAGGGCAGAAGTCCCAGCAAGTACAAAGGCCTGAATCCAAATGAAGGGGGAGTGTCTGCAGAACAGTAAAAAGAGCAAAGTGGCTGAGGGGAGGGTGTTAGGGAGGAGGTGAGGAGGGCTGAACCACCGTCAGATTCTGGAAGGGAGGGGACTTGGAGACCAGGGCAAGGCCAGGACGTGGCTCAAGTAGAGGAGTTTGAGCATAGAACCTAACTAATCTGATCTTTGCTTAAAAAAGATCACTCTGACTCTTCTGTGGAGAAGAGGCTGTAGAATAAGTTAAAAAAATGAATAAATAGCTACTCCATTATTTCAGTCTTTGGTCCACATGGATCTGCACTAGTCTAACTTGTCAATACAATTGCTGTTATTAAAGAGCAATTTCTACCTGGAAGATTTGGCTCCATACTGGGAGAAACTGTGTAACAATTGAAGCTTCCCAACAATGAGCTCCTGTCTCTAGAAGTGTTCACGTAGAAGCTAGATGACCTGCAGTCCGGTGCATTGTAGGAATGATCCTTATAGTGAGCGGACACGAACTTGAATGCCTCTGAGAACTGCGAATTCTCTAGACATCTTTTGCTTCCCATCAAATGACATAGATAGCGCAGGACTCCAGGCTTTGGATATGGAGAGTCTAGTGGACAGTATCCTGTGCTTCCCGTATCATTCATTCTGCCAGCTGGGCATGGTGGTAGCAGATGGTGCTCAACTGTCAGCCTCTCTTGAAATCTCCTTGGCTGCAGACAGCTACTTTGCCCAAGGTCACACCTCTTCCTGGGACATCCCATATCCATGGTCAGTTGATAGAGGGTTTAAAAAGCCCGACCCCCTTGCTCCACCTTGGGATGACTTTGAAGGACCATTCTAGCTCCAGAGCTCCCCGAGGTCAGCTGGGAGTTTGTGGACGCTTCAAGGCAGCCCAGCCTCTCTGTTTGCCTCGACCGACTTTATTCGCTTCCTTTCCACCCATTGGTCCCTTTAGACCGTGCCTCCCCCTCCCCCGCCCCACCATAAGCTCCATCTCTGGGCCTGCCTCTGGGAACCCAAATAGAGACCACCATTGTGTAAGGAAGTAAAGTGGCTTAGATGTTCAGGTCTCCTGTTTGCATTCTGAGCAGGTGCATCGTCATATAAGCCTTAAGGGAGTGTCAGGCCAGTAAGGGTCTCCTACTCTATATTCAAAAGATGGCTGTTCTGAAATCTCCATGCATGCTCCAGGTAGAGCCAGGGAATATTCAACGTTGGGTACATAGTGGCAGCTCAGTAAATATGTATTAAAATGTATATGTATATATTACAACCCCCAGTCATATGTGAACACACAGCATCATATGGACCCTGTGCTCTTATTGGGAAGGTTCTGTACACCACCCTAAGGGGCCGCGGGCACACAGAAGCTAGTGACCAGTCAGCTCCTGAAGGCAAGGGGTGATCTCCGTGGTGTCTCGGTCTGAAGGGCTTTGTGGGAAAGAGGCAAAAGGCCATGGTTCGTCTTTGATGGGGAGAAAGGGAAGGAACATTGTCACATGCTCTGGAAACTGCAAGGGACACTGGGCCAGCCCCCAATGTTGATTAAGAAAAGTGCATAGCACTATAGGAGAAATTCAGAAATCACTCAAGGATGGAAACTTTGCTATCTCAAGTGTTTTGAGCGAGTACTTATCATTTATAACTTCACCCCGAATCATTTTATATCTTCCTCTTATATTTTATTATTACTTTTATGTCTCTTCCTGAAGTGCTTTGAGAATAAATTTTTTTGCAAGGATCTTTCATATGAATTGGCTCATTGGCATCAAAATGTTAGATGATAAATTTAGTTATAATACGGAAACACATTATATATGATATGTACAAGTGTAGACGTCACTGGGACCATGCCTGTATTTTGTTGTATTTCAGTGTGAGGGTAGGAGGCAAATTCTGTGATCATTAACTTGAATTCTGTACATGCATCATGAGAAAATAAAAGTATCCAGATAGGTTGTATTAAAAAAGGAATAGATATGGGGCACCTGGGTGGCTCAGATGGTTAAGCATCTGCCTTCGGCTCAGGTCATGATCCCAGGGTCCTGGGATCGAGTCCCTCATCGGGCTCCCTGCTCTTTGGGAGCCTGCTTCTCCCTCTGCCTCTCTCTCTCTCTGTCTCTCATGAATAAATAAATAAAATCTTTAAAAAAAAAAGGAATAGATACCTCAGCCCATTCACAATAGGGTTTTCTTCAACGTTTGTAACCTCCACGCTGCCCATGGTCTGGGATGGTTCACTCTGACTGGCTTTCCTTGCTTTTGCTGGAGGCAGTGCGATTCAGTGGGGTCCAGACCCAGGAAAGTCACCCTGGGTCAGCTCCGAGCCCTCCACTCTCCAGTTACCATAGCCTCTTGCTAAGTCACTCATGCTGGTGGCTCATTTTCTCATCTGTAAAATGGGAATGAATGAAATAATACCTAACTTGTAAGGTGGTTTTGAGAAGTTAATATACATCAAACACTTGGAAGAGGGTGGCCCCTAAGAAGATTTAAATAATTAGTTATTGTTCAGATGGAGTTCTCCTTTAAGAAAAGGGGGGTCCAAGGTAGACAAACGCAGGAAGCCTACTTCAGAATCCAGCGTGTGATGAGGGAAGGCAGGACAGGGAGCAGGTACCCACTACCACCAATGGAAGAGTCTATGGCTTTTCTCTCATTTCCGGCTACATAATTAACTTATCATAGCTTCAGACAAATAATTTATTTTATGCGTTTTCTTTCTCTTGTCTGTAAAATGGGCACAAAACACTGAACTGTGTAGAGATCAGGGGGAAACTCTTGCTGAATAATTAGACTACTCGGTGTCTGGGATGAGTGGCTCGATAAGGAGCCTATAGAGCTCACGTAAGCTTATCGAGTGGCTCATACTTGCTTTGGGAAAGGAGGTTGGAGATGAGCGGTGGCCTCTGTTACCATTCATCTCGTTGCATTGCTTCCTTCTCCCGATGCCTGCAGAGCTTGGTCAAGGCTCTATTATTGTAACTGGACTTTAACGTTGACCAGTCTCTCTTACTCCTTGGATCACATCCATGCTGTAAACAAGTCTTGCTTTGGAGTCAGTCTGACCTGGGTAGACCCAGGCTCTGGGAAAGTGGGGGAGTTATGCAGCTTCTTGTGGGGTCTGATATTCTCTCTCAGACAGCTGGGAGCAGGAAGGAAGAAGCAGCTAAGGCAATGCCTGGTGGGTCCCTATGCAGGACCCAGTAACCCTGGCCTTCTCCTCTTCCTTCTCATGCTCAGGGGCAATGATCTTCTATCTGCAAAGTGAGATGCTTGACACATCACGGGCATTTTATTCAGGACCATGGAATCTGAATTTGTGATAATTATCCCCAGAGTCTGATCTAGGAACAATAACACCGTGTCTTTCAACATGAGCTATATATAGATCAAGGTTTTCCTGTGTCCATTTCAATAATCTGTTCTGATCCAGATGTCTTCGTTCCCTGAATAAAACAAACAACAAACACAAATGGTGAGAGGTAAGAGATTTGCTCATTTCAACTCCCACAATATATTTAACCTACAACGAGTTTCAGAGTTCCTGACCCTAAGGATCTTATTTCATCATTCTATGAAATGGGTACATTGCTAATCAAAGAGGATTTAGTGCAAAGTACTTTCTCCATGCTTGAATTATTTATTGCATTTTATGACTTTCGTTTGAATCATACCATTTGAAATCAGACTTATTAATTTTAACATCCGAAAATAAATGATCTTGTAAAGATTCAATGTGCATGTCTACAAAGAGATACTATTATGGGCTATAGGGGAAATAGTCATTATAATAGCATCCAAGAGCAGTCAAGAAAATTTATAGCCATGGGCTAATTATCCTTTTCATGTTTTCTTTCTTCCTTTTTTTTTTTTCCCTCTCTCTCTCCCTTCTCTCTCAAGTTTACATCACTGTGAAAATTCTTCCTCTCAGGCTAGGTAGCATCTCATGTGAATCCTAATTCAGATATTGGATATATTTATTACAGTGGCCCTTCCTTGTTGTCTCTACAGAAAGTGGAGTGGATACAGATGCTCAGAACACTCTGTATTCCAAAGGAATAAAATCTAATATGCTGTAACGTTATTTCCTGCTGCTGTAGCAAAGAAACACCTCAACGCGAAACCACACTTTCTTCAGTTTCTTAAACTGCGTTCCCATCCCCCTCACACTTTTTGGGACCATCCTGCTGGTTTTCCTGTAAATGGGGGCCTTTACAGAGAGCGCACCCTCTGGAAAGTTGTGCTCTGGACATGCCGTCTCCTCTGTCAAGTTCATTTCTTTCTTCCTTTTTCCAAGCTACAAAGCTACAACAATGTTTATATTCATATGAAGTATTTCAGCAATTCATAGCCAATTTATCAATGACCACACAGCTGCAGGCACTGCGGTCTAAAAAAATATACCAGCTCACTTGGTGTTTACATAGGCTCTGAAAGCCCCTGGTCGTGGCAAGGGGACAGAAAGCCCCGGGAGTCATTAGAAAGGTACACTAGAGCCTGGGCCAGAGATGGTGGAGGGATGTTTGCATTATAGCCCAACACATCATTAAGGACACAATTGTTATTTAATGTGGCACAATCATCTTTCTACTCTTCGTGAAATCCACTTAAGTAATTACCTTCTTAGCTCATTGGCTCTGTGAGCCGCCTGGCTAGAAAGCGTTCTATCTAAGGAAATATTAAAAACGGGCTCCTACAATTGCCCCCTTTGAGCTGACTGTTACTTATTAACATATTCAAAATGAAGATCTTCCCCCACCCCCAACAACCCTGAGAGAGTGAGGGAACTCCGAGGTAAATAAATGCTCTGGAGCATTAGCAGGATTTCAAGAGAATAAAAACACATTAGCCAAAGTGTCTTCCACTGTCAGCCATTCTTAAAAAAAACAGCTGATACCTGCATAATGCCTGGCTCTTTTGTATTTTCACTTTGACATCTGTTTTAGCCAATCAATTTTTCATTGAAGCCAAAATGCTGCTTTAAAATTTGCCTTGGCTTTCTCCTTTTAAGACAAGAACCCATTTATGAAGAAAATATTCCTTTACAAAACTCAATGCAGGCTCCCCAAAGCTGTGTGGATCTTAATAAGTAGCATAGTTTTGAAGACTCCCTTTGAATAGTCTAGATATTAAGACGGATGATTTAAAGAATCCACGGAACTTATTTTCAGAGCACATTTACATGTCTTTCAAACAGATTTTTTTTATTATGACGTGTCCAAGATGAGCTTGCAGAGATTTAGCATCATTTAAGGAAGAGCAGCGCCGAAGTTACAGAACTGAAATTACTTGAAAACACACATCTGCATTTTAAACTTTAAGCTCGCTTTCAAAATACACTGTACAATCCATGTTTACTATAAATACAGCGAGGTAAGTCTGAAATACCTTTATCTTATTTGGTGGCTCTGTGTTTGAGGCTCTTTGTTTGAACGGAAGTGTCAGCTGTATTTTACTTTATTATATAAAAAAGTTTCAGAATTTAATTAAGGGTCAAGTACCAGCAGTAGATAAATGCAACAGCGAAGGCATATTTCTGATCATTCTGAAGTCTGCAATCATGAAAATTATTATCATTGAGTAAAACTGGTCTCAATGATGGTGACTGGGAGACAGATTCTGTGTTACTCAGCCGTCATTTACATAATAATGGGTTCCAGTTTTCATCAGCACCTTTTGTTTGTACAGTGCTTACTGCTACACTAAATTGTCAAAATGTCATTCCTCTCCAATCAGCCAGAAAATATCAACAGTAAACAAGGCACAGGAAGAAATTCTCTGATTAGAAGTGTGGCAAGAGGAAGAGGAGAGCTCAAGTCTCCCCGAGCGCTGGAAACGTGTTTTTTTTTTTTTTTTCTGGTGTCCCCAAGAAGACAGTCACACGGCTTAGGAAAATGACTTCTCTCAAGATGCCGCCCCCGCCACCAGCCCCTTTAATGAAGAAATACCACTCTGCTACCGAGGTCGCGCTGAAACCTCGGGACTCTCCCTGGGGATTAATAGATTTACATATGTATTTGTCATTGCCACTCTGGTGCCTCTTACTGGGCATCAGCCTCTCCTTTTTTTCTGGCAGACTCTCTCAGATTAAACGGGGCCAGGATCTCCTAGTGTTCTTGTCCCTGCTCATTCTCTGACTGTTGGCTAGTGGCGTTCCAGGGGATAAAGGAGCTGTGGGGAAGAATTTGGCCCACGACCACACTGCCATCACATGGGGCACTTACAGAGAGGCTCCCATCAGCTGACTGATACTCCTCTCCCTTCAGACTGCCAGAGGCTGAGAGATGGCTCCTGAGGGAGGTGCCCAGGGGCTCAGGAGCTGGGGAGGAGCCCCAGGCGGCAGATGGGGCTTCCACTCCCCTCTCCATTGCTCGGCTGGCCTTTCTATCTGGCCAGCACTTGAACTCGGGGACCAGGGACGTGGAAGGATAATACACCAAAGCCGGTGGCAACATTCAGGGCACTGAGCTCTGGGTGCCCAGCTCCGAATTCTTTCTCCCTGCTCTGCAACAACTCCCTCCCAGCCCCCGCCCCCGGTTCCTTCCACAATATTTAAAAGTATGTAAGATACATAAAATCAACGAAGCTTTCTGTTCCTCAGTGAAATCTGCCCAGGACCAGAAAAAGATGAGGATGAATTAATACAGTATATGCCTTATAACCATTATAGTTACAAAGTATATTAAAATTAAAGACTTCACATTGTGTTTGAAATAAAAATGAATATAGTGGCATTCTGCCAAGAGTCCCAGAAACCACTCTTGTGTGGAATTGAAACATTTGGCTCATATAATACTTAATTTATTTTTATGAAATGACAAGTTATATAAATGTATGTTTAAAACAGAGGGGCACAACATTTTTGGGGTAAGTTTCTTTGTATCCTGGCTTATATAGCTCCACAGAGTTGAGACATATCTAAATAGAACAAAAAACAATAAACTTTCCCAAAGTGTGTGTGTGTGTGTGTGTGTTTTAAGCTACATGTTCCCCAAATATTTCAAAATGTGATCGTTACAGTTAGGTTGACCAAGGAAAGGCTCACAGTACCTTCTTTTGGAAATGAATGGGAGTTTTAAAATCTATTGAAACGAAGTGTTGACATCAGGAAATATTTTGTAGAGCATTCAGGTTTCTTACCATGAACTTTATTTTGCTTGGCTACTTTTAATTTTTTTCTCCACTTCTTCTCTTTGAAAATCCGACATTGTCCAAACCCTTTCGATTAAGAAGCTTGGCTGAATGAAAGCTCTGCGATGCTGTGGTGGTGCATCAATAAACAGGGGGCCCCCGGAGCTGGGCAGCGCGCGGGGAAACGGGGCTGATCAGCGGTAATTACCCTGACACCTCATGCAGTACAGGGAATTAACTCCTAGGACTTTGGGCCGAATGAAGAAGAAGTTGATGTTTCACGTTGTGAATGCATCAGTGCCTGAACCCATTACCAGTTTGAATGAAGATGGGAATTTACTCTACTTTTTGGGGGGTGGGGCTGGGAATGCAGAGCGCTGTGCAGAAAATGAGAAAGTAATTCAGGATGCTGAAGCAACAGCAATTTGTATTTTTATTAAGGCCTTTACCTTCTGATTCTATAGCGTATCTATAATACATAAATAAAAGAGGAGATCCATGGCAACCATTGTCTTGGAAAGAGGGCGCCCGTCTTTTTTAAAGAAGAGGTTAGTGTGTCACCAAAGCAGGTGAAGGTGTTCGGTGACAGACCTAAAGGAACGGAAGTGCTGGAAAACACAGAGCAAGGAGGGGAAACATAGCTCAAAAGGCAACTAGTTAGCAGCTGGTACCATGACCTTTAACTGCATCCATGGTAACTGGGCTAAAGATGGAGTTCCATTTTATTATGCTCACACCCACAATGTTAAGCTTGTGAATCCCATTGCAATTTAATGGCTGAAATCAGAAGGCAGATCTGTGTTCATTGGACCAGTGCCGATACCCTCTTAGCTAATGAGCGCAATAAACATTTTCATGCCAGGAAACCAGTGCAAGTGGAAATATTATGCCATACAGAAATATATACCCAAACACAAAGAAATGGTCAGTAAAGCCAGTCTTTTCTGTGTACTTGCATATTCTAGCATTCCAAGCCAGTCCTCTTTTAAGAAAAGAATTTTAAAAAGCTGCTAGGCTATTAAGAACTGTGGCTGACCACAAAGCTTATTGTGAACGGGAAATCTGAAGTTATGAATTCTGGAGTTAATGACTATTACTGCCTCTTCTATTATTTTCTTTAATGAATCTTATTATTTGTAAACGTACGCTTCCTTTTATGTGGCTCCAATACACTCTGTGCCTTTTCCCTGACTATACGCTGTACCTCCAGCCAGTCAAAAACCGTGCCGAAGCGACCCCCACTTTTTCGGTAACAGGGAAGAGGTTTTTATTTTAACTTCGCCTTCACGGCCATTCCGTCCCTAAGAATTAGCGACAACAGGGTTGTGTTGTCGCAGACTCTGCAACCTGCAAGGATCCATAGATCACGCTTGTCTGTTTTGAAGCGCCAGGAAAAAAAACTGATGAAGGCAGCTGACCACTAGCGGATGAGCCTTTGAACGCGCCCTGCCTTTCTGAACAAACACGGTTCATGAAAACGCTTTTAATTGAAAACGCACAGATTCCGGTTCAGAAGGAGAGGACAACAGAACCCGAACTGCTCAATCTCAGCAGCAGCCAGCTTTCAAGGTTCAAGTCTGGTTCACGTCCTAGATGAATTTGAACTCTGTGTCGGTTTTCTGTCCAATTTCTCCCAATCATCCTTTTTACAAAACTTACTTTTAACACATTAAACTTCAGCGGTGTCAAGGTGCCGCTTGTATGGAAAGTTTGCCAAGAATGATCCTTGAAACTGATCTTAAACTTGTTGCGACAAGGCATAGTCAAAGTTCTAAAACTCGTTGAGTACCGGAAGAAAATGTGACTTATGGGACTTTTTTTTCTTTTCTTTTCTTTCTGATTTTTCCTCAGGAGTTCTGAAACATTCCCCAACATTATTTTGGCGAAATGCTTTTGTGAGAAAAGATGAGGGCTTAATAACTTTCCTTATCAGGAACAATAAATGTTTTTCTTAACGGCGCAATGCCAGGTATCCTTTGTAAGAAAAATCTCGAACTGTGTTGCTAACAGAAACTACTTGTTCTGGAAACTATAAAGGTCAGGGAGAAGATAATTTGGCTGCTTCTTATCTTTTAACACAGTGTCACTTTTATCATGAGCAGAAAGTTTTAAGAGGGTTGGGAAAAAAAAAGGGGGGGAGAAAAAAGAAGTGAGAAGTCAGAGCCCTGAATAATCACACCTGTTTACTTGACTTATGAAAGGGCAGGATGTGCCTCTATCAGTTTAATAAAAGATGTTCTATCAATTTAGACAATTATACCAAAGATTAAGAATGTCATGAAGCTGGTGAAATCTCCTAGGTAACATTAAAAAATAATATGCTTTTAGATCACATCATATATTAAATGACAACTGCCAATTTTTTTAAAGGAGTACTCAAAATTCTTTCTTGAATGACAATTTGAAGTTAAAATACTTTGTTCTCCACAGTTAACTTCATTGACATGACATTTCTTGACTAGGGAGACTTGGTACCTAAGAGCTTTTCCTTTATCCAAGGAAAAGTAGACCACAAGATAGCCTACTTTATGGCCTCCCTGCATCTTTGCTTAATTAAGGAACAACAGGAAATGTTTTGCTAGTACATCACTTGGCTTAAAGTATCTAACTATGACTTACATTTAAATATTTGCCGTCCTCTTGACTTGACTTTGTTTTCTTGGCTCTGAACAATTGCTTTTCTTATCATTAGCTTAGTAAAAGTGATTTCAAGCTTTAATAAAAAGACAGTAGTCAATAAAATGTAAGTAGACTTACATTTAAATATTTGCCGTCCTCTTGACTTGACTTTGTTTTCTTGGCTCTGAACAATTGCTTTTCTTATCGTTAGCTTAGTAAAAGTGATTTCAAGCTTTAATAAAAAGACAGTAGTCACAGTAGATGGGGAAATGCAGATGAACCCACATGACCTTGGACAGACCCAGTTCTGCAGAGGACGGACAAATTGCAGGACGGGAGGCGAATGGTTTAATGCACTCTCTTGCATGGTCCCTGCTTGCTCAGTGTGTATAATCCAATCGGCTCCTTCCTGAGGACTGTTACACAAATAACCTGCCAGCCAGGGTGATTCTGAGAGGTCCTCAACATGGGAGCTATGGAAACACCTAAAATCATTTACTCCCCTTTAAACAATGTCTTTGCTGTAGTCCTTGGTACTTGGAGGGAAGACTCCACCCGTCCTCTAGGCCTCTACCACATGGAGCCTCTCCCCAGTAAAGGCTGGGTACTCCTCAGTTGGCCCAAGCAACAAAGGAGGGGGCCTGAACTCCACTGACCACCAGGTAGACCGTTGGCCTGGAACTCATGCGTTGGTGACAAGCTCTCACGGAACAGGTTACAAGCAGAGATATCATCTGCCAGTTAGGATGTTCTCTCCTCTAAAGAGCTCTGGCTGCCGCTCTCCCCAGCTTTGCATTATGCTTCCTTTGCCAAAATCTGTCTTCTGCTCCTCCTCCTCCACGTCTAGCCTCACCTTCTGGCTCTCATCCCAGTTTCATAATTTAACTCTCTGCCCTGCCAGGCAAAGCACCAAGTGCTTCTGGCTTGTTTGTGACAAGGTATAAAAAGCCCATTGTCACTTTGCACTTTTCAACTCCTGGGTCCCCCGTATGCGATCTTTTTGCCCACACAGTCGAAGGGAAACTGCCATTGTTATTCCCAGCACCATCTGCAAGAACAATACTCATTTATCAGGCTCTTAGCTTGTGCATGTCATAAGCACTATCTCATTTAATCTTCATAAAAATTCTATAGGGAAACCAATTCTGGGAGGCTCAGTAAATTATCAGGAGTTAGACAGATAGCAAGTCATTTAGTTAAGCTATAATTCTCAGAAAAACCAACTCCGACAATATTGAGTTTTCCTTGCATTTTTGTGGCACGGACACAGGTCTAAAGATCCTTAAGTGTTGTTGCTACTTGTGGAATTGGAGGATGAGGGATTCTCTTCTAACTGATTTTCTTATAAAGGTCCCAAAATCCTCATCAGCTTTATTGCTTAGGGAGTGAGTGTAGGTCACCGGACTCCCTCGAAGATACATTGTCTGGACTCCCGGGCTTGCAGTCTGATCTTTTGACGCTTACTGCAAAGCACGGGCAGAGGGTGTTCGACTCCAGCGCTCTCCTCCTGTCCATGGCATGCCTGTGAATAACTTAGGCAATGTCCATGTGCTGTTTTACCTCTGTGGCCTGGCTTCCAGTGGGCATTCAAAAGTATATCCACTGGGGACACCTGGGTGGCTCAGTGGGTTAAGCGTCTGCCTTCGGCTCAGGTCATGATCCCGGGGTCCTGGGATGGAGTTCCACTTCGGGCTCCCTGCTCGGCGGGGAGTCTGCTTCTCCCTCTGCCTGCCACTCCCCCTGCCTGTGCTTGCTCTCTCTCTCTTTCTCTCTGACAAATAAATAAATAAATAAAATCTTAAAAAAAAAAGTATTTCCATTGGATCAACTGACAAATTTTAGTGGCCCCTTTCAGCAGTTTCCCTTTAGTTATCTTTCCAGATGACTTCCACAGAGAAAGAATGTGGAAGGGAAATGATGAATGAATTTTTCAGTTGTGATAGGGCATTATTTACATTATTGACATGTACATATCACCCTCGTTCTCTCCTCAAAGAGAGAAGTAGGAGATATGTAAGATAATACATCAAAACATCTTTTGAGTTCTTAAAAAAAAAAAAAAGACTTGAAAATAAAGATACAACTTGATTTTGCGAAAACATCCACTGTGATTCAAAAACCACTGCAGGGTCCTCACTAACAAGAAACTTCCACAACCCCGCTGACAGGCTCAGTCTGCATGCAAAGAACAGGGGCCACATGATGGTCCAAACAAACTGGGCAGGAACCCATGCATTTCCCCCGAGCAGGAACACTCTCTAGAGAGGCTGTGCGAGAGGAACAGTTCTGACCCCAGGAAAGTCTTCTCCAGTTACTCACTGCATTCTGACTGTGGGGTGAACAAGTCCTATCACAGAAGACTTGTGGAAAAAAAGCAGGTTAACAATAGAAAGCAATTTTCTAAATATATAGGATTTCAGACTATGGATGGTAACAGGATAAATGAAAGCAACATGTCTCAAATGTGGCACGATGTCAGTCTAACACTGGAGAGATGGGAAAGCAAAATGACTAATAGGTAGAAACAAAGGAGAGTCAAAAGTCAGAAAATCAGTTTATGGGGATAAGTCACATAACATTGAAGGAATGAAGAAAACACATAAATGATAGGACTCTGATCTTTGGGTAATAAATAAGGCAATTTGCATGCACAAGTGGCTCAAAATGGAATTGTATGGGAGGAAAACCAAGCAATAATTCAAAGTGAAAAATCATCCCATCCTCAAATAAAAACGCAACTCTTCTTATCAAATAATATAGTCAACCAACCAGTTCTAGTCGATGTAGGGAAGTACTTTTGGTAGAGGGTTCAATTTAAGATTCAAAAGGACTCATGCATGGAGAGTAATGGTGTTTTTCTGAAGGCGAAGGTCATGACTTTATATGTTGTGTAAAGTACTTAGTACATTTGGCGCTGTTAGTGTTATCACTGTTAGTTCCATAAGGAAAAATTGAAAAAGTAAGTCGGTCAAGGAGGGGAAAGCATTCATGTGATTTATTTTATTTATTTTAAAAATAAATATCACACACTGCTATTCACAATGGGTTAAACATAATGAGATTATAGATAAAGTTTGTATTCTATCCTCCTAATGTATTTGGAACTATTTTATTATACATCAAGACTTCCCTAAACAGATGAGTAATGGTAATCAAGGCTTCTATTTATTTCTGCTATAGCATGGAAGTAACTGCATCATTTGGATAACTCTGATAATTCCAATAGGTACTAGAATAGACATATACACAAAGGGGAAACATGTCAGATTAATTGTACTCTAAGACCAGAAGCATGGCAGACAATTCATGTTGATACCTTAATTAGGACGTGCCTCCAATTGGCCAGTCCTTCTGGGTGGTAATTGTTTGAGCTGAGATGATCTAACATTTTTACTCTGTTTTCCCTGTGAATCCAAGAATAGTCTAAAGCCTTAATTATCTAGTATGGTTAAAGGAGGAGGTAGTTTGGATTTTCTGGGTAACTGAAACATAAACGTTTAGGGTCAAAAACTTTGGTTTCTATCATGTTTTACTGATAATTTCCCCAAAGGCATTATAATGGAGTTTCACGTAGGCACACTTATCTTGCTCAAATTCAAGTACATTAATTTCTGAGAGGAATTATGATGAACACAGAGAGGGAGAGAGAGAGAACAGGAGAGAGAATTTTAATATTTTGGGGCAATGTCCCCCGTCTCCTCTTCTACTTGAGAATTGCCAAGTGGTAACAGTACGATGAGAGTTGCGTTTGGCTCTTTAAATGGCCACAGTCCCTGTATCTCAGAGCAAGATACCTCTCCTCTCCAAGTGGGGTTCTGGGAGTCTAGGTATAGGAAATGCTATTAACACAGCATTGCATCTAAATATTAGACTATCATACCATCCGTTGTTCAGCCTCTGGAACAACTATCTAGTCCAGTCTGGGAGAAAAAATAGTCTGGAGTGAATTTATTATGAGTGAGTACTATGCTTCATTTCATGGCAGATATAAAAGGATTGTTTTTTTCAAGGGTGCTTTTTACTTTAGCTGAAATCCTCATCTCCACGTAAGATGTGACTCTATTTTACACACATATTTACCATAATAAATCAAGTGTACTACAGGTGAGTTTCAACTTGACTTGGGGGCCATAATTATTACACAATCTATATGATAAAATTAAACATTTTATCATATAGATTGTGTAATAATTATTACATAATAAATAATAAATTTATTATTACATAATAAATAAATGTTGTCATGTTTCTTTTTGGTCATTTGCTCCTTGGTCCTAAAAATATGGTTCAGAAACAGCAGCAGTATAAATCCTATGTAATGTTTGAGGAGAAAATGGTATAGTGAGGGATGATTAAATATTTTTATATTATAAAATCACTGAGTTCTTTATTTCTTTAACTTATTAAGCCACATTAAAATAATGACACAAATGACTTCTATCTGCTCTTGATTATAATCTCTTGTTTGTTTCATTTGCACTCTACCTATACAGCTCAGCACAGTACACATTAGCCACATGTGGTTATTTAAATTTCCATTATTTAAAATTAAGTATAATAAAAAATTCAGTTTTTTAATAGCATTGGCCACATTTTAAGTGCCCAACAGCTACCTGTGTCATAGATAGGATAGATAAAACATTTCCATTGTTCTATTGGACAGAGGTGCACTAGACAGAAAGTCTTTTTGGACAGACCTGCATTAGATTTTTAATTTGAAAATTGGAGAAATTTCACATTCTAATTAAATTATGAAGTTATTTTTGCCCCTTCAGAATGAAAATAGTTTTTTTTGCTATTTATAACTACTTAGGCATTGCTAAGTAGTAATAAATAAATTCCTGCAACTCTGGGCAGAAAGAAGAAATACATACTTGATTTTTCCCAATGTTAACTCCTCAGAGTTTATGTTTGCTTTTTCTTTTTCTTTTCTTTTCTTTTTGTTGATCTTAAGATTTAGTAATATTTTTGATGTTCAGAGATGATAGAATTTAAAATTGTGGATTATTTGAATTATATAGACATATCCATTGTTTGTAGAAATAAACCATTTAAAATACATGGTGTAATTTAGAGCTTTTTGGAATCGTGAAGTTGTTTGGTAGTCTTAATCCTTCTAGGTATGATAGTGTAAGATCAGAACAAAAAGGAAACACACACAGAAAACCCAAACAATCTGCAGTTCCTTTGGAGAGACGCAAAGCAGACAGAGACTTAGTGGAGAGGGGCCTGACTTTGAAAGGTGGATTGCAACAGGTGAGTTGGGAAGTTTCTGGCCTTTTTGAGGACACTTCCTAATTGGAATATGGTTTTGGTTGCCTTGTAGGCTTGAGATTTCAGGAGACAGTTTTGGGGTTGGTCAAGCAGCCAAAAAGTTAGGGGATAAATCCTTGCAGGTGAGAGTTGCAAAGTAGGTGAACTCCAAATTTGTGTAAAAACTTTTCGCAGCTCCTTAGATTCTTAGCAAACAACATATAGTGGGAGGCTTTGTGAGTACAACAGAAAAGCATCAGTGGAAGCAGAAATATTAAGCAGAGATTTTAGCTGCTACACACTACATGGGAGACAGAGTTTACAGCCTGAGTCCAGCTATATTAATAGCCTGCTATTGCAGAAGTCATTCTCTAGAGGATCCTTACAGAATCCAGAGCCTCAGTAACATACTATTTTTAATGTCGAGTACCAAAATCTTAAACCTCTTCGACCTCAGCCACAGCAACTTCTTCCTAGACACATTGCCAAAGGCAAGGGAAGCAAGGGCAAAGATGAACTATTGGGACTTCATCAAGATAAAAAGCTTTTGCAAAGCAAAGGAAACAGTCAACAAAATCACAAGATGACTGAGAGAATGGGAGAAGATATTTGCAAATGACATATCAGATAAAAGCCTAGTATCCAAAATCTATAAAGAACTTATCAAACTCCACACCCAAAGAACAAAGAATCCAATCAAGAAATGGGCAGAAGACATGAACAAACATTTCTGCAAAGAAGACATCCAAACAACCAAAAGACACATGAAAAAGTGCTCAACATCGCTTGGCATCAGGGAAATCTAAATCAAAACCTCAATGAGATACCACCTCACACCAGTCAGAATGGCTAAAATTAATAAGTCAGGAAACAACAGATGTTGGCGAGGATGCAGACAAAAGGGAACCCTCCTACACTGTTGGTGGGAATGCAAGCTGGTGCAGGCACTCCGAAAAACAATATGGAGGTCCCTCAAAAAGTTGAAAATAGACCTACCTTACGATCCAGCAATTGCACTACTGGGTATTCACCCCAAAGATACAAATGTAGTGATCCAAAGGGGTAGGTGCACCCCAATGTTTATAGCAACAATGTCCACAATAGCCAAACTATGGAAAGAGCCAAGGATGTCCATCAACAGATGAATGGATAAAGAAGTGGTATATATATATACAATGGAATATTATGCAGCCATCAGATAAACAAAATCTTGCCATTTGCAATGACGTGGATAGACTAGAGCGTATTATGCTAAGTGAAATAAGTCAAGCAGAGAAAGACATGTATCATATGATCTCACTGATATGAAACTCTTAATCTCAGGAAACAAACTGAGGGCTGCTGGAGTGGTGGGGGATGGGAGGGATGGGGTGGCTGGGTGATAGACATTGGGGAGGGTATGTGCTGTGAATTGTGTAAGACTGATGAATCACAGACCTGTATCTCTGAAACAAATAATACATTATACGTTAAAAAAAAAAAAAAAAGATAGTAGGAAGGGAAAAATGAAGGGGGGAAATCGGAGGGGGAGAAGAACCATGAGTGACTATGGACTCTGAGAAACAAACTGAGGGTTCTAGGAGGGGAGGGGGGTGGGTGGATGGGTTAGCCTGGTGTGGGTATTAAAAAGGGCACATATTGAATGGAGCACTGGGTGTTATATGCAAACAATGAATCATGGAACACTACATCAAAAATAAATAAATAAATAAATAAGGGGGGGAAAAAAAAGAAAGCCATATGCTTGAGCAGTGGTCCCATAAAAGCTCCTGCTTCAATCACCCAGAGGCTTCTCTGCAACACTCCCTCTTAGGTTCTTTCTGTGACAACAGACCACGTGCACACTTACACACACATGAAAGACACACTTACACAATGCACTACCTGCACAGAAATCAAAGGGGTCACACCTGCTAGTGAATATGTTGAAGAGGCTTCAAGGCAGATTTTAAAAAAATAAATAAACAGTATCCCAACATGGTCCTAAGAGAAAAACTGAAGCAACTGATAAAACAGACACAATGATTAAAGAAGGGGTCAGCAAACTGTAGCCCACAGGCCACATTTAGTTGGCTTCCTATTTTTGTAAATAATAAAACCTAACAGGCACGAAAAAAAATAATCACTGCATGTGCAATGAAACAGGAAAACATGACCCATATCAGGAAAAACAAATCAGTCAATGGAAAGTCACCTTGAGGTAACTCAGGTGGTATAATAGCAGACAAGGGCTTTTAAATAGCTATTATAAATAGTCAAGGGCATAAAGGCAAATATACCCATAATAAATTAAGATGCATGGAATACCAGCAGAGAAATAGAAACTTTACAGAGTACCTAATTGGAAATTCTGGAATTGTAAAGTATAATAACAGAGAAAATAAATCACTGGATGGGTTTAAGAGCAGACTGAATAAGACTAAAGGAAAAGTTAGCAAAATTGAAGACACATCAGTAGAAATTATCCAACCAAAAAATAGAGAGAAACACGATTGAAAGAAAATGTTCACAGCCTGAGAGGTCTGTGGGACCATATCAAGTATTCTAACATGTGTAATAGGAGTTTCAAAGGAGAGGACAGACAGAATTGGCAGAAAATATATTTTAAGAAATAATGGCCAAAATCTTCCCAAATTTGATGTAACACCCAAGAATCTCAATGAGTCCCAAAGATAAAAAGAAAGTCAAACCCAGATAAGGGGTAAAACCAAAGATCAAGAGAAAATCATGGAATCAGATGGAGAAGAACAACATATAACATAAAGGGAGAAATGATAAAAATGATGACTGACTTCTCATCAGAAAAAATGAAAACCAAAACCCAAACAAAGAAAACTCAATACAAATAAACCATATCTTTAAAGTGATGAAAGAAAAAAATATGTCAGCCAAAATTCTATGATCAGTGAACTTACCCTTCAAAACTGAAGATGAAATAAAACATTTTAAATTAAAGAAGCTGAGAGAATTAATTACCAACAGAACTACATTGCAAGGAAAGCTACAGGGCATTCCTCAGGCCAAAGGGGAAAAACAGAGACATGAAGACCACTAAAAAAGACAAGTAGGTGGGAAACAAAGGAGATTTTATATGTAGATTTATTTTCTTCTCTTAATTTTATTTGAGATATAGGTCTATTCAAAGCAATAGTCATAACTCTGTTGAGGGCTTTATAGTGGTTGTTGGTATAACTGATATTAGAGCAATAACAAAGGGAGCTAAATGAAATGATACTTTTGCAAGGTTCTTATATTTAATGCAAAGTAGCACAATATTAACTCAGGTGAATTTTTTAAACTAAAGAGACCCATTGTAATTCTTAGAGCATTCACTAAAAATGCAAAGAACCATAGATTAAAAAGCCAATAGAAGGATCAAAATAGAATACTAGAAATATTCAGTTATTTTAAAAGAAGGCAGGAAAAGAGAGAGAAACCAAAAACAGATGAGATAAATGTAAACAAAGAGCAAAATCAGAAACCTAAATATGACCATATCTATGACTACATTAAGTGTAAATGAATAAAACACTACAATTAAAAGGGAGCAATTGTAGGGTTTCATAAAAAAAAGCAGTATGTTGTCTATAAGAGACTCACTTAAAATGCAAAGACACAAATGAATTTAAAGTTAAGAGAATAGAAAAAGGTATATCATGCAAATGCTAATTGTAAGAAGCTGACATTTCTGTATTAAGACCAAAGTAGACTTTAAGTAAAGGAATGTTAGCAGAAGAGACATTTCAATCACAATAAAAGGGTCAGTGCATCTGGATGACATAATTATATTATGTACTGAATTATTATTATGTACATGATTATTAATATGCTTATTAATAATGTATACATAATAATTATGATGTCCTAAAAATAGAATTTCAGAGTAAAGCTCTCAGAACTAAAAGGAGATATAAATCATTGCAGTCATAATAGCAGATGTAATACTCCTTTCTACTGGAATCAGTCATTTTCCAGAACTAGAAAAATCAGTAAAGGTATAGAAGATGTGAATAATACCATCAACAACCTTGATCTAATTGACATTTATAGAATACAGCTCTCAACAACTGCAGAATACATAGTGTTTTCAAGCGTGCATAGAATATTCACCAAGGTTGGTCATCTGTTAGACCATAAAACAAATCGCAAATTTCAAAAGTGTGACATCTTAAAGAATATGTTCTCTGAAAAAAAAGGAATTAAATTAAAATATATGGTTCAACTTGTTCTGAAAATCAGTTTTACATTTTTACAGAGCGAAGATTATGATATTCAGACAGAATTCACTAACGCATTTTAATACTTCTATAAATAAAATTATGATGATTTGAAGTTAGGATTTCAACATAGAAATTTTAGAAGCAGAGGAACACATCAGACTTAGTGCTGAAACTGAAAAGTAAGTTGTCAGTAGAACAAGATAGCTCAACATAGATTCACTGGACAGAAAAGTAGGCTTGATATTGCTCTAAAACGTTATAAGCAGCTAGTGCCAATTAAATCTGTCTACATTAAAAATATATATGATACTCCTACATTTGGATTGAGATATAAAGTGAAAAGTTTTTTGCAAGATAATTTGTCAGTATGTTTCGTAAGTCTTGGAACAGATCCTGTTATGCCACTTTTCAAAAAAATATTGCCTGAAATGTTCTGATTTGTATGACCAAAAATATCCAGTACAGTGTTATTGATATGTTAGTCTTATTATAGAATATTATTTTAGTTTTATTATAGAATATTATTCACACAGGAATAAGCTCATAATATATTGCTAAGCAACACAATCAGAGTATATAAAAAGTATGAGTGGAATGATACCATTCTATAAAAATTACATATTTATAATGTATTAGAAAAATTATGAAAGAATAAATATCAGGTAATTAATAGCATTTTTCCTAGTAATTGTTTTCTTTTGTGCTGTCTCTAATGAAATGTTCTTTAAAAATATGCAATGTTATACTTCTTTGTCAAAACTATGGCCTATTTATGTTCTTAATATCATGACTAACATGCAATGGCTACACATTGTGTTTTAGTGCTCTGTGTATGTCATGTCATTTATTCTTCACAGTGATAAATATTTCCATTGCATAGATGAGCAAAGTGAGACAGAGATGGAGTAATTTGCCCAAGCATATGCAGGTGGCACGTGGTCAGGATGAGATGTGGTCCCAAGAAAACTGACTCCAGAGCTGCTGCTCCTAACTCCTCTGACACAGAAGCCACCCAAATACGTTTCTATCAGCGAGAGGAAAAAAATACTAAAAGAGAAAACTGCTCAATAACAGGATAATATCCTCTCCATAGACCCACTAAGAAAAATCAATGCAAAGTGTTGAGGCTAACGGGCATACCTGTTGGGCTTCAGGTCTGGAAGTATGTGGGAATGGATGGAATTTTGCTACTGTGGGTCACAGGGCCCAAAGATGCTTCAAAGAAGTTGGGGGCAGGAAATTGGGATTACTGTTTGAAAACAGGTCTAGAGCAGAGCTCCCAGGTTGGTGAAAGAAGAGGGAAAAACCTGCCACCTGTGTTGTCAGGGACTCTGCCCTTTGTGAAGCTGTGTATCTAGAAAGGAGAATGATATGGGTCCCACTTTGTCATCAGGAACTGAGCAAGTTGTTCCCTGATTGTATGTTCACAGTGTCACCGCAAAGCAAGAAACCATTCTGACCACTGTAACTCCTGGTTCTGGAGTCAAGACACTTGGGATGTGGAAGAGTGACTAGAAAGAGCTCTACCCAAGGCATGAGCACAGAAGTGAGAGAAATGCACACAACAAAATGAAACATTTCACAGATGAGGCTACAGATCAAAATTTCAAAGTGTATTAAAGACTTCCACTCCTGAGAAAGAGAGCCCAAATGTCAAAAAGACTAGAGACAAAATCAAAATACAGAAAATTTTGAAAATGACTTTAAATATGCTTAGGAATCATCAATGAGAAGTGAAGGAACAGCACCCGTAGCAGGAATAATAAATAAGTCACAAAAGATAGAAGTGTAAAATAACAAGCTGGAAAACTTGGAAATTAAAAAAAATAGTAATTCATATAAAATACAAAAGTGACCAGGTGAATTCTAGACTGGATACATTCACAAGGGAATTAGAAAAGTCAGAGATAGTACTGAAGACTTCACTCAGAATATATCTGCCTGTCTGTCTTTTTCTTATCTCTATATTCATATTCTTTCTAAATATCTATTCTAAAAAGATACAAAGCTATATACCCGAACTTACAAACTTCTAGTTATAAGATAAGTAAGTCCTGGAGGTGAAGAGAACAGCACAATGACTATCGTTAGTCATACTGTATTGCATATTTGAAAGTTGCTAAGAGATTAGATCTTAAAAGTTCTTATCACAAGAAAAAACATTTGTAACTCTGTGAGGGGATGGATGTCAACTAGACTTATTATGGTGATCATTTCACAATACGTACATATATCAAATGACTATATTATACACTTAAAACTAGTTGTATCTCCACAAAATATATCACGAAGAAATACATGTATAAAATTATAAACTTATAAATTTATGGGGCATTAGGTTAAAAGGCTGTAACATAGGTCTAATAGGACTCCAGGAAAAAAGACCTAGAAGGAATGGTGGAGAGGTAATATTAGATGAAGTAATAGCTGAAAAGTTCCCAACATTGATTCAAGATACACATTCTTATATGAAAAATTCCTTTCAAATAAAGAATCAAAAACAGAAAAGAAAGGGAAAGGAAATCCACATTTAGATATATTACAGTGTGACACCGTATTATAAAAGAGCCCACCTGAAAGAAAAGACAGGTTACATAAAAGTCTTTGACGGCAGACATCTCATGTGTAGTAAATCATACCAGAAGACAATGGATAAATATATTCAGGGCCATCCACCTTGAATTCTATACCCAACTAACTTATTATTCATTCAAGAGATTTTTTTTTAAATATTCAGAAATAGGAAGACAGAGTTTACTACTTCCAGGCCTCCCTGAAAAAATTCCTGATAAAGTACTTTAGCAAGGAGAAAAATAAATACGGCAAGAATAGAAAAGTAATAGTAAAACTGATAAAACAATTGAATGTAACAAAATACGCACACTCTTTTTCTTTTGTTCTGAAAGATAAAACAAAAACTGTTCAACACCAGTAATAAGACAGAGGGGGTAGTGAGAGACAGAGAAAGAGAGACACACACATAGATGGATGGAGGGGACTGAGGAGTGAGGGGTACCATTCAGGGGATAATGTGAGCCCTTGTGCTTTTCAGAAGGAGAATAGAGACACCAAATAACTATAGGATCTTGTGAAAAACATTTACAGTCAATTTTCTGAGGTAAATGAAGAAAAGAAGTATAGAAATATAGAAAAGTTTATGAAGCAAGCAGAAATCAGGATTGGAAATAAAGGGAAAAAAGGTAGAATGAAAAAGAATTGCAGTAAAGCTATTTCCAACTATATCCATAATTGCAGGAAATGTTTGTAGATTAAACACCTTTATTACAAGATTTGTGCTAGCAGAGTGAAGTTTTTAAAAAGGTATAGCTGTGTGCTGCTTATATGAAACAAAATTGCACCGAAATATTGAAAATAAAGAATGGAAGTAGATCTCATAACTTTCAAATGTTGGTATAGCAACATTAATACAAGACCACCCCCCCCCCAAAAAAAGTTCATGGCCAAAGTCATTGTTCTGGTTAAAGAGGGAAAATGAATAATTTTGATGAATAAGGAAGCTCTCCATCAAGGTGAGTATACATGTATTTTTAGAATTTGGAATAACTTAGAAGGTAGGGGAATCCATCACACCCCACCCTCCCCAGCACACACCCCTGACACCAAGGCATTTTATGAGGTTTTGTTTTTTTTCCTTTTGAAATCCCTGCTATTTTCATGTTCCATTTCTATGAGTTGAAAGAAGAAGTGATTCTGTTTCCAATTTTATTTTTTATTCTTGCTGCATTTTTTTTCTCTCCTAGTTGTAGGCACAGTAGAGAAAGTGATGAAAAGCATGTACAAGGGAAATGAAAAATGAACAAAATGCAAAAGTGTATTTGCTGAGTTGGAAGAGGTGAGTCATCATGTGAGAAGACAAGGCAGCTAACTGCAAGGTTCATGGCCTCAGAAATGCAAGGATGGAGGCAACCCAGGGGTAAGTGTCTTGGCTTGGGGGAGGGGCATCTATTGGACAGCTGAGAAACCATGTGTAGTAGAAGTCAGCCAGCCAAAGTCACCATCCTCCTTGCAGGAACACTGAGACAGAGAACAGATTCAATGCTGTTAACATGCCCAGGATGGGAAAGGAAAACAAGACTGGGTTAAAAATGGCTTCATTTGGGGGCACCTGGGTGGCTCAGTCTGTTAGGCATTGGATGCTTGATTTAAGCTTGGGTCATGGTCTCCGGGTCGTGAGATCCAGCCAGGAGTGGTGCTGAGACTGCTTCAGATTCTGTCTCTCCCTCTCCCTCTGCCCCTCCCCAACCTCGAGGGGAGTCTCTCTCTCTCTCTCTCTCTCAAAAAAAAAAAAAACACTTAAAGAAAAAGGAGAAGAGATGGCTTCATTTTAAAATTTGGAATGTGGGTGTAAACCTTTTATTTATTTATTTTTTATTTATTTTTTTATTTTTATTTTTTTTAAAGATTTTATTTATCTATTTGAGAGAGAGAGAACGAGAGAGAGCACATGAGAGGGGGGAGGGTCAGAGGGAGAAGCAGACTCCCTGCCGAGCAGGGAGCCCGATGTGGGACTCGATCCAGGGACTCCAGGATCATGACCCGAGCCGAAGGCAGTCGCCCAACCAACTGAGCCACCCAGGCGCCCATGGGTGTAAACCTTTTAGAAAGAGGGTTAGAGAAATCTTTCCAGTGTTGCAAGAAGGATGTGAACTGAAGTCCTTCATGGGGTTTCAGGGGGTTCCGGGCTTCAAGCAAAAGGGACAGGGTTTGGTTGTCAAATAGTATCAAACCCAAAGGCAAAGATACATGGGGGTGACTTAGTAAGTCCTTTCAAATTTAAGTAAGCATCAGATTTGATCTAACGCATCACAGCAGATGTGCACCAGACAGGGAATGATTATTAATATTTGGAAGACATACTTGCTTGCAAAAGTTTAAAAGAAGATAATTCTTGTTTGGCCTCATGTGGGTTTTTGGTCAAGTTGGAGAGTAACTCTAGGTGCCCTAGGAATCCCATCTCTTCCATTCCTGGAATTTATGAACACTCAGTGATTGGAATTGGAGCTCTCCTTTGAATATGTTTTAGGCTTCCTCCTTCGTCCTCAAGTTTCTGTCCAGATCCTTCCAGAAGAACCCCAGATATCTTTTGTGAGTGTGGGTTGGAGGAGAGCTTGTCCACTGGCGGTAATGGAGGCACCATCACCCACATGTAAATACTATTCATGCATCTGCAGGCATTGGCCAGGACACCATTTCCTGAAGCCCAGGTAAAAATATTTCCTTTACTGGAAAACCTTAGAGAGAGAGGAGAAACCCAAAACACAGCTTGCTTTCCACACACCCATTTCATTTGAAATAGTTTTATATTACTGCTAAGCCATGAAAGTGTTTTTGATTGTGTCAGTCTCAATTACTGTGCATTTAATAAAGAAAAATGCGTGCTTTTAAAAAAGCCATGTCACATCTGTGAAGTATTTTTTAATAAAGGTCCCTATTTCTTTCAAAAATTAATGACCCATTTGTTACTGGCAATTATATATAGTTTAATGTAGCTTCTCTTTTGTGTGATAATTATACACATATTTTTATTTTTTTAAAGATTTTATTTATTTGAGAAGGAGAAAGAAAGAGCGTGAGCACACGAGTGGGGGAGGGACACAGGAAGAGGGAATGAGAGAATCTCAAGCCGACTCTGCACTAAGCGTGGAGCCTGACTCGGGGCTTGGTCCCATGATCATGAGATCATGACCTGAGCCAAAATTAAGAGTCGGATGCTTAACCAACCTAGGCACCCAGGCGCCCCTATACATATATTTTTAAAGTACCTTTCTTGGAGGAATAGGAAGAAATTTACTCTTGTCTGGGACAAAACGGGACAGTGCAAATATTTGCTGTAAAATAAGTAAATGCCATTCAAGTGACTTGAGTTTGGGGATTACTGATACAAGTCCTGAGCTCAATAAAGGCCTGGGTAGATACTTTAGGTGGTAAATATATATTTGTATTTTGACCTTATGATCAATTCCCAAACTTTACCAGCTATTTTAGTATATGTTTTTTTTTAGAGGCAGCTGCCTGGGAATAACCCTTTTTATAGCTTTCAGATACTGCAGCATCTAAAAATAGCCTTGTAGCATTACATTAGGTAAGAGAGAGTCCAATATTCTATTGCGTGAGCAATGTGGAATTTTGAATTTTGAATTAAAAAGTAGTTTAAATGGCATTTTAGTTTTAGTGGTGAAATTAAAAGCAAGACACAAATCACAGAAGAGGGACAAACAGATGTTTCTCTGATAGTTGGATTCCTTAGAAAATTGACTATAAATTCAGGAAGATAATTATTAACACTGGATTATATAATCAGTCTGATTTGGCTGGTTATCTACAAAGTCATTAAAAAGTGTCAGAAGAATCAAATGTATATTGTATACCAAGCAGAAACTGCTGTTGGTCCTTATTGAAATCCCTTCTGCATATCTTTTTTTGTATAACTTAATTAGCAAAGTTAAAATTAAGATGAAACTCCAGAGTGTTTAGACGAAACAATTTCTATGAGAGCACACTTCATTAAAACATTTTAATAATGCACCAAACTCCTGGTTATCAAAGAAATCTCTTAAAAACAATCTTTTCCAGTTAATATAATCATTTAATCTAAAATATTTGTGCTGTTCAAGAAAAATCCAAATCCTGCTCCTGCCATGTTATTTATGTCAGGCACCTGTTATATGCTCTGCTAACAATCTTCACTTGCTAGACTTTTTTTTTTTTTTTTTAAAGATTTTATTTATTTATTTGAGAGAGAGAATGAGAGAGAGAGAGCATGAGAGGGGGGAGGGTCAGAGGGAGAAGCAGACTCCCCGCCGAGCAGGGAGCCCGATGTGGGACTCGATCCAGGGACTCCAGGATCATGACCTGAGCCAAAGGCAGTTGCTTAACCAACTGAGCCACCCAGGTGCCCCACTTGCTAGACTTTTTAACAGTGCTGTCACTAGAGTATATTCCACATATGTTTATTGAGTATCTAGTGTATGCTTGACACCATTCTAGGCTCTATGGAAAGAGTAGTGAACAGGACCAAGCACCTATTCTCATGAAGCTCACACTCTGAGGAAGACAGGCAAGAAAACTAATAAATACTATAGATATTTAGATAGTCACAGCGTTGTGCAACTGTCATCAGAATCAATTTTAGAACATTTTCATTAGCCCCAAGAAAAACTCTATATTCTAGCTGTCACCCCCAATTCTCTCATTCCCCACCCCAAGCCCTAGACCACTGGTGATCCACTTCTGTCTCTATAGAATTACCTATAAAATGAAATTTTATTTCATGAAAGTGGAATCATGCTGTATGTAATCATTTGTGACTGGCTTCTTTCACTTAGCATAATGTTTTTAAGGTTTATACCTGTTGTAGAGCATATTGATACTTTTTGTTGATGAACGATATTCCATGAAATAGATTTTATTTATCCATTCATTAGTTGATGGACATTGTGTTGGTTCCATTTTTTGGCTGTTATGAATAATCCTGCTATGAACCTTTATGCACAAGTTTTTGTGTGGACATAGGCTCTCATTTCTACTATGGTAATTCTTTGTTTAGTCTTTTGAGGAGCTACCGGACTGTTTTTCAAAATTCCTGCATCATATTACATTCTCATCTGTGGGGTACGAAGGTTTGTTTTTCCACATTTGTTCCAATACGTTATTATCTGTTTTTTGTTTTTTGTTTTCATTATAACTATGCTAGTGAGTGTGAAGTGGTATCTATCTGGTTGTAGTTCTGACTTGAATTCCCTTGATGACTAATGATGTTGAACATCTTTTAAAGGTGCTTAGTGGTCTTTTATATATATATATTTTTTGACAAGTGTCTACTCAGATCATTTGCCTATTTTTAAATTAAGTTATTTGTCTTTTTGTCATCTACATATAAGTATTCTTTATTTATATACATATATTCTAGATATGGCTCTTAACAAGTATATGATTTGCAAATATTTTCTCCCTCTCAGTGTGTTGTCTTTTTACCATATTTATGGTATCTTTTGAAACACAAAAGTTTTTAATTTTCATGAAGTCCAATTTCTCTATTTTATATTTGGTTGCTTGTGCTTTTTGGTGTCATACATTAGAAACCATTGCCAAATCCAAGGTCACAGAGATTTACTCCTATGTTTTCTTCTACGGGTTTTATAGGTTTAGCTCTTCCCTTTAGGTCTTTGATTCCTTTTGAGAAAATTTACAGATATGATGTGGGATAGGGATAACATGCTATTTTTTGATAGGGCTATTATTTCCCAGGAGGGAATAAACTTAGTTTTGATAAAAGTCGTTTCAGAAAAATAGTGTTAACTTATTAAAAGCTATTTGTGCATATGCCAGGCACTTTTCTGTGAATAGTATAGAAAAGTCTCCAGCTTTCAGTAAATGAATAAATATGACAGAGTTAAGTCATGTAAAAACTATGAAAACTACAGAATGATAAAATGGGATGGACAGGGCTGGATGCTATTTCTATACTGAGTTATCAGAGAAGACCTCTCACATAAGGTGATATTTGAGTAGAGACTTGAAAAAAGTGAGGGAGTAAGCCCTGAATATATGTGGCAGAAAAGCATCTCAGGCAGAAGGAACAGCATGTACAAGGGCCCTAAGGTTGGGAGCATGCCCAAGGAACAGCAAGGAGGATGGTGTCACTAGAAAGAGGAGAGGAGTGATAGGCATGGAGAACTGAAGGGTACTGGTGTGCCAGAGCACTTGAGGCTTCATGGATCATGCTAGAGACATTGGATGTAGCATTGATCAGGACTGGATGACACTGGAGGGTTTTGAGCAGAGAGATTAGGTGATTGGATGATTTATGCTTTACAAGGGTCAGCTTGATGCAGGTTGGAGAACAATTTGAAACCAGCTGAAAAGCAATAATTCAGGCTAGAGAGGATGGAGGCTTGGTTCAAGGTGGTAGTGCTGGAGATGGTCAGATAGTACACATATTTGGCAGATATAACCAACAGACAGGTATTGTGAGAAAAGGAGAGACATTAAGGAACATTGAAGGATTTTGGCTTGGGCAAGTGGAAGTATGAGTTGCCATTACCTACGACAGGGAGTGCAGGATATGCTTAGGAAACAGGTAGAGTTCAACTTGGAGCATATTAAAATTGAATGCCTATTAGACAACCATGTGAAATGAATAGTTTGATACAATTCTGGGTATGAGGAGAAAGGTCTGACCCGAAGGTATAAATTTGAGGGTTTATAGCATAGAGTTAGTGTTTTCAACCTTGGGACTAGATGAGGTCACTTAGGGAGTGAGAAGGAAAGAGGAAGGAGGCATAAGAAATGATCCCAGTGGTCCACTTCTTTTTTTTTTTTAATAATTTTTTTAATTATGTTATGTTAGTCACCCTACAGTACATCATTAGTTTTTGATGTAGTGTTTCATGATTCATTGTATTCATAGAACAACCAGTGCTCATTGCAACATGTGCCCTCCTTAATACCCATCACCTGGTTAACTCATCCTCCCACTCCCCTCCCCTCTAAAACTCTCAGTTTGTTTCCCGGAGTCCATAGTCTCCACTTCTGAGTGGAAGAAGGAAAATGAATTGATAAAGGAGTTCAAGAAGATGTGGCCAGTAATCTAGGAGAACCCAGAGAGGATGGTGCCATGAGTGGAGTAGGTTCAAGAGGCAATTGAGGGAAAAGGAGTAGAGGCAGTCAGATGACAGTAAGTTATTTAGATTCAACAGATAGTGGGCACTTCCTATATTCCAGCAGTTGTTTTAGAATAGCTCAGTGAAGGAAAGAGACCCAAACTTAGCCTGTGTGGGGATGACATTCTACCAGGGGGACACAGACAATAAATGATAAATATGTAAATTACACAGTATGCGAAGATAATTCCTGTACTGGAAAATAGAGTAAGTAAGGAGTGCACATTTTTTACCGGAACAATGGAAAGAATTGAGTATCCTTTACCTAAGATGGGGAGATTGTGGGTAAACATTTGGAGGGAAGAGGTTACTTAATGTCTTTTTTTGCTCAATTACTATCTCTAAAACACTAAAGCAATAAGTTTTCAGGGAATTTCCATTTAGTAAATAACATTTAGCAATAACAGTCCACTGAACTTAACCTTACTTTCACGTTCCTTAAGGTCTTCCAAATTCCGTGATTTTTGACGTTAATGTGGTATTGTCTTGCTCCTACGAAGAAACATGGAGATTTTAATTTTAATAGTAAATCTTGACATCAGTTAGTAAATGTTTTCTATTAACGAAATCATAGAATATATTTTGAATGGCTCTTTTTTTGAGCTCCTCAATTTGGATTCTGAATAAACAGGCATCTACTATGTATTCGTAACTCATGTTTGTGAATGATTAACGCTCTTAAGAAGCAAACACCTTTGGTTTGGGAAAGTCAAATAAGGCTTTTAAATATTTAAGCTCTATGGTTTTCTACTAAATATAAAACTTACGTAACAGAAGAGATCTTGTCTGTCCTATTTTCCACCTAGAACTTTTGGTTCTGTGGTATGTTATATATCGACCCCAGTTATACAGCCATGCATTTATCTGAATTAATAGAAATAAAGCCACTTCCAATGCCTTTCCTTTTTTTCAGCCAAAGTGATTCTGTGGATGAGAAACACATTTGACCTGAAGCTCAAATATCACACTCATTGAAGCATGGCCTGATTCCCCAGGAAGTTGGTTGCTCATTGAGATGTTTTGTCCTTGGGGTTGGTTTATATCTCGATTATAAGCATTATCACGTTGTGTTTCTTCTTTTTTTGTACCATTGAAATGCATTTGTGTTTCAATTATATGCTTGCACTTCTGTTCCCTTGGTGCTATCAGGTGCTCTCAGAGAACAGAGGGGCCCCAGAGTGTTAATGGTTCCTGGTATACAGAAGATGTCCAATAGAGGTCAAAAGAATGAAGTTATACACCAATGAGTAAATGCTTCCATACACTTTTACCATACATAAATGCTGTATCTGAACTCTCTCCTTGAGAAGTTGAAACAGTGACAACCCAAAAGCAGTGTCTCTCCTATTCTTCACTGAAGCCAAATCGCAGATTTTGGGGGGCTACCTAGGGTATTCTTCCATGGCCTGCTAAGTACCTGAGAAACCAAAGAGAGAAGACAGGGTAGAGCAACCAAAGCCCAGGTGCTAAAATTACCAAAACTTGTAGTCCCTTCCCAGAATTACTCTTTTTCATTCTTGCTACAAAACTCAAAGTTTTCTCATTGAATGTCAGCTTGAAGGTGTTATTTTTATAAAGTAAAGGGCTTAGTTTTTCAGATACCATACCTAAACTAATGCATACAAATATGTTATATCCTTTTCTGGCTATTCTAGGCCCCCAAAACATTCTGGGTGGTGGACTAAAGCTATGAAAGCTATTTTCTGGCACTGTAAAGGACAGCCTTTAGGGGGACATGTAGATCTTTATAGACAGCAGCTTGTCTTTACGTGTCACCACCTCCTCTGATGTCACTCACATCATCAGCATTTTGAAGAGTGCCTATTTAGGGCAAGAGAACATGCAGCTACCTGTGTATTTGCAAGGGGCACGAGGCTAATACAAAAAATCCCACTGGTTTAGGATTTCTCCATTGCTTTGTGGGAACCAGAGAATTCTGTAGTAGCCATAGTTAAGGGTCACTTTAGCAATTGGAAACAATGATCAAGCAGCAAATTGTTGGCAGGGGAAATCCAGACAGAAGGTAGCTTAAATTGATCGCTTCTGTGGAGGCCAAGGGAATTTGAAACAGAATTTGCCTGGGATTTTGCTTGGCCAAATCACCTTTACAAAAGAACTGCGATGCCCAAACAATGCCCATACCCCAGATCACATGCAGAAAGCTGGAACCAAGAATTCCTAAATGAATGAAAATTATTCTACAGGGATGAAATGACCATTTTCACAAAAAAGGCTTCTCCAATTTATTGTCTCGATTTGCTCTAAAAGTTATCATTATTCTCCAACTATTCAAGGAATTCATTATCTGGTGTTATCAGGTGCTAATCAACTTCAGAAGATCTTACATACGATTTACATGAGTTTAAACTTTGATGGTAATTGCCTACGACCTCTTTCATTAAACTCACTGGACACAGACACCAATCCAACCCAGATTAAAGATGGATGGATCCACCTGGATATACATCTTTGTCCTGAAAAGATGCAGATGACATTGGAGACTGTCATAGTATAGTACTGGCATCTTCTGGATACCAAGAGCCCTCACAAAGCCCATGCCTCTCTGCAGGTGCTCCTCCATGGCATGCCTTGACCTTACCCCTTCTCAGTACTTACTGTGCTCTGCTGGATTGCAATTGTCAGGGATATAACTTTCTCTTCAGACTCTTCCCAGTACCTAGTTCATCATAAAAGCACAACACATACTTAATGAAAAAAAATGAGATTTTAAAAAAAACCCACCAGAAACCTCTGAGCATTTTTGCCTTTTAAAGAAGACAGTCTTGGTGTCAAAGAGAAACTAAAGCCTGATTTTGTGTTACAAAGACATGAGCTCGAACCAGCTCTGTTACTTACTACTCTTGCATCTTTAGGAAGTCACTTCTGTTCTAGAAGACCCAGTTTGTGCATCTGTAGAATAAAGGTGATGATACTTTTCTTGTAAGGCATCTGCTATGGCCACAGGTTTACTATCATGTGATGGAGTCAGTAGAGTATTTGGAACATTCTCGGTAATAGTAGAATTATTTATCATGTCCGCATATATATGGGATAAATGTTCATTGGGAATGCAGCTGGGGCAATGCCAGTTCCTTTTTCCCTATGCAGTCTCATCATACCTTTGTTGAGTCGCCATGACTGAGCTCCAGACTCCGCACAGTTATCCCCTCAACTTCCTACGGGCACACACACTGGTTAAGGGGAAAGCAATGTGCATACATCATACCCAGACCCTTCCAATGGATACTTCCAGGTATGCTGACCAAAAGAGGAGTCTTTGTGGTCTGTCTTTAGTTGATGTTAACTAATTAAATGTTATTAAATGGTATGTACTTGGGTTTCATGAAAACAATAAATCAGGGAAGAGAGGACTAGGGTAGAAAATGTAAAGGTTTCAATGCTGTGTTGGTGTGCTTCTCAGTATTCATTAACAGGAATCTTTAACAGTTCCTATTAAAGGGATAATAGCTATTTCTAATAAGTTTAGCATCATTTTCAAAGTGCCAAGTAGATTATTTTATTTTATTTAGAAAAGGATATTTTGTCTTTAGAATATGAAGGTGCTGTTGACTTTTATAGGTGACGATAGTAAGGTCGTCCTTACTGCTGAGCAAGGAGTCCAATGTAGGGCTTGATCCCAGGAGCCGGGGATCATGATCTGAGCCAAAGGCAGACACTTAACTCACCAAGCCACTCAGGCGCCCCTGACAATGGTATGTTAAAACAACAATAAAAGTAATACTATTTGAGAGCTTATAGTGGGCAGATATGGTGAGAGGCATGGTATGCATACCATTTGATGTAGATGTTATTCCCCAGTGATGTTTGAGAAGATTTCAGATGCCAAGAAGAAACTACCCAATCCTTGTGTTTCCATAGGGAGAAGGAAGTGCTTGTTTCACTTTCCAGAAGAGAAAAATACAGAAGAAAGTTTTCCAGTTTATATCTGTCCTAACTTCACTCCTTTCTGGTTGGGTAGGAGTGGCTTTACGTGAACAGTGAGTTTGAGAAAATGAGCTGAGCATGATGGGTTCCACATAACCTGCTCTCTTGGATGCACCTGTTCACGAAGTAAATGCATTTAGGTCTGTGCTTGACTTTTGGTAAGATTAGAATAACAGGTTTTGCCCATGTAGGACCATGATCAGATGGTAAAATGACCAAACTGGAGAGGGTGGTACATACCTAAACCAAATTCTTCAAACAGTTTTGGTAGTAATATAGCTGATACTTTCATTTTGTTTTCTGTCATGTCTTAATTCTTAATGCGTTCCAAACCAGGGGGAAAAAGGAGGTAGCATTTTTATTTGCCATCTCGAACTCTCAAGCCAAAATTTTCAAGGGAAAATCAAACACTGAATAACCACCTTGGCATAAGAACACATTCAATGAATCCATAGAGAGACGTGTAGCACTTGTTCAAGAATGAGACAAGTAATTTGGAGCAGGCTCAAGGAAATGAAATTTATGAAGATTTGGTCTTCAGAATGCTTTCCTTTTGAAGACAGAGAAGAGGTAGATCTGAGTAATATGGTGTTGCCAAAGCTTTGCCTGAGTTTAAATGCTCTTTGAATTCACACACACACACAAACAAAAAAGCAATCATTACTTGTAAAGCACACATCATTCCCATAGGAGAACAAAATGTGACTTTTGTTAACAGACTCCTACCATTCACCTTCTAACCTGATCTCACATTTATTCTAGAACATCATTTCATTCTGGATGACAATAGCTTCTCTTACCATTTCAAAGTAGAATTTGTAAACTATCTGTAAAATAAAAATATTCAGGTCATCAACATATTTATTTTTTTAATCTTAAAATGTTTTTTATTATGTTATGTTAATCACAATACATTACATCATTAGTTTTTGATGTAGTGTTACATGATTCATTATTTGTGTATAACACCCAGTGCTCCATGCAGAACGTGCCCTCTTTAATACCCATCACCAGGCTAACCCATCCTCCCATCCTCCTCCCCTCTAGAACCCTCAGTTTGTTTTTCAGAGTCCATCATCTCTCATGGTTCATCTCCCCTCCGATTTTCCCCCCTTCCTTCTTCCCCTCCTGCTATCTTCTTCTTCTTCTTTTTTTTTAAGATATAATGCATTATTTGTTTCAGAGGTACAGATCTGTGATTCAACAGTCTTGCACAATTCACAGCGTTCACCATAACACATACCCTCCCAATGTCTATCACTCAGCCACCCCATCCCTCCCACCCCCCACCACTCCAGCAACCGTCAGTTTGTTCCCTGAGATTAAGAATTCCTCATATCAGTGAGGTCATATGATATATGTCTTTCTCTGATTGACTTATTTCGCTCAGCATAACACTCTCCAGTTGCATCCATGTCGTTGCAAATGACAAGATTTCATTCCTTTTGATGGCTGCATAATATTCCATTGTATATATATACCACTTCTTCTTTATCCATTCATCTGTCGCTGGACATCTTGGCTCTTTCCACAGTTTGGCTATTGTGGACATTGCTGCTATAAACAATGGGGTGCATGTACCCGTTCGGATCCCTACATTTGTATCTTTGGGGTAAATACCCAATAGTGCAATTGCTGGATCGTATGGTAGCTCTATTTTCAGCTTTTTGAAGAACCTCCATACTGTTTTCCAGAGTGCCTGCACCAGCTTGCATTCCCACCAACAGGGTAGGAGGGTTCCCCTTTCTCCGCATCCCCGCCAACATCTGTCATTTCCTGACTTGTTAATTTTAGCCATTCTGACTGATGTGAGGTGGTATCTCATTGAGGTTTTGATTTGGATTTCCCTGATGCCGAGCAATGTTGAGCGCTTTTTCATGTGTCTGTTGGCCATTTGGATGTCTTCTTTGGAAAAATGTCTGTTCATGTCTTCTGCCCATTTCTTGATTGGATTCTTTGTTCTTTGGGTGTTGAGTTTGATGAGTTCTTTATAGATTCTGGATACTAGCCCTTTATCTGATATGTCATTTGCAAATATCTTCTCCCATTCTGTCGGTTGTCTTTTGGTTTTGTTGACTGTTTCTTTTGCTGTGCAAAAGCTTTTTATCTTGATGAGGTCCCAATAGTTCATTTTTGCCCTTGCTTCCCTTGCCTTTGGCGATGTTTCTAGGAAGAAGTTGCTTCGGCTGAGGTCGAAGAGGTTGCTGCCTGTGTTCTCCTTTCAGATTTTGATGGACTCCTGTCTCACATTGAGGTCTTTCAACCATTTGGAGTCTATTTTTGTGTGTGGTGTAAGGAAATGGTCCAGTTTCATTCTTCTGCATGTGGCTGTCCAATTTTCATAACACCATTTGTTGAAGAGACTGTCTCTTTTCCATTGGACATTCTTTCCTGCTTTGTTGAAGATGAGTTGACCATAGAGTTGAGGGTCCATTTCTGGGCTCTCTATTCTGTTCCATTGATCTATGTGTCTGTTTTTGTGCCAGTACCATACTGTCTTGATGATGACAGCTTTGTAATAGAGCTGGAAGTCCGGAATTGTGATGCCGCCAGCTTTGCTTTTCTTTTTCAACATTCCTCTGGCTATTCGGGGTCTTTTCTGGTTCCATACAGATTTTAGGATTATTTGTTCCATTTCTTTGGAAAAAGTGGATGGTATTTTGATGGGGATTGCATTGAATGTGTAGATAGCTCTAGGTAGCATTTACATCCTCACAATATTTGTTCTTCCACTCCATGAGCATGGAACATTTTTCCATTTCTTTGTGTCTTCCTCAATTTCTTTCATGAGGATTTTATAGTTTTCTGAGTACAGATCCTTTGCCTCTTTGGTTAGATTTATTCCTAGGTATCTTATGGTTTGGGGTGCAGTTGTTAACATGATTGACTCCTTAATTTCTCTTTCTTCTGTCTTGTTGTTGGTGTATAGGAATGCCACGGATTTCTGTGCATTCATTTTATATCCTGCCACTTTACTGAATTCCTGTATGAGTTCTAGCAGTTTTGGGGTGGAGTCTTTTGGGTTTTCCACATAAAGTATTATATCATCTGCAAAGAGTGAGAGTTTGACTTCTTCCTTGCCGATTTGGATGCCTTTGATTTCTTTTTGTTGTCTGATTGCTGTGGCCAGGACTTCTAATACTATGTTGAATAGCAGTGGTGATAGTGGACATCCCTGCCGCGTTCCTGACCTTAGGGGGAAAGCGCTCATTTTTTCCCCATTGAGAATGATATTCTGGTCATCAACATATTTAAATAAAATGGAGGAAAGTAAATACTATACAAGTTTTTTTATCATATACCTATTGTTCATCTTAACAATAAGATTGTATCCTGTGTCCTTCAGATACAAATGTTTCACTTATCTGAGTGACACACAGAAGAACCCAAATTATGCATTTGGGGGAAAAATGAATTGAAATCTAATCCTCCTCCAGCCCTGTGACACATACACATTTTCTGAAAATTTCACAGTAATATTAATAAAGAGACACATTGTTTTATTTGTAGGAGCATAGTGCTCTTTAGAAACTCATACAGGTAAGACTGTTTTACAGGTGAATATTCCCAGTTACTCCTAGGAGGCAACAATGCACCAGTATCACTAACTCTGGGTACTCCAGTCACTTCAATCTCTTCTCTGAGTTATATCCAAGTTTTTATGGGATAAAACCACTGGACCCCAAGACGGAGTATAGCCAACTAGACCCATGCTTCCTGGCAATGAGACATTGTGCAGAATTTTCCCCTTTTCTCTGAGACTATAAAAGGAAGGTCAGATTAAGTCTGAGAGCACAAGGAAAGTTCCTTGGGAAGTAAACTTTTCTATACAGTAGTGAAAAGTACCAGTTGGAGGAGTCAAAGAGATAGCCCTCTCACCCCAAAGTCAATAGGAAATTCAAGTCCATTGACATGGTTATTGGCAGAGGGAGATCCTGGATGATTGACATAAATTGCTATCTTATAAGGACTGTAAAGAAATGTCATTTCCAAAATTAAATAGCTCAAGTCTCTGTGGCCAGGGAGGGGTGGCGGGGGGGGGGGCGCCCAGCAGGGGGCTCGCTTGGCATTTAGCTCAGTTACACCAATGCACTGAAGATACATGTCTGCAAAAGGAAAAGAAAGAACAAGAAAGGGGGAAAGGGATTCCATTGCTTAGAAAACCAAAACCTCACTACACTCAAACCAGACAGAAAGAAGGACAAGCCCTGTTTGCGCCTTGCTTGGCTTTGTATCATATTGTCATTTCTAAATAAAGGAAAGAGTAGAGAAATCTTTCTGGTGAATCATCTGATGTGACAAGAACGCAAAGCAGGGGCAGTGATTACCTGGGCTTGCAACATTCTCTGAGAAGGAAAGAGGAAGGTAATGCAGAAAGTTCACTCTCTGATGAAAAACATCTCAGCATACCATTTGCCAACTTTTCATCCTGTCTTACAAGGTATTAAGGAAAAGCAAAACAAGGGCAGCTTTCAGAGGTGGAATTTGGCAACTGCAGAGTCAGTGTTAATGGCCTTACACGTGAACTTTGTTCTTTGTTTGCACGTTAATTACATTGTGTCAACAGAAGAAATTTCTGCCGGAGAAAATATAATGGCGACCCATTGATGATAGTCTGAATCTGTGTCTTTGAAGAGTGAGAAATGCTGTAACAAATTGCTAACATTTAGAGTCAGGGAAGGAAGGTTTTAGAAAATGAGATGGGTACTTAAAATATCTCGAAGTAAGTGTTGATTGCTGAAAGGAAGAAAGAATTCCATTAGAAAGTGTGCTTTGCTTTGGTCCCATTTGCTTGCTTTGTTTGTTGATTTCAGATCATTGGAATAATTCTGCAGATATTCAGGGGAGTCAAACAGCGATATACTGTTTATATAGGAGTAGTTCTGTCCTTCTGGTTAGTACTATGTATCGCTAGAGACAGTTGTCCCAACTAGCAGTTCCAAAGACCTAATCTCAACATCTCTCCATCTTGCCTAGACCGACACTCTTCAAAGCTGTTAGCTAAAGTTTCCAGTTACCTCCTTCTGTGTAGCAAATCATTCCAGAACTCAGTCCTTAAGAATAACCATTTTACTATACTCGAAGATTCTGTGGGTCAGGAATTCAGTGTGTGTACAACTGGTGCTTGTCTCTGCTTCATATTGTCTGGGTCTCAGCAGGGAGGACTTGAAACTTGTTTTATCTTTGTTTTTGTTTTGCTTATAATTCCTCGTAAGTTTGAAGGATATTTTACATTTGATTTTTTTAAAAAAGATTTATTTATTTATTTGAGAGAGTGAAAGAGATGGGGGGGAGGGACAGAGAAAGAGAGAGAGAGAGAAACTTAAGCAGGCTCCACACCCGGCATGGAGTCCATGCAGGGTTCAGTCTCGCAACCCTGAGATCATGACCTGAGCCGAAATCAAGAGTTGGCCACTTAACCGGCTGAGCCACCCAGGCGCCCCTCACATTTGATTTTATGTAAAAGGATGGCAAAATATATTTTGGCCATTTTGTTTTAAAGTTTAAAAGTAGGATTAATTGAATATTACAAAATTTTAAGTGTGATGATGGAAGATTTGCCATCCTTTCTGAGATTTAGAATCCAAGTGTTACACATTAAAAGTACTGACATGACTTTGGGAACATATGTGCAGAGAAACTTGCTGTGTTCTTGAACTCATGGCCTCTCTATCTGGCTAGTGAGAAGACTGTGGAAGGCTTTCGTTTTAAAGAATTAAAAAAGATATCATCTGAAAAAGCTGCATAGTGTAGGACTCTGACTATGTAACATTTGGAAAAGGCAAAAGTTATTTTAGATCTGTGGCTGTCAGGGGTTGGGAAGAAGGAGGGTGCCCAGATGTTTAGGGGCATGAAACCACCCTGTATGATGCTATAATGATACATGTTCCTATACATGCAATTATGTGTATAATATATATGTATTATAGATATACATACATGCATGTGTAATATACATACAGCATACATTTATCCAAATCCACACAATGTACAACAGCGAGAGTCAACCCCAGTGTGAACTATGGACTCTGGGTGTTACTGAGACAGGTTCATTGATTGTAACAAATGTACCTCTCTGGTGGGAGATGCTGATAGTGGGGGGAGGCTGTGCAAGTGTGGGGACGGGGGAACATGAGCACTCTCTGCTCAACTTTGCAGTGAACCTAAAAGGACTCTAAAATACGAAGTTTGTGTTTGTTTGTTTTTAAAGTCGCATGAGGTAAATCTGCTTTAATATATAATTTGGAAAACAAAACTTTGGTATTTAACCGCAAGAGCTTTATTTGAAAACAACATGCTATCCAAGTAAGGGTCCGGTTAGTGAAAACAGTCCAGCAAGTGTACCTCTGTTTAGAAGAGACTGAAAACTCGTCAGAGGAAAGACAATCAATCCGCTCTCCAGGTGCACTGTTCAAGGGGTGAACATAATAAAGTACCAGCAGATATGACCGGCTGCCAAGAAAAGTTGGACTATAGCCGTTCATGTTAAGAGGTGCTCACGTTTAAAGCAAGCTGCGCAATTATTCAGTTTGACTTGAGCTGGACGGGCTCCATTTGAAGCCTTGGTTTGGGGCATCCCGCCTTTCACAGACAGAACAAATTAGAGGGAGCTCTGAAGGGAACATCAGAAATGATAAAAGGTTTAGAAAATGTGACCCATGAGAAAAGGTTAAGAGAACTGGACACATTCAATCTACAGAAAAGAAGACCTGAGGGAGACATAATAAGTATTTTACTCCTACATAAAGGGATATTATAAAGAGGATGGGGACCAATTATTCTCATTAGTCAATGGGGACAAAACAAGAAGTAATAGGCTTACACTGCAGCAGGGCGGACTTAGGTTAAATATCAGGATGAGCTTTCACACTATCAGAAGTTAGAGAAGATGAGGGAGGATTTGTGTAGGCTCGTCTTGCTGAGAAATGGCTGAGTTTGAATTTAATGTGTGATTAATGGGGATGGGTTTGGGATTTTCAAATCAAGTCCTCTCTGGGCTATAAAGCTTGGTGTGTCATTTAATCTTCTCTCCCCCTACGTCATAGATTTGGGGTTCTATGCGAATGAGAACATATATATATATGTCTAAGGGTTTCCCATTCTGCATCTTTACATTATATCGTCAAGAGAAGGAACCCTATTCTTAAATTAGCGTCAAAATACATTTATTACATCTGTTATTAGAGATTGTGCAGTGTACTACTTCATAATTCGTGAAATGTACAACTTCCATCAACCTTTGAAATGTTTTACAGAAACATAACACTCAATAATGTCTAAACAAGTATGTGACAAGAACACTGAAACATGCTTTCTATAAGGAATAAAATCGTATTGCTCGTAGGTTCTCTTTCTCTTTCTCTCTCTCTCTGTCATTTCCTGGTTTCAATCAGGCTTTAGAAAGCCTTTGGCACCTGAACCAAGGAACGTACAACCCCAAACACTCACCCCCTACTGTGGCTTATTGGAATTTTATCTGCCTAAAGATTGGGCAAGTTTACCTCATTATTTCTCCACTCTCTTATTGGTCACAAAGTTTGTAGCCCTTGATACATCTTTTCATGGAGCCATTAAGTGAAACAGCCAGTAATGAGTATCTTCATAATGACTCATTTAGTTCCTTCCACTGGAAGGGACGCATATTACTTCTGCAACACTTCACCTACTCCATTCAAGAAACCAGCAGCCCTGGTTAGTTGCCATTACAAACTTAACTTCTCTTGAAATCACTGGTGCTACAAAATGTTCTTTTAACCTCCCATAATCTTGAGTTTTTAGATATGCCATATCTTGTCTATTATGAAATCAGGGAAATGGTTTAAGAAATCCCTGTGGTTTGCATACATTTGTATTTATCCCAAACTCTTTCAACTGCCAATTGTTCATTAAAACAAAGTAAATTGGAATCATTCATAGGAAATAAAAACCCTTTAACACTACACCATGTCGATCTTACCAGGATATCTTTGTGAAAATAATGTACTTTAAAAGAATTCTGAATTTCTAAATTGATTGTTTAAAGACAGGCTTCTGTTTATTCGGAAGTATGCTTACATTTCCTGATAAATAGAGCCTAAATTACCACTCAGGCCCGGAAGATGGCCAAGACCATTTCACCATCACTGAGCACAAGTTATTCTGTAGAGAAGTATTTTTGAGTGAACACAATCCAGGAAATACACTTTAAAAAATTCAAAGTTGTATTTCTTGGCTTTGTATATTTTTAATCGATATTAATGAATGATGGGTTTTGTATTCTTAAAAGAAGCCTGTCATTAGATTATTTCACTAGGTAATCACTAAGGGTTAATAATTTAACATTCTAACTGTATTTGAAATTCTGAGACCAAAATCAGGAGATGTTTGAATTTTTTAAAAGAACATTTTAGGCAGTCAACAGAAATTACTCTGGGAATTACAAATTAAATAAAATTTTTCTAATTTCTGATTTATACATTTAACCAATTCCAAATCCTTTATACCTTTTCAGAATTATAACCACGGTCTCCCTCTTGTTCTCACGGACTCCAAATTCACCTTCTAAATTGCAAATTGAGCATCCACGTTCCCTGTTTAAGAACCCTCTTGACTCTGCATTGTTTACCCAGAAAAGCCCAAACTCTTGCAGCATCTCACTCTTGTCAACCTTGATTTTTTGAGCATTAGCTCTTTTTTTTTCCCTTTGATTCTACAAACATAAAAGTTTACTGCATACACTTGGAAAATATCAAAAACATAAAGATTAAAACAAAAAACCAACCAAAGTTCATACCGAACAACTTTCAATCCAATAAATACATCTGTCTTTTTGGTGTCCATCATTTACCTGTAATGATTTCTGCCTGAAATGCCTTCCTCCTACTCAGCCTCTTTGCGACAGACTTTTGCACCTTTTAAGATTCAGGTAACAGTTCGGTAATGCTTTCTATGGCCCCCAACCCCGGATGTAAAATCTCATCTGTTGTCATTATTTGTTTTAAATACTTGTTACTCCTTCCCTTAGGGTGGTGAGCTACTGTAAGGCAGGCGTGGTCACGCATTTTTATATCCTTGGCACTTAGCATCACGCCTCCGTCAAGTAGGTTCAGTGAAATTTACTCATTTTTGATAAATGAGTCGTATTCTCCCAGTCACCACGGAGTCCAGTCCACCCACAGCCATCCCTGCCCCGCGCGCCCTGACGGCGAGCAGGGAAAGCGGTCTGGTACATAGATGCAGGTGAAAAAGAGCGGCGTGCTTCCCTCCAGCTGGCTCATCTCCCGATCTTGCTACTTATTTCAGGTTTCTCCGACAGAGTTTGCGTTTATAATTCTCATCTAGTTATCGCATTATCTGTTTGAAAGAAGATCATTACTATGTGTTAGCTGTCTTTCTGCCACTGAGGCCAATGGAAAAACTAGTCGTGCTGCCTGCTTTAAATTTTTACTAAGCCTCGGCTTCTATTTTTTTAAACTAAGTTTTAGTGAGTTATCTGCTTACAAACCAGTGCGCCCCAGAAAGCACGTAGGCTGCACTTCTTCTCTACACAGCCAGACGTGGCCAGTGCCCACTTCTGTGCCGGCTACAAATCCTCACACCACCAAGTTGGAAGCTGGCCTAGCTCACTTGGGGATGCTACACTTGTGTTCCACCGCAAGATTGATTCCCCGAATTCAAAGAATTGTAGCGAATGAATGATTAGAAAGACATAATTTTAGGTGACAGCCATAGGCCTGCAGGAGAATAATCTGATACTTGAATGGAACACTTTTTTTAAAAAAAGATTTTATTTATTTGAGACAGAGAGTGAACACAAGTGGCTGGGGAAGGGACGGTGCAGAGGGAGAAGCAGACGGCCGGCTGAGCCGGGATCCTGAGGTGGGGAGAGCTCCATCCCAGGACCCCGACATCATGACCTGAGCCGAAGGCAGATGTTGAACCCACTGAGCCAGGCGCCCCTACACTGAACACGTATCATGAGGAATATTGTTGTGATGTGATTTGAGTGACAGTGGGATTAAAAAAAAAAAAAAGGAAGGGGAATCATTTGGGAATTTTGAAGAAACACTTCTTGAATAGATTGGTTGTTTCAACTCTGCCTTGAAATAGTACCGTGGGCCAATCTTAGAGTGAAAAGAAAAAAAAAAAGGTCTTGGGTAATGTGGGATCATTTATATACCTTTTTACTGATAAATATGTTACAACATATTTTATTATATTATACAATGTATTTTATTTTATTTATTTATTTATTTATTTATTTATTTTTTTTTATTTATTTATTTGAGAGAGAGAAGGAGAGCATGAGAGGGGGAGGGTCAGAGGGAGAAGCAGACTCCCTGCCGAACAGGGAACCCGATGCGGGACTCGATCCCGGGACTCCAGGATCATGACCTGAGCCGAAGGCAGTCGCTTAAGCAACTGAGCCACCCAGGCGCCCTATTTATTTATTTTTTATTTGAGAGAGAGAGAATGAGTCAGAGAGCACATGAGAGGGGGGAGGGTCTGAGGGAGAAGCAGACTCCCTGCCGAGCAGGGAGCCTGATGCGGGACTCGATCCAGGGACTCCAGGATCATGACCTGAGCCGAAGGCAGTCGCTCAACTGACTGAGCCACCCAGGCGCCCTATACAACGTATTTTAAAACTCTTACCAGAGTTTTAATGTATATAAGCAAGTTAGCATATAATTTAGTTGATGTGATATATTCTTTCTGGGGCCTCGTATTCTTAGTTCTGTAGAGGATGACACCCATGTGTGTGGTGGAGAAGAGCGTGGTGTAGCAGGGAATGCCACGAGTCAGGAGACCTGGGCGCAGGCACTGTCTCCCGGCTCTGACCTATGCAATTTTCTGCAAATCATTCTGCTACGACAAAGCTTCGAATTCTTTGTTGGTACCATATGGTCCCTGAGGACCCTTCCGGTCTTTACAACTGAATGAGTCTGTATCCCAAATGGTTTTTATCGTCTTCCCCTAGCTATGGTTCTTTTTCTTAAGATAATTTCACCTCTTTCTATGCATTTCATTCCTGTCCTGAGTGTTCGAAAAGGGCCACCTTCATTGGCGCTTCCAGCTGTGATGGAAGCCTTTGGATGCCCTTGGAGCCTTTGGGTCATCACAGAATGCACAATAACATATCTAAATCCAGTGAGGATCCAGTGAGTCCATGAACTGAAATGCATGATGGGACTCCAGAGCACGTGTCTGTTGAAAGGAACCAGGAGTCTTTCTCAAGGCCCTGGACGACGGGGCCTTGCCTCCTGGGTGCCCAGCACAGAGCTTTCCGGGGCCCCTGTCAGTTGGTTGCGTGGTGCCCAGAGATACCCCAGGCGAGCCGTGTGCAGCGTAGGAAGAGCTTTAGGTACGGAACCGATTGTACCTTCAATACAGATGTGCAGAGCCCTTGAATTAGACAGCCTTTGAAAGAGACAAAGGCTATTGTGTACTCACGGCTTATTTTCCTCTAAGAGAAAAACTGAGTAAGCGGTTTCGACACATGGACTAAGGGTGCCTGTGTAGCAGCTGCAATGACACAATGGACCCTAATAGCTTTTTCAGGTTTTTTTTCATACTCTTTGCACACTGCAAGCCTTCCTCTTTCCCCAGAGGATTTGCTTACAAGCCACTACCCTGGGCAATGTTCAGAGTCGGATATTTATCCGTTGAAATGTTAAGAGCCTTGCAACTTCTTAGGGCCCACCCCCTAAAGAAGGTACTTTGTTCTTCACACGTGTTTATTCCTCCGAATTCCAAATGCTACCATTGTATGAGATCACTTTCCAATTTGGTTGATGAAATACTTTGCAACAGTATCAGGTCTCTGGAGCCTGGTTTTGTCCACCCAAATATGTCCCCTGCGAGAGCTACAAAGGTGGGGCCTCGAGCGGGAGTGGCCACATGGCTGTGATTATGTATGAATTAACACATCAGCATCACGAAGCTCCGAGAAAAGCACATTTTCCAGATGTGTATTTGTGGCTTGTAAGTTTGTCAGTGGAATAGATGAAACAATGACACACTCTCATCTGTGTGTGTGTGTGTGTTTGTTGGTTTCTTTGCTATGTTTGGGATCCAGGGCCCTGAGAGACAGGTAGGGATGTGTGTATAGATGTTTATCATTTTTAAATAGAGTGTAAATTGAACATGCCATTTCTCCATCAGCCGTGATTTAAATGCTTGATGTTAGAATGCATTTCTCCAAGTGATTGTCTTTGCAGCTTTGTTTATGCCATCTCTCAGCTTTTCGTGCTGGTGGGGGGCAAGGTGGGGGGTAGGAGAAGCAATTCCTAGTGTGAAATTAAGAACCGCAGCATTCCGATGGCAACTTTCTTCTCCAGCGAATTCTTGTGACAAGCCACAGGAACAGGACGTTAAATAGATCCATAACAAAGAGTTAAAAAGACATCAGGTCTTTTTGTTCTTCTATGGCAAAATAGCAACTTCAGCTTGTATTTCAAGATGCATCTTTGCTGTGTTGATCCTAAGGACTTAAAAGTGAAGTTGAAATCAATCTCAGATGGATTATCTGTGTGATATAAACATGTGGGCATGAAATGTATGGAGAGTACATATGGCAGGCCCATCTGATATAAACAAGTGGGGCTGAGAGATATACATCCATGACGTGATTGATTTGTTAACTGGGTATGTAAATGGAGCTGGAGGCCCATTTTCAAGCCTGACCTGCGATAAGCCAATGCATATAAATACACAATAAACCGAGATAACACAAGAATAACATCAATTAAAACAATTATAACAACTTCTAGTCATCATGAGGTATTGTTTCAGTTCCATCTTAAAACAGGAAAAGCTCCCAATTGTTCTTAAACCGACTGGTAACTGATACCACATTTGTGGAGCCCTGACACAAGAGGGTATTTGTCCCTCGTTTGTATTCACTGAGGACATGTGAGTTCCAAAGCCCCAGAAGGGAAGTTATGTGTGGCTCTCTGTTTGCCTGGGACAGGTTGAAGTGGTGCCTACCAATAAGACGCTCCCTTTATTTCAGGATCGCAAATACACAGTTGCTATTTCCCCACCAAGCCAAAAGGGCAAAAGTCTAAGTCTTACCAGTTTTAATGACTGTCATGAAGTATACAGGTTAACCAATCTAAAACCCACAATTTATGCTTTAGTAAGTCAATTTGCATTATTTGGGGGGTATAATTGAAGTGAACAGAATGCACAATAACATATCTAAATTTATGAAGGCAGAAGAAATACCAGAAATCCATGCTCTCTTGACACGAGATGAATCTGTTCACGGGCATGGGTGCATGTTTCGCCCCAAGGAGCAAGGTTATGCCCCATAGCCTGGACCCCCGCGTTCGATATTTACTGTACTTGCTTCTGGGTCTTTGTGCAGACTTTCCTTCTGAGTTAACACTTTCTCCACCATTATTTAAATGGTGGTTAAGGGGAGCCTGTATGGCTCAGTCATTAAGCGTCTGCCTTCAGCTCAGGTCATGATCCCAGGGTCCTGGGATCGAGCCCCGCATCGGGCTCCCTGCTCAGCGGGAAGCCTGCTTCTCCCTCCCCCACTCCCCCTGCTTGTGTTCCCTCTCTCGCTGTGTCTCTCTCTGTCAAATAAATAAATAAATAAATAAAATCTTAAAAAAAAAATAAATGGTGGTTAAAACATCTCCTCTATAAAGCATCACTGATTCCCCCAGAAATCTCCTCTGTAGCAGAGACCTCTGCTGTGACTCTCATTACTTGATCTTGTTAATCCCAGGGGACACAGGAGTGTTTCTGGATCTGTCTCCCCAGGCGGGTGCGGACTTCGGCAGAGGAAAGCATCTTCTGTGTCATATCTGACCAGTTTGTCTCCGCATCAGGATAGGATCCACCTAGAAGGTTGGCAGCAATTGCATACTGAATGGCTTATGCCATTTTGGAATCCACAAATCTTTGCTTAGAATTTCAGACATATCTTAGATATGAATAGATTGTCATCATAGCAAAATAGGAAGTATTGCTACTTGTCAGCAATGACTATTTATTATAAAAAAAACCAACAGTGCTAAATAATTCTGATTTAGAATCTGCACGTCATCTCTTTCTTGGCCCATCCGGTACAATCATGACCTCTAGGAGAACATTCTTGACCATGGGACCCAGTGACGTCCTCTGTCTTCTGAGCTTTCCTGGCTCTGAGGCTCTGCAGGTCACCTCCCATTCAACCATCACTTTCTAGGGTAACTGGCTACAGTTGTCCGTCTTCTTTCAGCCCCAGGAGAAAACACATTCATGGCTTTTTGACTCAAATGATCTAAGCGGTTGCCTTGAATTCTCATTTACTTTCTTTGTGAAGGCCTGATTGAGTGTCAATGACAAAGCTGTCTTGGGTGTAAATCCTCTTACTCATAGTTTTGTTGCATTTGTGAAATAAGGGGCATTGGTATTTAAATTAAGCTTCTATATGAGACATGAGTAAGTAATTTCTTTTGAAACCCATAGGCATCCCAATGCAACCACGTAGGGAGATAGTCTGACTTCTGACTCAGAATCGGATAGCCCTTTGATGCCGCTGTACTGATGCCCTGGTGTAGAGCGACCACCATGGTGAGTTGTAAGAAAAGCCCTTCTCCACTGTTTGTAGAGTTTCTTTTCTCAATGCTTCAGATCAATACATGTTATAGTAAAGGGAGCCCCAACGGTCTCTTCACTTTTCTGAGTCTGTTTTCCCCTCGACAAAGCAAGGGGCTGGACCAGGGGATGATTGTGAAAGTTCCCCTCTGGCGCTAGAGATGGATATCTCTGCCTACCTGTGTGCAACCACGGGGGTTATGATCACATGCAGATTTTGCTTGGGTGAATATAATTCTTCTATCGGAATGGCACATTTCCTCCCTAGAAGGGAAAAGTATGGCTTCAAGGCAGTGGGTCCTGAGGTCCCTCACCAAAGATGTTTATTTTATTTTATTTTTTTAAAATATTTTATTTATTTGAGAGAGAATGAGACACAGAGAGCATGAGAGGGAGGAGGGTCAGAGGGAGAAGCAGACTCCCTGCCGAGCAGGGAGCCCGATGTGGGACTCGATCCAGGGACTCCAGGATCATGACCTGAGCCGAAGGCAGTCGCTTAACCAACTGAGCCACCCAGGCGCCCCAAAGATGTTTATTTTAAAAGCCAACCTCCATTCAGATTTTGTCAACTGCCATCAAACAAATTGACCAGTTTTAAATGATGCCCAGCCACGGGGTCAGATGTGAGGGCACACATCCTACTTCAATTCTACCAGCAGGGGAGCTGTATTTCCTGTGGAATTCTGGAAGTCTAGTGTCACCTCTGTGATGAAAGCTGTGGCTGGGTGCGCCTGGAAGCAAAGCTGGGGTCATGTTGAGTTGGGGGGAATATGAACAATTTCATAGGAAGACAGATTGGAAACAAGGCAGGGAGTGTAGGAGATGAAGCTAGACACACGGAGACAGAGCTTAAGGGAGCATACTTCGTGAGTTAAGAACCATGTTCTTCCCCCAGAGGTTGGAGAACTGTGGTAATCAGGGAGGACTGTGGTCAGGTTTCCTTAGCCTGTGGCAGCATGTGGGATGGATGGACACAGACACATGCTGCTGGGGACCTGGCCAATGGTCTGGGCTTCAGAATACCTGCAATGGGGGGGAGGGAGGTGGACAGCCTGGGCAAAATGCAAAAGAGAAACGCGTACCAATGTTACAGATCTCCAGGGAAGTTGGAAGGAACCCAAATTTGTGCTGAGAATCACTACGGATAGTCAAAGGATTGAAGGTTTTATTATGCAAAGCTGAAAAGGGAAAATATGTAATCATTTCTGTGAAAACGTTTGCCCAAACAAGGCTCCTTATTTGGAGTTCCAAGAAGAGTAGAGGATCCTCCCAAACTATTCCTTTATGATACAGAAATCTTCTCTGCGGTCTAACAGAAGAGCAAGATGCAAATATTAAATCAAAGAGATTTGGCCATGACACTTCACCAGAGACCGCATCTTCAGGTCATCTGGGGTAAAATGAAGAGCATCTCAGCTTGGGGTCTCTATGGGAGATGAGGAGTTGTGTGGGACTGATGTGCAAGGAAGGACTTGCAGGAGAAACTGTAAGGGAATGGGGGAGCAGGGCAGGGCAGGGCACGAAGCCAGGTGAGGGAATCGTTTTAGGCAGTGGCAGCCTCAGTCTGAGGCCAGGGCGGCTCTGGAGTGTCCATTAAACTTGAGAGATGTCCTGACTTGAGGAAGGGAGGGAGCATTCATACCATCACTGTGGTCAGAAGAGTGGGAAGAGAGGTTCTCTGAAGAGAGGCCCAAGGTCCCTGTGCAGGCATGAGAAGTAAAGTACCCTGGGGAGGGGTGGGGGGTGTGGGTGGGGGCTGGCAGCTACACAAGGGACTCTCACTGGAGCAGGAGAAGTGTCCCCACAAATCTTTTATCAACCAAGATTTGCGTCTAGCCTAGTGGGTACAATTTGGCGTCAGGAGTGTTTCTTTTTTTGTATCTCACTTTCTTAGTAGATGTAGGCACTTGAGCAAGGTACTTAAATTTTCTCACACATAAGAGCTCAGTTTTTACTTTTATAAACCAGGAGTAATGTTATTGCTTCCCTTCTAGGGTAGTTGTGACAGGAAGTGTGTACTACGCAGAGCTCAGTGTCTGGTCTTGTAAGTAGTTAATAGATGTGAACAATACTGAGAATTGAATTTCTTATGCTTAACTAGTCATCCCTGACAAAGCATTTAACCAGAAAGATGCAAACAGTGTGGGTAAGAAAACTACAAATAAACTTTGTCCTGATACTTGAGGGCAAATATATACTCAGGCTTTCTGAATTTAGATACCTCAGCTTCTTTTGATCTGAATTATTTGGGAAACCCATTCAACTTTCTGCCTTCATCCTGTTTTGCTTAGAAAATAAAAATGCTACTGACACTATGATTCTTTCATTACACAAATTATAGAACTTCTCTGGGCCAAACTTTCTCATCTATAAATAAGATAATTTGACAAAATGGTCTCTAAGTTTTCTTCCCAAAGTTTAGTATGATTTTTTTTGGGGGGGGGTCGGGGGGCTTGCCATTTTAGAGTGAATTAATCATAGAAAAAGAAATTTTCCATTCTACAGAAGGTTTCAAACAATCTCCTAACCTTTACAATCCAAAAAATATTATGCTAACCTGTAAATTAGACTTCAACTAGAGCTAAGAAGATAGGAACACGAACTATTTTGTTTAGGTGATTTTTGATGTCTTGTTATTTGGGGTTTTGAAAACAGTGTAAGGTGAGAGAGGAAGGGAGAGTTATCTTTAAAAGGGCTCAAACAACTGTTATCTTTCTGAAGAAAACTTTCAGATGAGAGAAAAATTTGCATGCCAACTTTCGAATGGTGTGGAGAGAATGGTCAAAATGGCGAAACTCTTTACAACAGAGTGTTATTATGTTGAAGACACTCAATGACAGCAGTCTTTCTTGAGATACAAGACATGTGGTCTTTGTAAAATACACAGATTCTGAATTAGGGAGGCTCTCAGGCTAACATATCTTTATTCCCTTTAAAAGACACCTAAGAATAAATAACAAATGGGGTAATAAGATTTAATCATTGAAATCGTTCTAGAGAAGTTCAAGAAAAATGTAAAATTACATGTTAAATTATAATTGTGATGATTTCAGAACCTTATTCTTGATCCTACTATAAAACTTAGTATTTTTGTGGTAGTTCATTTTACCTTTAAAAATGTCCACTGATGGAAGGATATGAGATGAATTAGAATTTCTTCATGGATTGAAATATGAGGCTTGAAAACATGAAGATTAACCATCCATATCTACAGTTAGGATACTAAATGCATATTCTTGCTCTTATAGTAATTACACATATGTTGAGGTATATGTTTTTAAATAAGAAGTTTCAGAATATGAAAAAATTAAAATTATTGTAAAGGCTCAAAATATGATTGTTTCATAAACTCCTCCATAGTTTGCCTTCTTCCCAGTATGTCCCACACACAGCCTCAAGGATCAGTCTTAGCTAGGTAAGCAGCCACTCTGAGCATGAATATCAACTCTTCCTCCATAGATTCCAGTTAAGATGAGCAAAAAAATACAAAAACCAGATACGGGGTGGGGAGGAAATCAATGCTACAAATTAAAGGTGGTATTACAAATATTTTTAAAAATTCAAGTTAGGTATTATGCAGCTGGATTGTTTCTGAAGAAGACACTGACAGAAAACTCTCATTTGCCTTTCATGGAAAGAAGTGTGCTTCAACAAGATATAAGTAATGATCCTGTAAGAAATCTAATTGTGACAGTTTGGAGAGGCAGAAGGAGGTGACAAACAGGATGGGGAGTACACTACTCAGAGTCTGTTTTTCCAATTTTGAATAACAACATCTAAAATGGAGATCAGGAATGGCTACATCAAGCAGCAGAGCAGTAGGTTTCACAAGCATCCTTGATGCTTGCTGGGGTTAGTAGCAGGAGCCCAAGGCCAGAAATGTGTCTGAAAGTCATTTACTAGCACAATTAAAACAGGATCTATAACTTCAAAATTACTAGAAGAAAGCCGATCAAATAGATCATAGTTCACATTGCCAAAAAGAGAAAAATAAAATAAAAGGAAAAAAATAAAAAGAAAACACCATAATAAGAAAAAGGGACCAAGCATATCACTTAATGATAATAGATGAAAATGAGTTAACATCTTAATACCAGATGAAACATATTTGAAGGCAAATAAAGAAAAAAAAAAGTGACAAAGCCAAGAGACATTTTTTCTTTTAAAAATTAAGAATATAATCGCCAAAGAAAATAATGCTCATGAGGGGCGCCTGGGTGGCTCAGTCGTTAACCGTCTGCCTTCGGCTCAGGTCATGATCCCAGGGTCCTGGGATCGAGCCCCGCATTGGGCTCCCCGCTCTGCGGGGAGCCTGCTTCTCCCTCTCCCTCTGCCTGCCTCTCTGCTTACTTGTTCTCTCTCTCTCTCTCTCTCTGTGTCAAGTAAATAAATAAAATCTTAAAAAAAAAAAAGAAAATAATGCTCATGAAAGTTTACATACAGAATTATATAGCATAAAACTATATAAAAATGTTAGAAACACAAAGGGCAATTGGCAGAAAATCAACAGAAGCGAAAGACTTTGACATACTTTTATGAATGCTTAACAGATAATAGGCAAAAAATTAATGGATATATAAGATCTAGGTCAGGAAACCAATTTGATGTGATTAACTAAATACATTAATTATACTACACATTTTCAATATCTGTGCACAATTTAAATATAATTTTATCATTCACAAAGACAACCTCAAGATAATTCACAAAAAAGAAATTCTCTCATATATTCTCTGACATCAAGAAATAAAACTAGAAGTTAATAACCAAAACATAAATAAATACTCATAAAATCATACCTTTTTATAACAAAAAAGCACCTAAATAGTGCTTAACAAAGGAATAGGAGGAATTGTGGTTATGGTATATTTAATAAATAATTACAATAAAAACTGACCTATATTAAAATATATGGCATGCAGGTATGGTTTTAATTAGACATAAATTTGTAGTATAAATGCCTTTAATATTGACAAGAAAGAATAGAATAATATAATTTAATCATGCATGTTAAGGTTAAAAAAATAAAAGCAAAACAAAAACAAACTAGGAGTAAAAGAGAAAGAATCTGCTACTTTTAGAAAAGCAAATTTGATAAATAAATCTGACCTTTCTTAAAGAAAAATGTTATTTATAACCTCTAGCTAGTCTTTTAAAATACATAAGGAAACCCATATTCCCAGATTCACAGGAAATTAAATTTATGAAAAAATACAATGCACTGTTTTATACCAACAATTTTGAAAAATTTAATTAAATGGCCAGTTCTCCCACTGTTTTGAAATACAACTTTTGTGATATACAAAATATTTACATATTTTATGTTTTACTGCTGGAGTTTTATGCCATACCTTTAATCTGCCTGGCTAGTCTAAGGACCAGCACCACACTGTTTTAATTATTGCAGCTTTTTAAGACATGTAGTGGTAGGTAGGTCAAGTCCTCTTTCATTATTTTGCTATTTCTAAATTTTCTTAGCTATTCTTACCCATTTTTCACTGTAGAATAACTTTGCTTGGTTACAAATTTCTTTGAAATCATAGTAGGTATATTATTTGGTATTGGAAATATTGTTATTTGCCATTATTTAGGCTTTTAATCAAAATCATAGTATGTCCCACCACTCTTTTGGATTTTATCTTAGGTCAGTAAAAGTTTTAGGATTTAAAAAAATAAATATATTTACAAGTTTATTCTTAGGATTTCTTTTGCTACTGTGAATTTTATATTTTCTGTTAGATTTTTTCACTGTAGACAGCTATTTATTTACATATGTTTATATGGTAGCTTGTTGCAGAACTGAAATATCAATTACATTTTTTTCCATTGGATTTCTAAGAAGCCAATCAAATGATCAGAATATAAGAAGAAAATCATATTTTCAAAACTTCTACTCCAGGTATGAGCTCCTTTATTTATTTTCTTGTCTTATTGCACTAGCTAGAAGTTTCAGAAAAAGTTCAATATTAATAACAGTAATATGCATTCTTGTATTTCTATGACTTTAAGAGGATGTCTTTCTTTTCTTTTTTCTTTTTTAATTTATTTATTTGTCAGATTGAGAGAGAGAGAAAGAGAGCACACAAGCAGGGGGAGTGACAAGCAGAGGGAGAGGGAGAAGCAGACTCCCTGCTGATGTGGGGTTCAATCCCAGGATCCTGAGATGATGACACGAGCTGAAGGCAAACACTTAACCAACTGAGCCACCCAGGCGTCCCTAAAGGGATGTTTTTCATGTTTTGCTGCAATGTCTGACTTTAATTGTTTTAAGATTTTTTTATTATGTTAGGAGTGCAACCTTTCAATTTCATTTTACTATGAAAAATCGAAATTTGATAGAGCAACCACTAAGGAAACTACACAAAGGGATATACTCAAAAACAGAAAATAAATCAAGATGGCATCCTGAGAAATATACAACTATTCCATGGGAAGGAAAGAAAAGAGAAACACAGGAAAGAAAAACTGGGAAAGCAAACAATAACATTTCAGGCTTAAGGTTTATCATATCCATAATTTCCTTAAAGTAAATGATCTAAGTACACGAAGTAAAAGATAGAAATTGGTAGAGTGGATTTTAAGAAGAAAGATCCAACAATATATTGTCTACAAGAAACTCAATTCAAATACAATATATGCAGGTTAAAAATAAAAGAATGAAAAAAAAGTAGCATGCAAACATTAATTTACTAAAAGCAGGAATGACTGCATTAACAAAACAAAGTGGACTTCAGAGCAAAAACAATTACTAGAGACAAAGATGGACATTATATAATGATGAAAGGATCAATCCACAAGGAGGCATGAGGATCCTAAAAATAGGTATGCACCAATAACATGAAGCCTCAAAATGTGTGAAGCAAAACTTATAGAGCTGAAAGGAGAAATAGAGAAATCAACATTTATAGCTGCAGATTTCAGCACTCTATTCTCAGCAATTGATAGAACTAGTAGAGAGAATACCAGTAAGAAATATAAAAGACTGAACAACACAATCAATCAAAAGAAAAACATCAGAATCCATAGAATAAGGGCACCTATCTGGGTCAGTTGGTAGAGAATGCAACTCTTTTTTTTTTTTTTAAGATTTTATTTATTTATTTGGCAGAGAAAGACACAGCGAGAGAGGAAACACAAGCAGGGGGCATGGGAGAGGGAGAAGAAGGCTTCCTGCTGAGCAGGGAGCCCAATGTTGGGGCTTGATCCCAGGACCCTGGGATTATGACCTGAGCTGAAGGCAGACACTTAACAACTGAGCCACCCAGGCACCCCTGGGCGTATGCAAATTTTGATCTCAGGGTTTTGAGTTCAAGCCCCATGTTGGGTAAACAACATTAAAAAAAGAGGAACCCATAGAATATTCAACAAGACAGACCACATCCTAGGACATAAAACAAATCTAAGAAATATTTTTTTTAATAATGAAATCATACAGAGTATGTTCTCTGACCACTATGTAATCAAACAGGGAAAGTGAACAGGAAAACCTCCAAACCCTTGGAAATTATGTAACATTCTTCTAAATAAACCATGGGTAAAAGAGAAAATGTGAAAGGAAATTAAAAAACATACAGAACTCAATGAAATACAAATAGTTTGAAAATACAACCTATAAGATATGTGGGATACAGTTAAAACAGCGCTGAGAGGAAAATTCATAGCACTAACTGCTTACAGTAGAAAACAGGAAAGGTCTCAAATTAATAATCTAAGTTTCTGTATGGAGAAATTAGAAAGCAAAGAACAAAATAACATAGAACAAACAAAAAGAGGAAAATAATAAAATAAAAGCAGAAATCAATGAAATTAAAACAAAACAACAGATTAAAAAACAATGAAGCAAAAAGTGGGTTCTTTCAGGAAATTAAGAAAATTGATAAATCTTTAGCAAGACTGACAAAAATAAAGAGAGAAAAGACAAACATCACTAATATCAGGAAAGAAACAGGATATTACTACAGATTCTTTAGCCATTATAAGGAACAAAGGGAATACTATATAGTACTTTATGCTCATAATTTCAACAACTTAGAAGAATGAACTAATTCTTCAAAACTACAAATTACCAAAACTCAACCAAGATAAAATAGATAACCTGAATAGTCATAAACCATTACAGAATTTGGATTTGTAGATAAAAAGTTCCCAAAGAGAAAATCTCAAAGCCCAGGTGGTTTCAATGGAGAATTCTACCAAACATTTAAAGAAGCAATATCAATTATACACAATCATTTTTTGGAAAATAGAATAAGAAGGAACATTTTACAACTTATTTGATGAGATTAGTATCAATATTTGACATCAGTACTAGGTAAAGAGAAGACAAAGTAAAAGTACAGACGTGTATCTCTCATGGACTTAGTCATAAAAATCTCCAACAAGATATTAGCAAACTGAATCCAGAAATGTATAGAACAAATTATATACCAGCACAAATTATATACCCTGTACAAGTAGGATTTTTTCCCCAAGTATGCAAGGTTAGTTCAACATTTGAAAATCAATGTAAACCACCATATCAATAAGCTAAAAGGAAAAATGATGTGATTATATCAATTAATGTAGAGAAATCACTTGACAAATTCCAATAATCATTCATAGTGAAAACGCTCAGAAAAATAAGAACAAAGGAAACTTCTCCAGTACATGTCTATCATAATACTTAATGGTGAAATACTGAATTCTTCCCCTAAGATCATAAAGAAAAATGTCTGTCTTCATCACTTTTATTCAACATAGTACTGGAAAGTCTTCCACAGCAATAAGAAATAATGAGCATGCATATCTAAAAGAAAAAAAAAACTATTCCTATTTGTAGTTGACATTATAATTTTATAATCTACATAGAAAATCCCAGGACATCACAACAATATCTCCTAGAACTAATACATGATTTCAGGGGCACCTGGATGGCTCAGTCTGTTAAACATTTGACTCTCGATTTCAGCTCAGGTCATGATCTCAGGTTCATGAGATCAAGCCCCGCATTGGCTCCTCATTGGACGTGGAGACTGCTTAAGATTCTCTCCTTCCCTCTGCCCCTCCCCTACCCCCACTCTCACATGCTTTCTCTCTCTCTCTCTCAAAAAAAAAACCCCAAAAAACCCCCCAAAAAACAAAGGATTTCAACAAGGTTGCAGGATATAAGATCAACACAGAAAAATCAATTTTATTTCTGTAAACTAGCAACAGACCACTAGAGACCAAAACTAAAAACAAAATACAGTATACAATTACATCAAAGAAAATAAAACACTTAGTTATAAATCTAACATAATACATATGTAGAATCTCTTTGGTGAAAATTACATACTACTCACCAATGAAATCAAAGAAGATCGAACTAATGAAGAGACATACCACATTCATGGATTGAAGACTTAACGTAGTAAGGTTATCAATTCTTCCCAAACAGATCACAGATTTAATGCAACTCCTAACAAATTCCCAGAAACATTCTTTTGTGGATATAGACAAGTTTAATTTATGTGGAAAAATACAGACCCTAGAATAGCTTAAAAAATTCTAAAGAAGAATAAAGTAGGTTTCACTCTATCTAATAGTAAGGCCTACTATATATTAATTCAAGATATGTGGTATTGGCAGAGGGACAGACACATAAAAGTGGAACACGATACAGAATCCAGATATAGTCCTACACAAATATACTCAACTGATTTTTCACAAAGGTATAAAAGCAATTCAGCAGAGGACCGATAGCTTTTTCAATAAATGGTACAGGAGGAATTTTATATCCATATGCAGGAAAGTGAACCTCTACTTAAGTCTCCCACTTTATACAAAAGTTAACTCCTATATAAAATGGATCAAAAATTTAAATGTAGTAAAAGTGTAAAACTTTTAGAAGAAAACACAGGAGAAAATCTTCAGGATCGAGGGCTTGCCAAAGAGTTCTCAGATATGACACCAAAAACACAAATCATAAAAGAAGAAATTGATAAATTGGACTTCATCAAAAATAAAACTTTTGCTCTGCAAAAACCCTGTTAAGATAATGAAAAGACAAGCTACAGACTGGTAGAAAATATTTGCAAACAAACAATCCAATTAGAAAATGGGCAAAAGACATGAATAGACATTTCACAGAAGAGGGTACACAGATGGCAAATAAGCACATGAAAAGATGTTCAATATCATTAGCCATTAGGGAAATGCAAATTAAAACCGCAAGGAGATATTACTGCACACCTAAAAGAACGGGTGAAATAAAAAAAAAAATAGTGATATCACCAAATGCCAGTGAGGATGCAGAGAAACTGGAAAACTCATACATTGCTAGTGGGAACGTAAAATTAAAATGCACATGACAGTTGATTAGAAAACTAAACATATGCATACCATATGACCCAGCAATGGCACTCTTTAAAAAAAAGACATTTTGGGATAAATTGGACGATTTATCCGAGAGAAGGAAAACTTATGTTTACAGAAAAACCTGCACATAAATTTTTATAGCTGCTTTATTCAATAGTAACCCCAAACTAGAAACAAATCATAAGTCCTTCAACAGGTGAATGGTTAAAGAAAGCAAAAGAACAAAAAACAAAATTGTGGTACATCCATACCATGGAATAATGCTCAGTAATGAAATGGAGCAAACTACTGATGCATGTGATAACTCCGATGAATCTCACTGGCATTATGCCGCGTGAAAAAAAACCACTCTCAGAAAGGTCACATACCGTGTGATTCTATTTACATACCTTTCTTGCAAATGAAATGACAAAATCATAGAAATAGAGAACAGATTAGTGGTTGCCATGGGAAGTGTCTGTGGCTATAAAAGGTAGCATAAGGGATCCTTACGGTGGAACTCGTCTGCGTCCTGACTGTGGGAGTAGTCGTATGAATCCACACTTGTGATAAAATTCCATAGCATTATATTTACACATGAATGAGTGTACGTAAAACTGGTGAAATCTGAATAAGGTTAATAGATTTCATCAATATAAATTTCTTGGTTGTGGTAATGGACTATAGTTATGTAAGATGTGACACTGGGAAAACTGGAGATGTTATTTCCGTATTATTACTCTATATCATTTCATACAACTGTGTGTGAATCTACAATCTCTCAAAATGAAAAATGTTTTTGTGGTAATAATATCGTTTTCTCTGTTGATTTAAGATTAATAGAACTCCCATAATGAACCATCCATTACATTCTTGAATAAAGCCCAACTGGGTATGGCAATTTTTCTCTGTACTTCTCGATTTGATTGGTTTGGTCTTCTAAAATGGTTTAGGATTTTTTTACATCCATAGGCACAATTGAGATTAAACTGTAGTTTTGTTTTTCAGTGTTGTAAGAGCTTTGCAAATGTAACCAGGAAACTTTCGGTCTTTTCCTCTGCTTTGGTTCAGTTTACATACCATGGAACTTCTTTGAAATTTTTGGAAGAATTCACCCCAACACTACTTAGACCTATAGCATTTCATGGAGCTATTGCATTTTATTGTTATATTCAGTTTGTCAACTTTTTCAGCCAATCTTGTCATTTTATACTTTCTTAGATCCTTCAATATTTCAAAATGTGTTAGCATTGAATTTGTATTGATATTATATTACCATTTTTGGATCTCATTTATGTAGTCATAGCTCATGTCTCAGATCTGCCTCATCCTAACGCAAGTTTATGTGTTCTTCTTGTGCTTTCAGTTTTAGTTTTCCATGCAACTTTTGAAACCAACTGGAACCATTTTGGTGTAAGGAATCCCATAGAGTTCTAATTAATGACATTGCATATATGTATGTGTATACATATAAAATCTCAGTGTCTACCACAATAAATTCCAACTGGCTTAAAACATGGAATAGAAAAAAAAGATGAAGAAATTTGAAAGTCCTGGAGAAAATATAGTTTATTTGATCTCTGTTTGGAGAAGGCTTTTTTCATCATAAAAGCAAAAAAGAAAAAAAATTGTTATGTTTAACTGAACCAAAAAGTTAAAAGAAAAATTCTATATATTAATTTATTTTTTTAAAGATTTTATTTATTTGAGAGAGAGAGAGAATAGGAGTGGAGGGGAGGGGCAGAGAGAGAGGGAGAAGCAGACACCCCGCTGAGCAGGGAGCCTGATGCAGGGCTGATCCCAGGACCCTGAGATCATGAGCTGAGTTGAAGGCAGATGTTAACTGACTGAGCCACTCTGGTGCCCCGAAAATTTGTTTTAAAACAAAGTAGACATTTCAATACATGGTGCAGGAACTATGGGATATCCATAACCAACAGGGTGAGCTTTGACCTTATTACATGAAAAAGTTAACTCATAGACCTAAAAATAAAACCTAAAAGTACAATTTCTACAAGAAAACACAAGACAAAAATCTTTGTGCCTTTGCCTTATATAGAGGTATTTTAGATAAAAAAGCAAAATCACTATTCATAAAAGAAAAAAACCCCTATAAATCTAAACTGGACTTTATCAAAATTAAAAACTTCCTCTCTCCAAATTACACTATTACTAAAAAACAAGGACAAACCACATATTGGAGAAAATATTTTTAAAGCATTTTTCTGAAGAAAGACTTGTAGCTGGAATATAAAGAATTCTCAATGCTCAATAATAAAAAACAACAAACAAAAAATTCAATTAAAAATGGGCAAAATATTTGAATAGACACTTCACCACAGAAGATATATAGATGACAAATAAGCACATGAACAGATGCTCAACATCATTAATGATTAGGGAATGCAAATTAAAACCACAATGAGATACCAGCACATACATATTAGAATGTCTAAAATTAAAAACACTGATCATCACATGTGTTGAGGGGGATGCGGAGGAGATAGAACACTCATACCCTGCTGGTAGAAATGAAAAATGGTACCAATGTTTGGACAGTAGAGGCATTCTCTTAAAAAGGTAAATACAGTCCTGCCATGTGATCCATCCATCTCACTGCTAGGTATTTATGAGATAAAACAACACAGAAATGTTAAGTCCATACAAAACCTTGTACACAAATGTTCATCCAGGTTTATTTGTTATAGCCCCAAACTGGAAACGACCGAAATATCATAAGGTGTTTCACAGATAAACAAGATGTAGTATATTCATACCAGGGGATGGTATTCAGCAATAAAAAATAATGAACTCTTGATATATGCAACAATATGGGTGGTCCCCAAATAATGTGGATTCGTGTTATATGTGTAATATTTAAATCATTCCTTGTGGTTGTTATGCTGCGAATACTTCTTAGATTCAACTTCCTAAGTGAATGAAATCAGAATTCCTCAGTAAGAATCCGTTTTTGAATCTGTACAGTTTGGCAATGCTCTACTTCTTATCAAGTTCTTTTTTTCTGATACCACTCTATGCCTCTGAACTACACTCCCCTTTCTGCTGCAAGTCACTCCCTAAATCTATTTTTCAGTCCAGGGACAATTCTACATTTTCTTTCTTAGCAAAGTAAGTATCTTGGTTTTAATGTCCTTCGAAGTAATATCTGTATAAACTCAAGCGGTTAAGAGTTTTTCCACCTGAAGTAACTTTTTGTGTATAAATATAAGTGCACTGCTTTAAGAATCTTGCTTGATTCGTGTTGGTTTACCCCTGTTGCTTTGATCTGCCTCTGTATTATTCTTTATTTGGCAAGAATTCAAAATATCCTTCCTGTGTGCCAGTCATTTCTCTGGGTTGTAGAGATACATAGTGGCGTAGAACATGGTCATATTTTGGAAGGTCTACTTGGGTTGAGAGAGAAGAGTAACATCAATGCCCAGAAACCTACAAAGAAGATGCACACAGGGGGTTCAGAATAGGGGAAGAGGGATTCTCATCCTGAAGTGTTCTATTTTCTAACCTTTGAATGCTACAGGCAGTCAACAAATGCCATTGGTCAAATATTCAGAAATTGTTTCGTAAATGGAATATAACACACATGGAAATAAAAATGTGTATCTGAAGTATAATTATTAAATATTAAAATACGTTTTAAAGATAGGACCAAAGCGACTTGAGTCGTTGAAACTCCCCTATCGTTTTCATTGATTCCCTTGCAACATGGTACCCGGCTGAGATCTGATAAAGGAATTCTTAGATTTCTGGTTCTTGGAGCGTGGTAGATTAGACAACATGAATGCCCTCCTGGTACAAACACCAGAAAAGCTAGCTATAACTTAATGAGGATTCTTTCAATGCAGGTGACCTCTAAAGCGGAAACTCCCCGGGTGCCAGAAATCAAGAACAGTATCCTAAGCGGACTGAGAACAACATAACTAAACTGTCTGCATAGAAGGCCAAAGAAATAAGCGTTTGTGATCAGAGTTGCAATTCAGACATTTTCAGAGATGGAGTGTGTACCACCCACGGGCATCACTGAAGAAGGGCTACTTCACGAATAGAAAAACTGAGCCCTACAGTAAGCAGAGAAATGTAGGAGAAAATTTACAAACACACAGATGAAAGCCATATATTGATAAAAGAATCATAACAGAAAAGAGAAAGACAGGTATTCAGCCTTATTATAAAGCCATAGTGACTAAATCATTGTGGTGCTCATGAAAGAATAAACAAATCGACACCTAACATAGAATCAGGAACTTAGGACCAGACGTATATATGTGCATATGCGTGTGCGTGCGTGCATGTGTGTGTATCTGTCTGTCTCTGTCTCTCTATCTCTGTATCTACTCTCTATCTGTATCTGTATCATCTATGTCCATATCTGTTCTTGAGTATGTATATATATGTGTGCGTGTGTGTGTGTGCGTGTGCATACACACATGGTAGCAGAGTACAGTGACCTTGTATTAGGCTGGGATGACAAATAATGAGAAATATAATGCACTTATCAATAAATGGTAAGGGCACAACTGAGAGGTGGAGAGATTGAAAAGATTAGATTTTAACCTCACAATATTTTCTTTTTCCTTTTTTTGTTAAGATTTTTATTTATTTATTTCTTTGAGAGAGAGAGAGAGAGAATGAACAGTAGGGAGGGGCAGATGGAGACATGGAGGGAAGCAGACTCCCTGCCAAGCAGGGAGCCCGATGTGGGACTGGATCCCAGGACTGGAACTCATGACCTGAGCGGAAGGCAGCTGCTTAACTGACTGAGCCACTCATGCGACTCCTACCTCACACTGTTTTCAAAAATACACTACGGATGGCTAAGTGCTTTAAATATGAAAAATAAAGCTAAAAGTTTTAGAAGAAAATACAAGAGAATATCCTTCTGACATGGTGTTTAAGTATTTCTTAAATGACAGTGAGGAAGGACCTACTACAAGATTGGTCTCTACAAAAACATTATAAAATATTAGTTCAAAAACCAAATTTAAACTAGCTGGATCATCATTAAAAAATTAACATCCATAATATACGACGAATACCTTCAAGTAAAAACAATATGTAAGACTTAAAAATAAGTAGGTATAGAAAGAAAATTTACTGACACGAATAAATTGAAAAAAGATGGCGGTGTGATTTAGAGGAAAGAACAAAGCTGCAAAATCAGGCCTCCCTGTAATTAAATGTCATAGTAACTGTGTCACCTCACCAGGACAGAATGGGACATCTAAGCCTGGGTTATTACTTCGTCACATTGTTGTGAGGAGAACTATCATCATAATATTTTATTCATTCAACAAACACTTACGTAGTGCTTACCATGGAACAGGACAGAATTACTGTTGTTTCCCTTTATTTTAGAGATGAAGAAACTAAGGTACCAGGATGCTAAGGGACTTGTCCAAAGTCTGACGACTAGTTAAGTGTCAGGATTAGGACTCAAACCCCAACTGCTGACTTGGGCTTCAGAGACTACTCCAACATACCCTCTCTCAATTAAAAAAAAAAATACGTATATGTATGTTTGGGTGTGTGTATGTACTGTGTGTGTATCTATGTACATATACATAGATACACATACCATGTGCACATATATCTGTGATTAGAGCAGGTTTGTGGAATAATTAGGATTTTTTTAAGTTAGAAGATTTGGATATTGGCCCTCTGAAAATGCTGTGTATTTTTAATCTGTGAGATGACTCAAAGTAATATTGGGGTTGTAGTCCAAAATGATTCTATCAAAAAACATAGGAAAAAAATGTCTTGAAAATATTGTTATCAAATGGGAATCAGTAAGAGTTCAATTCTTAAGAGCAGATTTTTTTTTTTTCTGAAGAAAGGAAGTTGGCAATTTGCCTCATTAATTAAGTCGGAAAAAAATTCTTGTGCTACAACAACCACCAGACAGCATAGTTTTCAGGCTTTTTCTTTTCAGTATAATGAACTAGTGTAGACAAAAATGTTCCTGTATACTAAAGGGTACACGTAAATGCCAGTTCGTGGTAGAGAAGAATCGATTTTCTAGCTCTGTCTTTCTCCCACGCGAGAGCAGGTCCATCTCTCTGGCCTACCCTCTCAGACCACAAATGTCTTAGGACTCCTGACTTCCTGTCCTCCACCTTCCTCAACCTGGGACCTAATTTTGGGTCTTTGTTTAGACTTAAAATATAACATTTCCATCAATCGTTAAAGCTCACAGATATTTAAGTTTTAGTGGCCTTTACTTTGATTAGTGGGATGATTATCATTTTCCCCCCTCCTGATCAAAGAAATAATAGGCTGAGCTGCTGGAGCCTATTGGCTCTGAAACAGTGCAGAAACATGGCTTGTTCAGGGAACGATGTCTTTGGAAAATATATAGAAAATGTCTGGGCCAGCCTCTTCCCTTGATGTAAACATAATCTCTCCCCTTTTCACCCAGGATGCCTGGATGCCAGGGACTTGGTGAACATTCCTGAGGTCACACGTCTCCTGCACATTTCCATCCCCCTGGCTTCAGGATGAGGCTCTTGCCTGGGGGCAGGGAGCTCTGGGAAGGTGCAGTGGTGAGCTAGAGCGGCTTCTCCATGCTCGCGGGAGGAACAGGATGGGAAGCTGCTGACAGGAAGGCTGGCTAGAGATGCTGGGCGCTTCAACGCGAGAGGACAAACCAAATCTGTACTGACAGCTCTCTCTGGAGCAGCTTTCATTCTTCCTAATGACCTTGCAGGGCCACCGTGAGTGTGCAGATTGAGGCTCCAACGTGTCAACTTCACAGTTTGGGGAGGACTGTTGGTCTACCAGCTGGCAGGACGTGGGCCATCATTGTATGTCATCTCCCCCCACCTTTTCCCAGGTGTGAGCAGGTGGGGGTAAAAAAATGGGACATAGCACGACTGTTACGAATATGTGGGCTGAGTCAGAAAGTCCTGGGTTTGCACACCCTTCCATCTCTTCTTGTGTGACGTGAGAAAGTTGTCCAACCTCGGCTGTGAAATAAGGGTAAGGGTAACTACCTCCCTAGTGTTCTCCCATGTCGAGTGCCTGGTGCATAGTAAGTGCACGATAATAATAGTTGCCCTGAGTAGAGAATTGTAAGAATGTCCTTTCCGTGATGACATAAAGCACTCAAAAAAAAAAAAAACAAACAAACCCATTCCTTTGATTATATATCCTAACATTTTAAAATACAATGTACTAAACTATGAACTTGCTGAAACCGCCATGTGATTAAAAAGGTAATTGGTCATCATCAGGGAATCAAAAAATTGCTAAACATATAGAGCTTGTAAAATTTAAATGTAGTGGTATTGGGAAATCACTAGAGAATCCTGAAGAGGTAGCTGGTTATGGAGGATAGGGCTTTCTCCCTGCAAAGACAATTTAAGTCTTAAGTCAGTGTTAGTATTAGGATCTGTAATAATTCACGTTTTCTGGGCAACTGACATTTATTGTACCTCCCGCCTTTTTTTTTACCCCCACCCCACAAAAGGTGAGCTTCACAAACGAAGAAATGCTTACTGGGAAGAAAGTAATACAGAAGACCGAGGGTCTGAATAAATCGCCAATTGGGATCAACCAGTTACTTACATTCACAGATACAGTGTCTCATGGTTAGAGGGAATCCATTATTCATGGGTTATTTATTGGAACAAAGTTTTGGCAGGGCAATTTTCCCTCATAACTGCCCAAATGAACTATTGTGCCATCTTTCCTCCCTAAAAATCACAATGCGAAAGGAAGGCATAGAAGGGACAGGTAAAGGTGAAGCCGATGTTCAGCTAACATTTTTGTTTTAAAAGTAAAAAGAGCAGAGATTCCTGTAGCTTGTCTGAAAAGCTGGAGCTTGCAGCTCTCTGCCAACAACCACAACTGAAACTGACAAGGTCTGACATCTCCCCTGCTTTTCCTGCTCCCATTTTCTATGAAAATACTGTAGACACTGGATCAGGAAAGACAGTGGAGCCTTAAAATAATCAGTCTTTCAATTTGCCCCGTGTTAGTTTCCATAGGAAACAAAAGTGGGAGCCGTAGCCGGCAGCAAGCAACTGTCTTGTTAGAACCCTCCCTTGTCGATTCAGCTGTGGTTGTTGGCTGAAATCTGAAAGTGGCATTTTTCAAAAGGCCCTTTGGCTTCTGAGTCTATGGAGTTTTCACTTTGGAAAGCAATAAAAACGAATGGAAAGAAGTGAAAATTACTTCCAACACCAAGTTTTCATATACCTTAGGATACCATTTCTCATGCAAAAGGACTTTTCATTTCTCTGCCTTGTAGTTTATGTACGAGAACTGAAACGCATTTTATAAAAGTGAAAAAGATACATCAAAAGTGAAACCGTGCATCTTTGGAAGGTTAAATCCTCGATTTTGGATGTGTGCTACCTTAACTGTCAACCTTATCGAGTGAAATTACTTACATAAACATTCCATTTAGGGAGGTAGCTAGGTTTCCATTGGAACGCCATCCTTGGTTCCTTCATATTTTACAAACACATTCCAAGTTACAGATGCTGGACAGACGGCCACAGAAGAAAAGGACAGAGCATTTATTAGAAAACACCGCCAGCCATGGAATTTAAATTTTTTTTTTAAATATATTCACTCAGGAGAGAATATGATTCAAAACTTTACAGTTGAACAGGACCTCAAGCACTAATTCTTATACAAGTTTAAAATAAAGAAGACTCAAAGCCATCATCTTCTTGTGGGGTGATGATTTCATTTGGGGAGAAAGCATTTCACAAACATTCACTGCTCTGAATTATAGTCCAGTGGTGGTGTCATTCTTAGATAAACGTTTAGGAAAATTCTGTGAGGTTTAATAAATATCGCACAAAAGTAACTCTAAATGATGTGTCGGCTTCTCTGCTGTGGTCATCAAATTTATATGTGCCCCTAAGAGAGGAAAAATCCAACTGTATTGTCAGAGGCAGAAAGAGTGGGAAAAGGAGGAAAAGACTGACTGTACCTATTTACACAATGTGAGTGGAGAGCAGTGCATCAGATACACGCTTAAACCAAGGAGTAATCCACCAAATCCACCTAAGTACGTTATGTAATACATCTGTGAAAGCTGTGTACTTTCGCTTTCTCTTTGATTTTTCACCTACAGCAGCAACAACAACAGCGAGGACCACAGCAAAAGGACGTGGCTCTGATTCTGCTTTTCAGTTCAACGTCAAAGCACACTGTACTTATTGCATTTAACCTTTTCTGTTTTACTTTTGAATATTTATGCCTAAAAAAATAATGTTCTTTAAACTTATTTCCCACTCCTATCACCTGGGGGCATTAGTGTTCACAGATCTTGCTTTTTTTTTTTTTTTTAAATCAAAGAAGAGACCATGTTTTTATATATATTTAGATATTTCTCTATTCGATTGAAAAATTTTCAGGCAATTTTTTTTCATAGTAAGCAAGGCTTGATGGGGAGCAAAACTAAATATCAGGATAGGCTTGTGTGAAAGATCCTGTAAATTGGAAGTCAGAGATTTAGAAAGAACAAGACCATTCTGAAGGAAAATTTCTCTGCTTAAGTATATCAGGAGCCTGGTGTTCCTTTCAAGTGATGCTAAACAATTTGTATATAAGTAGGATTGTAATAATGGAAACACTGTTCAGCTTGCCTACGCTTCCTTCATAACTCATTAATGCCTGTGCTATGGGTTCTTTATGGGGCATCCATTAGGAGAGTACACTAATAATAGTTTAATCCCCCTACACCCAATTATATATCCCCCTGAACCAGTGTCTGCCTCCCTTTCTCTCTCTCCCTGTGAATTACGTCTAATAAAATAGAATATGCTAACAGAGAGGATTAAAAAGACAACAAACCTCTCCCTTCCCAACGTTAAAAATTACAAATAGGAACTGTAATGCAACAGAAATAGCCAGAGTGGGCCGGGATGGATAATGGTGTAAGGGGGGGGCGCGGAGTACCAGCCCCTCAGCCCATGTCTTATCATTAGTAACACCACACCCGACAAAAGGAAAGACACTGCCCGCTAGAACAGACCTACATAAACACCCAAGATTTTATTAAACAACCTATTTTAGAACTTAAATCATTAAACGGCATCTCCCTGGGCTCTTCAGAAGGGCCGTCTGTGAGAAATAATGGATTGTCTGCAAACTTTTATCTTAGCTATTGCCTCTAGAGTTGTGCTATTTAATTATTAAAATGTGGTATTAATGAAACATGCAATCCTGCAAACGAAACTACTTTTATCATTGCACATGAAAGGCAAAAATTTAATATACTGAGTACACTGTATACACATTACAAATATATTTGCATCCACCTTCCAAATAGCGAGCACCCCCATCTTCCCCCCTCCCCTCCTTTACAGCTGCTCAATCTGCAAGAATGTGCAGAAGTAATTTATCTGAAATGGCCACTATTGTTCTTGATTCTGATTTGATTCCAAAAAAGCCAAATAATAGAAACCATTTTGAACATCTATTTTGTGCACCTGTTGTGCGGCATTATGATACTCTGCGATTTTCATTTACGTCACATCTCTTGACATGCCTTTGATACACCATGCTGCTTTGCTCAACAAAAATCCAGGATGCTGGAAACCAATGCCATCCGATTTTATTAACGAAATGGCCATGGTAAATGCTACTGTCTGAGAGCTCTGGAAGGAAACGGGTACATCAACCTAGCTGCCAGCCATTTAACTAACGGTAAGTAGATTGAGAATAGCCGAACAGCCTGGAGGGACTCAATATACAAGATATTAACACCGCTAATGATGGTGCTACTGAGGCAAAACAATAGGACCTCGGTAGTCTCCTGTCTCCCCTCGTTGCTTTGGTCTTTGAATGCAATGCGAGGAGAGAATCCGAATAATTTTTTCAGTTCCACTCCATGTGTGGGCTGGTTTCTTTGTGGATCAACTCCAGAAGGCATGGGATCCCACATTTGCTGTTTTTCAAGCCTGCAGCATCATCTTCGTTTACATTTCAGTATTATGGCTCCCACCCTTTCAAATACTTCCTTAGTAGCTTCTTACCTTAGCTTCCCTGGCTAATGACGACACAACTGTATGAAGACTCACAGCAACCAAAACGGGTTGGCTGTGGTACTTTGTGGGTAAGGGGACCATAGGCTTTGCATTGCACCCACAGACACGACACATAGATTTGGAAGTAATGAAATACCCAAGCTGCCTTGGCTCTCTGCCGTGTTTATCAGCACGCTCTTCCATGCTGAGTGTGGTCGTGCGCATGCTTCTGTCACCCAGGTACGTAACTGTGGCCATCTTTACTTATGTCAAACGACCGTAATGCCATTCACTGCGTTAGGGTGAGTGTCAGGAAGTTGGCGTGCTGCATAGGTGGTGTTTGTGACTCCGCTCAACAATCTGAAGAAGATGGAAGCTGTCTGACTCACAGAATCATAGCATGAAAAGAGACCTCTAAGGTCAAACCCAGCTCTGTCCTCATGCAGGAATCAATCCCCACTTCAGCATCTTTGATAGATGGTCTTCCAGGTTCTGTGTGAACTTTCCCTCGAAGGGCAAATTCTGCTTAACAAAGCAGTCTGCTCTATTTGTAAACAGCCCTAATTGTTGGATAGTTTTCCTTTACATTGAGCTGAAATCTGGGCCTGCCCAAGTAGAACTAGATAACGTGCGCGGAAGAGTCGATGCCAACCAGGGGCCCCTTTGTCCCTGTGGGATCTCCTCAGTCACGTGGGGCCCCAGGCTTGGTTTAACGCTCTGCTGCCATCGTCTTGAAATTCTTCATCATTTTTCACAAGGGGCACCCTTGTGAAAGTTTCATGTCCTAGTGGGCCCCACAAACTATGTAGTCGATCCTGCCATTGTGATTTGAGATGAGGGACCAGTAAGTACTCTTACACATCATGCTTTTTGGGGGCTTCTGATGTTATTTTATTTTGCTATCTATCTATCTATCTATCTATCTATCTATCTATCTATCCATCCATCCATCGATCTTGTCAGCACAATTATGTAATATTCTTTGGAATTCCTTGCACACCAGTTTTTAATTCATGGATTTCCACTCCCCCCATTTCCAAGTGCTTCTTCTCTCACATCTGCCCTCACACCCCTTAATTCAGTGGGGTGCCAGGATGGGTAGGAATACAAACTTGACTAAAGCACAGTGTCTGAACTTTAGCCTTATTAAGCTTCTCTCTCCTTTGCTTTTGAAATACTAACTCAAATCCTCCCTGTCAATCAAAGGTGAAGGACATGTTTTGGCTAAGTTAAGTAGGGTCTAAGCTAACAGGTACCACCGTCGGAATACTTGGTTTGAATGCTGATTCATGCTTCTTACTGATTCTGTGACTTTGAAAATGACACTTACCTCAAATGCCTTCCTTTCCTCCTCTGGCCTGCCTGCCTCCCAGGGCTGCCGCAGAGCTGGACTGGGAGGGCTGAGATGCAGAGTGAGCCTGGGGCTTTGCTGAACTTAGGCGCAGGCTTTTCCCTGGGGCCAGCCTAGAACTATGTCCTTTCCATCCCACCCTATTGCAGAGATCCCCCCTGCCAGGAACATCTTGGGATCCCCCCATCAGACCACAGCCTCACAGTGCATGCAGGCCCGGTGTTTTCCTTTTGGTTTTGCCTGCAGTTCTTTAGGGATCTATATCATCTGGGGCATATGGAAGAAATTCTGCAAGAAGGTTTCGAGGAAGAGTAAAACTACTAGAACCTTTTGAGATAGTGAGAATTGAGCATAAGTCATTATTGTAAGTCCTTATGGGTGGGTCATTTAAAGCATGAGCAGTAAAGCTGGAGCAATAGCAAGAGAGAGAGAGAGCACACACACTCGTGTTCCAGCCAGGATAGTATGTGTAGCGTGGACGTAGGCACCACACGTGAGCAACTAGGAGAAGCCAGCAGGCCAAGAGATTGGGATATAAATTATCTCCTGAAAAACAGAATCTAAACACTCTGCTGGTCAATAAAATGAAGAATATTGGGGTATCTTTAATCTCTATTCTCAATAAGGACACATAATTTTTATGAGATGTAAATATTCCACTCTCATTTGAAAGCCTACTTCAACAGGTCTGATGGAAAATGCATTAAGGGATCACAATTTGTTAAAACCTATTATTATGGCCGAGTTTATTATTATATGTGAATTTTATTACAACTCTGCTTTTCTTCTACCAGTTGGTTAAATAACATTCAGTTATAATTCAATTAAAAACTTTTTGGTAATACAGATTGAACATTTCTTAAAAGATAAATGAAAGTGCTTTGGAAAGATATTTACATATAAAGTATTATTATCTTAAAAGTAAATTGCAATGTTTGGATCTAAAAAAGAAAAAATCCATCCCCTAAGTGAATATAAGAAGTGAGTATTTGGAGATTTTAATATTGCATGTACTGTTTTCAAGGTACATTTGAGTGACTTGGAAAGATTTTCAGGAGAGTTGCACTTTTGGAGTGAAAACACTTTGGTGTTTATTTCAGATGAATAACATTGCTCGGATTCCATATTTTGACCTTAAGATATCCTAACTGGTGATCTGGGGACTTCTCAGAACAGGAGCACACACATTCCTTGGGAGGCTAGAACCTTGACCACAAGCAATCCCTTTCATGAAAGCAAATCACTTGCTTCCTTATCCATAAAATGGAGTTTGTCAACTATCAAGGCCTCTTGTCAAGAATGGGAGAGAATAGAGAAAAAAAATGGAAACGGTGTTTCTGCACTTCCCCTCTAAGTTGGTATCTTCCTTAGGCTCATGAGTTTTCGAAACTGTGCTGTGGGCCATGGCACCCCAGAGGGAGGCCGCAGTCAACAACACCATTCTCGATGTTGGCTGCAGTCTAGTGGTTAGGGCACATTTGCCAGTTGTTCAAGAACCTTGAGCTCACAACAGAGGACCCAGGTCATTTCCAAATAGCATTCCCATTAAATAAGTGTCACACAGATCTGTTTCAAGCAGCAAGTTGAAGCAATAGATCGCGTGTGAACTCTGAAACATACATTTCTTTGTGTACGATCACAAGTTTCTGAAGAAATTGTTTCCCACGAGGGAAAAAGAGATAATTTTTTGGGGGGGGGGATGTTCATTTTATGTGTGAAACCCAGTTGGTAGGAGTGAGATATTTTTATTGATGTAGACTACAGTGTTTTTGTAATCAAATAAATCATTAAACTTTTAAAGATAGAAAGAATTTACCATGAGGAAAAAATGGGGAGCTAGAATAGCATATGTCTTATGGAAGATAACAATTTTAATCTTTTAACCGTCTCCTTTCTTGCACAACAATTATCCAAAGGGAAATTGAAAGAAAAGCATTATAATCTTCTTCTCTTGCCCCAAATTACCTTCTCTGAAGACCAAGGATTACCTTGGTAGCCACTGTCTACTAGAAAGGTAAGAGGAACAATGAAAGAAGAGTAAGTCTGTTGACATTCTACTTGGTTCTACAGCAGAGGAGGCTGGCTGTACTTAATACAGAGTTTCAGGGCACAGTTCTCTCTGCCCTCACCTTCCCATGGTGTTCAGCCTCCCCTGTCACCTCCAGCAAGCAGGGGATGTTCAGCACTGGATGCTGATTGTGACATTCATGTCTCTGACTCTCACTGTCCATTCAGATCGGCAATTTATATAGAGATATGCATTATCTCATGCCTCACTTCTTTTGTGAAGGCTTTTGTAAAAGCCTGGGCATGTTTATTTAAGCCAAAACAGAGAGACATTCCGGGGGGGGGGGGGAAACTAATCTAATACCACATGGATATAATATTTAAAAAAAATTTTTATTATGATTGACAGAACCCTTATCAAAGAGTGTAAAACAAGATTTCATTAAAATCAGAAGATATAACCACATCTTCTCTGATATATCCATTTCCAGAAATGTTCCCATTGAAGAAAAGAGCCTTTTCTGCAGTGGACCTCTGGGTACTGCCTTGGTTTCCAAGGGCACAAAAGGGAATGCCCATTTTTCTCATGCAATTGCTCTTCCCTTCTCTCACCTGGAATCTGGTACAATGCTCAGTAATGGCTAATCTGATCTGTTCTCTCTCAGTCTGTAGCTCTGTTTCTCATTTCCCATTCCCTCCATTTCTTTGTCTTTCTACAATGAGAGAACCTATATGCCCACAAATGTCATGGTAGCCATATTATTAAGATGTCACTGGCTTGCTTGCTCCAATTATTACTTGATTGAAAAGCAGAGTGCCACATGACACAAGATACTGGTTTCTATGAATCTCAGAAAGATGTGAATTTTCTAGGTAGGAAACGAGTATCTTTGGGAAAGTCTTTCTTGCCAACGGAGCTTTCTTTTTGGGGGGTGGGGTGGGGTTCTGTGGAAGTGTTAAAAGGACTGTTCCAGGTGAAAAGCAGGAGAGATATTTTTAAAAGATTCCCCCGATCACTTGGGCATGGTGGGTCTGTGTGGGACAGACGGGGGTCATTTTTCTTCCCTTCTCTCCTCAGGTGACGTGGAAGCTGGAGCCCATAAAGGCAACCAAGGTGAACTCGCTCATTCCCCACAACAGGGTAGATCATTCACCATGGGGTGTCCTTGATAGTGCTCTGTCCACTCTAATTTTAAGCATCTAAGCAATGGGAGTCCCACCACGTCCCTGGAAGATTACCCTACAGTCTAATAGGCCTCAACATTAAGAAGATTTTCAATTGGTAATCAACCTAAATTTCCCTTTTCTTAATTTCATCCCATGACCCCAAACCCTATCCCCTTGTTTCATGCAGCTCCTCACCCTCATTAGTGTTTATACTCCCCAAATACTAATAGCTAGCTGGCAAAAAAAAAAAAAAAAAAAAAAAAAAAAAATCTGCTCTCAGTCATTACTTAGCTAGCCCTCAAAGAGTTACTTCTTGAAAAATATGTCTGTTCCCCCATATACTGTTCTCTTTAAAGGCATTCTTTAATATTAAAAGATTCAAGTATTTTTTAATAAGCAAAAAAAGTGTATACATATAAAACACAGCAGTCTGTAATGAGCTAGAGGGGAATAAATACATTCCTAATGTGGGCGGGTGATGATGGTATAACTAAATTCACCTTCTGTTGCCCTTTACAACAGACACAGAACAAACCATTTAAAACAATTGGTTGAAGACTTTTTCCTCAAAGTCGTCAATTTCTATACTAGTTTTTTCTTTTATGAGTCCATCCTTGCATGTTCTAGACTAAAAGAGTTTTTCCTGCTCTATGAAAACATTTGTTGGTAATATATTACCTGTCAATAATCATTATTTTAATAAAACACTGACATTAATATAAATAATTTGTGTTACTGTATAGGGTCATAAAATATTACAAGCTAGGAGCTATGTGAAAACCAAGCCTTAACTTAGGTCTCATTCATACCACTCACTGTTCTTTTTTATTTTTAGACCACTTTACCAGTTTGATTTACTGGTGAAGTGAAAAGACCATGTTTTCACAGTGAACTTTCAAAATAATATATGTTTTAAAAATCGAGATTTCTATTCCTTTTCCTCCAATGTTTCAAAACTCCCTCCCTGGTCTCTGTTTAGGATATAATTAGATTCCTGTAGTGGTGGCTGGGTTCTGCCTCTATCCTTGAATGCTGTGATATTTCTTGATCCTTTTGACTTTTATCTTGAATTTTAAGCTAGTTTTCTGCTTATATTATGTTAACTGATACATGTCTTACATGAATAAACAAGCCAACGGAACAGAAGGAATATTATATAACTTTTAGAAAGTTATTCTATGGACCATACCCCGGGACACTTAACTCTATAAGATGCATCCTCATGCTGTCAACAGTTGGCATTGCTAAGACATTTATGTGCCCTTCTAGAAAACTTCTGGTGGATATCACGGATATTTGTATCCATCGCCAGATTCAACAACTTTCAGTTTCAGCACGTGGATGCCAGTCCAAGACTAAGTAAGTGTTCACCATTTCTATACTTCCTTCCTTAGGTTACACGGTCCAGTGTCTAGGATGTTTCACTTATCTCTAAGAATTTCTTGTTCCCATATTTGCTGGCAGCATGTAAGTTGAAAAAGAACCCCAGAAACTCTAGAAAAGTTAAGTGGAAGGGGTGAATTCATTAAGATAGCACTATGACATTTCAAGGCATTAAATGTAAAGAGTTGACCAATCAGGTCGGCAGAAGGAGAAGAAAGGTGGCCAGTTTCTAGGTCTTCTGAAATGTGGTGTACAGTTGATGTGTCCTCTGCCCTGTTGACGCTAATGTTACTCAGATCCAACAGCCCCCAGCAAGCGGGCTTCCTGGTTTTAAATTTCATATTCTGGGGAAAGAGAATCTGACTTGATTTGCTCCCCCTTGTTGAGATGAGCCTATGAACTAGGTCAGGGAGTTGGATTCAGAATATTTGCAGGGCAGCTAGGGACCCACTCTTGTGCATCAAGGATCCATCCCAGAGATGGAGAAAGTGTTGTGAAAAATCCATACATAAATGAAGTCTAATCTTCTGGATTCAAAGTTATATTTCATGGCAGTTACTGAAGATGAATTTGACACATTGCAATCAGTATTTGTTCAACATTACATCCCCCTCTTTTTCTGAGATTGGCATATGAAGTTTCTAATATTTCCTTGGGTTATTGGTGGTAGGCATTTATGTGAAAATCGTGAATCTTTTAAGTGAAGCTGGTTGCAAAACTGGAGTCACAATACAACTTGTACATAAAGCGAAAATATAACTTATTTTCTTTCTTTTGGTTGCAGCTCATCATGGCTTCTTCCTGAGCCTCAATCAGTCATGAGTGAGGGTAAAGGAGAGAAATTAATTAAATGTCCAATCAAGTTTGGAGCTGTCAGGCCTGATCATTTAAGCCGTCTTTCTTAATTGGTGTTCATTCTTCCACTTGGATAAAATGCCCATTCTCTTCTGTATGTGCCCCTTCGTGCTTCTTTCCCTAAGGTGACATTCTGCTGTATAGGGAAGGTGGGTGCAATTTATGAATTCCATCAGCCTTGGGAATAAAGTAGGAATTCTCAGATTCACATGGTAGCTTCTTATTTTCTTCCAGCCTTCTCCTTGCTGAGTCCACTGTGTGCCTTGTCTCTAGATGTCTGCTTGCATTCCTGGAAGCAATCCGGGGCTAGTAAACACATGATCCTTCATTTGGGCTTGGACAGAAAGATAGGGGAGGGCATGTAACTCCTCCTGGCCACATGACCTCACTTCAGCCCTGTTTCTGCCCAGAGAACTGCTTCCCTTCCACGTCCTCCATCCAGCTCGGGGGCCAGTGCCTCCTGTGGGGCTGTCTTGCCCTGTGACAGAAGCATCCGCCTCTTAGACAATCAGGAGTAGCCAGGGAAGCTCAACCACAGGGCCTCCTTTTGCCCGATCATGTGACTGGGGCTACTGCCATTTTGGTGTGGGCTTTATAAGAGACATTATGTCCATTCTTCAGTGTTTGGAGGACGAGCATCATATGGAACATGTCCAGTGCTGTACCTTTAACACTCAGGTCCTGTGTATTCTGGACATTCAAATTTCCTGGACACTTTCAGGAGATAAAAATATTGAGGTCTAAGATTATTTCCATGTGCATGAAAGTCACAGTGCACAGAGATTTTTCTGACCACACAACTTTTGATTTCATAGGTCAAGCAGCAGTCTTCTTTCCAGTAGTAAATTTAGATTTCAAACTGTTCAGGGACTAATTTACTTGACTCTCTCCCCTAATCTGCTGCACTGTGAGGATTTTCCAAGGCTGCCTAAGTCCTAACAGAAAATCTAAATGTTCATAGTTCTTGGTGGGGTTTTTGGATCTATAATGGCCTTTAAGATTATCACACACATCTAAATAGAGTATTTTTTTTCAGGTTAAGATCAGTATGGTAAATGGCCTCTCTATTAAATGTAACTATTTTTATAAAAACAACATGAACTGTTTTATTCCAAATCTAGTATGATGCTTCGAGAAAGAACTCCAAAGGTATTTTTTTCAGTGGTATCTCCCCAGTGCCTAGTGTCTGGATTCTGACTTGCATTCTCTTTATTGTTTCTGGTTTTCGTTTACCACATCTACAGAGATGTAAAATAAACTTTCCATACCTGGAAGTCGTTACAGAGTATACATAAATTGAACCTTTTTTCTTATTCTCCTCCGGATCTTTTCAGAGAATGCTATGCTTTTCCTTCCCCTGTTCCTTTTGATGCTCCTCTAGCTAGATCTTCTTAGAACTTCTGGGTCCTCACCATTTGGGGTTCTATTTAGACCTATTTGAGCCTGTCATGTAATTTATTTCTTTGGACAAACATGCATGTGTTTTCGGTGGATTCGCATGCCTGGCAAGACTGTGGGCCCCGGGTGGAGTGCCTGTGGCTTTCAAACCTCTTTCTTTCCTACGTGTGTGATGACTGCTAGGTGGTGCAGAGGCAGGCTCCAGCCAGCAAAGGGGCCTCCTGTTCTCCTCCTGTGTTCAACCGGGGTCATTCACTCACTCATTCATTCTCTCAAGAAAGATTCCTTGAGTGCCCACTGTTTCCCAAGAGTTAGGAGGGGTCAACAGAAAACAGAAATCTATCTTTGGCCACAGTGTACATTTAGCCTCGGTCAGTGTTCTTTCTCTTAATTGTAGAAGGATCCAGATAATGAGATATGGAAGGTCAGATTGTTGTCATCACAAACATTAGCAAATAAAATATGTATAAACTCAACTCACATGCCATGCACCACCATGACAGTCATTACCTTCAAAATTTTCATCAAATTATTATATTAAGTGCTTGCAGACACACTGAGCTATCATGTTTATGGAACACATGAACTAAAACATGGAGGAAGAGAAACATGGCAGACACCAAAGACAGAGATGCAGAGATTTGTGTAAGACAAATATTGGGTCTTCACTGAGGTCATTCCCAAATGACATGATATAATAATTTGTCTCCTGCAGGTGAAATACAAGATGAACTCATGAATTAATAAAAATATCATAAGGCTCAATGCAAACTTTTGGTATATATGACATGTGTATGATAAGTCAAACCACACTGTAGAATTTTGTCTGCTAGATGTATTTATCAATTTTTTTCTTCAAAATAAGCTTTGTGACTCTTCTTAACAGCATAATTGCTTCAGTCTCTCTATTCTTCTCTGTATATATGTGTATAAATATATATATATACACACATAAGGTAGATATATAGGCCTATGTATTTTTATGGACACATAGATCCTTCATGAGTACATTGTTTTCCAAAACCAGTGTTTGTGTTGTAATTTTTAAAAAGGTATCTGATCTTGGCTAAATAATTGCATTAAAAAAAAAAAAAGCCTGTGCAGCAACATAACATATTTACTTTTTAAACAGTCATTTGGTTATCAAAAAGTCCCTATAATGCCAATAAGTGGCTCCTATAAGAACTTGTACAAATTAGACAAAATACAAATCTGGGCTTTTTAATATCATCAACTAACAAGCTATAAAATAGTCAAGGGGCTCTGTTAGCAAGGGTAGAGCAAAAAGACTTCCTATTGGGTAATACTGGAAAGTATCCATCTGTCAGGCCAAACCCTACCAGTGGTGCTCAATACCGCCATTTTCCTCTCCCTGGTGTAAGAATGTGCCATCTTTATCAGACAACATCTTATGTTGTTTTCAGGCTACTATTTTTGCCACATCTTCTTTAACTAACTTTTACTTTATTCTTCAACCTGTTGTACATGGTGAGTAGGGGAGCCCTCAATAAATTACTAAAGCTTTTGAAGAATCTCCTCTCCCAAGGATCTTGGCTAACAGGTATGCAATGGTGAACTTAAAGATTTTGTGGTCAAAAGAAAATTTATTGTAATGACAAAACTCTCACCCACTGAATTTCAGAAATGACATCAAGAACTCACCACAGACCATTGGGATGGCTGAAACATGGATTTATGGAAGTTAATTTCTCACCTTCTACCAAGTTACGTGACTTATTTTGCTTCTAACTTCTGGGTGGGTGAGTGGATGGGATCCCTATGCTAATTAGTACTTTTTAAATTATTATTATTCCTCTAAATCCTAGGTGGAATGACTTATGCTGAGCCCAGAGTCAGAGAGCAGTCACTCCCTGCCCTTCTCTTAAGCGATTTATTTTCATTTGCTGTCTATCCCTTCTTTACCAGTTTGCCATAATCTAATTTAGATTAATGATGTAAACCAGGGAAAAACTTCTTTTCCTTATGGGACCATATGAAGGGGTTCAGGGCAATGACAACTCCAAGGAGAAACTGGGCTTGGAAGAAGAGTTCCTGCCACTGTCAGCCTCCCTGGCACTTGACCATTGTATCCAGAGCTGCTTCTGAGAACATCACAGCAGGTTGTCCCTGATTGCCAATATATTCTCCGAAGGGTGGGACAAGTGTAAGAAGAACATTTGCCACAATACAGTCTCTAGAGAGATGATTCCAGATGAAGGTCGTCCCTTTAAAAAGCATCATATTTCAGCTCTTCAGCAAACACCACAATGCATTTTATAAAACACACCAAGATGGCAAAATAGTTCAATCCCATTGGAAGAGAGTCTTTATTTTATATTTCCCCCCTTCTCTAAAATGGGCAATTGCTTTTCTGCCAAATAGGCTCAAAAGGGCCATGAAAACTAAAGTCCTTCAAAGCTGTTAAACGCTTCCTCAAATTTACAATAAAATTCCACATGACAAATCTTCCAGTAAACTCTGTGGAGCATCATCGTGGCACTTAAACAATTTTTCTTTAAGTTAGTATTTTAGTATTCAACACCTTGAGAAACAGGGAAGGCAAATGTGGGCAAGGAGAGCAAAACAAAACAAAAACCAAAACAGAAAAAAAAAAAAAAAAGCCACCACCAACAAAGACAGTGAAAAAAAAAATGCAAACAGCCACGCAAGCTATTAAACATATGCCAAAGTAAACAATCGGTGTGGGTTTGCCACGGCTCTGCCCTGCAGGTAGAAGACAGGCAGCACGGGGAGCAAATGGAAGGGGGAAAGAGAAAGACGAATGGAAGGGGAAAGAGAAAGCAGAGTGGAGGTGCCGCGGAGCCCGAGCAGGACGCAGGATGGCCTGATTGTGAGCCTCAAGACACACCATCAGCCATGCAAAACAGGACATACCTTTCTGGCTTGCTGGTTCTGTCGGCTGAGACAAAGCAGTCCTATTCACAGCAGGAGGCCAAATCAAAATGAAATTTTATTTAGTCTGCACTGTCCCCAGATTGGGTTTCAGAATGACTGCTTTAGGAGATAGCATGGATGTGGCTGATGCATGCTTTGCATATGAAACTGCAGTAGGAAAAGAAATCTACATAATCAAAAAAATCTGTGCTCTGTGTATGTGACAAAAACCCTGGACGCCAGTGATTTTACTGCAGGGTGTATTTTCAGGCAGGCCCTTTTGGGGTGAAACGCATTTCAAAAAAAAATGTCTCATACAATATTAGCAACAAATAGTAAGAAATTTGTAATGCTCGATGAAAATATATAGATTTCTGCTTACAACTCTGCCACATCAAAATCAGTGTGATTTTTCAATATGTTTATGAATGCATCAAAAATTTGTGGGAGATAACAGACTGAATTTTAAAACATGCACATATTATTTTGAGGGGTTTGTTCTGACAATTACTATACCTCTGAACCTCCACAAAATAAATGCAAAGCTGAAGTCTGATGCAATAGTGAAATTAACACTGAGAGCCCCTTGGACTTTTCTCTGGGCAGACATTTAACTCATTCATATTTAAAGGCTATTTTTAAAAACAGGGAAAATATCTTTCAAAATACCGTTTAGCTGTTGGAAATATTTTTAAAATCAAGAAAAGGGACTATAAAATGTATATAGAATGCACATCAGGGAATCTTTGAAAAAATAATATATATGTGTATATATATATGTGTGTGTATGACAGAGACAGGGTTATCACTGGTCTTGGCCAAGAAAGGGAAGTGCTATGCAAGGTACAGTGAAACAAGGGGGCAGAACAGAGCCTGTTGATAAATATATATTATTTCTCAAAGAAATACTTATCCCAGCTTGATTTTGATAGATCGGTTCCTTGAGGTTGGATGCTGCCAATCATTTTCTTTAAAGAGGACAAAAAAAAAAAAAACAAACCAAAAAACAAAAAACCCAAAATAAAAAAGAGATTGAAAGAAAGAAAACCTACCTGTATAAAATGGTAGCAAAAAAGACCAGGCAGGCTCTCCCACAGCACAGTGCTCTGAAAAACATGGACAGTCATCATTCTGTTTTACGAAGTATTCCTAAGGACAAGAGGAATATGAAATCTGCCCATTTGAGCTCTGAGGAGGTGGTCTCCAAGCCACAAGCCAGAGCAGCACAAAAACTTCTCTCAATAATGAGATACACATAGCTCAAATAATATGCTGCCACACAGCCCCAGCAGAAATCCCCAACTGCGGAACTATGGACCGATCCCCCCTTAGAGAAACAGTCAAGACTAATTCTGTGATTCAGGTTTGGACCTAATTTCTTAGGAAAGCTTTCCCCTGCTCCGGCTCAGATTGGCAACCTGTCAATAATAATATTTACAAATGTAAAGGTCTCTTTAAATTGATAATTTTGCCTTCGGTAAGATGGCATCGTGTTCAGCTGTGCACGCCACCAGCATAATTAAAGCCTAAAATCCAAATAGAGCGAAGCATTTGCTTCTTTATGCTCCAGGACCACCGCATCCAGGTCTTCCCATAACAAGGGCACTGCAGTGGCTCTGTATTGCTCTCCGGCAAGACCCTCTCTTGCCTTGGTTTTCTATTATATCATAATTATTCAGAGAGTTATGAGGCGGGAGTTTTGCCTGCATATTATTTTTAGTGACAAGACACCCCTTTTCTGAGGAATGGAAAGATGTTAATTCTTAACAAATCCTATATCCCCCAAATTCAGTGCACCTGGCATTCACTTTCTACCTAATAAGCATCTGTGAATATGCAAATGTTCAGTGTCTCAGTAACCTCATTAATTTATTCCTCAGGCAATCATAGAATGTGAACCAGTCCTGTGGTACCAGTGTTAAAAACTGAGCCGATCAGGGCAATGAGAATCAACTAAAAGCTCAGGCTGCATATTGAAACACTGTTTCATCTTTATTCTGTCCTTTGGCACTCTAATTCAAACAAAGACTCTTACCTTCCTCTACTTAGCTGACAGCAAAAAGCAAAAGTAGAAAAAAAAGATGCCGAGGGAGAATCATTAAGATCTCCCCCTTCGCCACCAAATACAAACCAGAGGTGATTCATGGTTTGAACAAAATCTCCACAGCAAAACAGTTTCCAAACTGCCCAAGTTCTCCGGTTTTGTTATTTATTGGGGGGCGGGAGGGGTGGGGGCGTGGAGGGCGACCTGCTTTCCATCCTGCAATGCAGTTGAATCATCTTTCTCTTTGCCCACATTAAAAGCCCTGAATAATGTTTATAAAATGTTAGGGAATCCCGGTAGGTTTCCTATTTAACAAGCCATGTATGACAAATCACAGTGTAATGTACTACGTTCTTAATCTTTAATTAGAATGTGAATATCTGCTAGAGAACGCAGTTAACTTTGACACGTTAAATCTTCTGGTTAAAGTGCCTTACAGGAAGAGCAAAGATGAAACACTGGAACAATCTCCTGCTTCTCTCCATTCACCCAGACAGTTGGGGAAGGATGATAACATCTTGTAATACCTGCTCTGTAGTAATTAATCGCTGTGGTATTTAGGACCATTCAAGTAGACAAATATGACAGAGACAGGGACAATTAGGAACCTTGTTCAAGCTACATTAACTTTTCCAGCTATTACAACACAGCAGCTCAAGTTTGCTTGTAAAAGCTGCAGAGGGATTGCTATGCATTAGCCGTGCGATTATTAATGAAAGAAAAGGAGAATTGTGTTTATTGTAGTTTGAAAATTGCAAATAAATTTCAATTATCTGCTATGTCATTTTGTTAAACATGCATTCTGGAAATGCCTTTGTACTCTAAATCATGAGCTACTTATAGCAAACTAATACCAGAAACCCTCAGGGAGCTAGGAAGTCAATATTTTTGTTGAAATGCCTTTTTTTTTTTTTTTTTTTTTTTTGGTAAGTGAAACCGGAGATGGGCAAAACCACCTGAATGGGTTTCAGGTAGCAAGCTCTGTGGCATCCTGACATTCATTCGGCCCCACCATTTACCAATAGACCTTGAGTCAGATGTCCCAGGCAGACATCAGGGCAATCAGAACCACACTGTTAAAAGAAACCAGAGAAGCTCTCTTTCCTTTGGGAACATCCTCAAAACAATTATAAGAAATCAATTATGATAAATAAATAACCTCTGCCATCTTGCCATCTCTGTCCCTCCCAATAACAAAGCCAGTTTTTTTGGGGGGAAACACCTACAGAGGGGGTTTCTCAGCTGTGGAGGTGATGGAGAGTCAATGTTTCTAGAGAATGGCTCATGTCTATTCTCTTTCACGAGGACAACTGCCAATCACTTTGAATGGCAAACTTGATCTTGAGAGGCAGAAAAAAAGAAGAAAGAAAGAAAGAGAGAGAGAGAGAAAGAAAGAAAGAAAGAAAAAACAACAAGCCACACTTGGGAAGCAGGAATCAACACACCCGTGTCTCTGCTGCTTTTTGTGAAACTATTCATTTCTCAAAGCATTCAGACATGTATATCTAGCACCAAACCTCCCCTCGGCGTCTCCCACCCAAACCATCCGGCAGGCACACTTGCAAGGGGTTGACGAGGTGTATGTTCGGGGGCCCAGAAAATGTCTCAAGTCTAAACTTCCCATGTACCCCACTCTATTCCTACTTCCCTGGACTAGCCCGGGCCCCATCGCCACCCAATTTCTTATCCGATTTTACTGGCCATCAGGAACTGAACACGAAAGAATAATTCTGGGATGTCCAGGAGCTGGGGACCTGGTCCAATTGTCTTCTGTGAATCAAAGAAAGCCCAGCTTAGCATGGCACAAATCTGCATCCCCACCCCAGAATCTGTTGTCACACACACACAAAAAAGCCGCTCAGTGCTCAGGAACAATCTCCTCTCTCAGGCGAGCCGCGATGATGTCAGCTTTCTGATTACAAACTGCTTATTTATGCTTCAACAGCTGCCAAGAGGAGCAAATAAGTGGCTAAAAGAGTGTCTAGACCAGGCTTTCAGTCCGCTATTGTCTGGGGGTTGTTACCTGGTTGACAGCGATGGGTCCAGCTGCCTGGTGTGAAAGGGAGCAGGGATGGGGAGTCAGTGATTGACGGAAGGGCCCTCCGGGTCAGCCCCGATGGCCCCACGTCTTTATATTCCCAGCTCCAAAGGGAAAGCCAGGGCCCTGCCTTGAGGTTGGAGGTGAAAGGAAATGTTGGAGGGTAATGAAAAAAATCTTTTGGCCAAATTTGCGATCATGAACACTTCCCTGGGGGGATCGAAGCCAGTCCAAGTGGCCTCCGAGTAGCCAGCAGTGGGCACCTGGAGCAAAGGGAGCGGGCCATTTCTGAGGAAGCTCCCAGGCCCCTGGGGGGCGGGGGGAGGATGCATGGACACACACACATTCACTTTCTTCCTCTGTTTTTTTTTTTTTTTTTTATCTTCTTGTTTTCATTTGGTTCTCTGGTATAGGGTATTTCATCCCCGGCAAATGCATCTGGGGCCACCTTTTAAATTCACTGTCCCGAGAGTTCCATGAGGGTTTCAGAAACCTCCCCTTTTTTTGGGACTTTCAATTGAAGACTGACAGAACAAGAAACACTCCAACATTTGGGAAAAACAAGGAGCTTTGCAAGCTGACGTAAATGTCTAATTAGAATTTTCCACCACCACTTGCAACCTTTGAATCTTGCTTTCCCATTTGTTTCCAGCCACTCTCTCCATTTTAACACTTTTCAGGGTAGATTTGAATGTACCAAATCGCTCCCTTCATCCCCGTGTCTCACGATTCACTGTAGTTGATTGGCACCGAACATTTGTGGCTTTCATGCTGCTCCTCCCCTCGCCCCCATTTTATAGTTTGGGGTTCTGGCGAAGAAAAGAATACCGCTCCATATTGATCACCAAGAGGCACTCATTTGAATATAATAATAACAAAAATGAAATATCTGCCTCCATGATGCCCGGCCCCTACTTACTGCTACTCAGATACTTTGTGCCTTCTCGGGGACCGTATAGCATTATTATTTAGACACCACTGTTCCTAGAAGGACAATTAAGAAGTACAGCTCCCAGGGGGCGGCAACTGATGTTTCCCTTTCCACATTTATATTCCTATTTACTTTTTCCCAAACAGTAAAAAAAAAAAAAAAAAAAGATTTCTTCCAAATGTTGGCCGTGATCAGTGATGCAAGGAGTACAAATCTGATGGTTCTGTAGCCTTAAAAATGGTTGCGTTAAAGAAAGAAAAAGATGAAGAGTGAGCTTTCCACTATGTGAAAAATAACATCCATCTAACATCATGGTAATCCCTAGAAGTGCCAGACTTGAATGAAATGCAAGAGAGCACCTGAGGAGTCAAAGCTTAATTTGTGTATACAGTTGGCTTTCTCCATAAGATCTGATTCAGACTCTGTAACGAAAATGAAATCATGTTAAATTAACTGTAAAAAATAAGTTGATTTAATTAAGCACAGAAAGACTTAATAGATATAATAAAATGTTAAAAAGTCAAATGATGTGCAGTTACATTTCAGTTAACACTGCTCAACAAATGTACTAAATTTATTCCTTTCAATAATGATGTGTTTTGAACATTTAATTAGATAAATAATGTCTAATCACTTCAGCAAATCTGAACTGGAAGAATCCTTGTCATCAAAGGTGACTCATGCTCGTTACATCTACCTTTTAAGGGAAGGTAAAGCGGCAAACTTCAGCTCTTTTCAAGGAGATGCGCAGAAACGAAGGTAAAGTCTGTCTTTCAAGCCTCATTAAAATTCAGGGTTTGCTAAACAAACTATTATTTACAGTAAGATGAGTGTTATTCGAAATAGACTTCTACTTGTTTGCCTTTTTTTTAAGCATCAGAAACTATAAGCAGCTGATAAGAAAAGGTATTCAGTGTTAGATGTCCTATAATTCATCATAATACTGTTTCCTTTAATAACTACTTTGCTCAAGTGATTGGCATGATTACAAGAAAATTACTTCAAATTATTCATCTCTTATCTTTCCTCTAAGATGTCCTAAGTTGGATGATAGTTAGCATAATGGGGCCCTATTAATTGCTAATGTGGAAAGTCCTTCACAATTTGGATAGAGTTTGTAGCCCAAATAAAGAAAATAGTGCCAAATGCAACCTTACATCATCTGCTCCTTAAGATGGTGCCACCCACTGTCTATTAAATGGAATGTCAAGGACATTTATTTCTTCATTTAGAATTTGCTACGATGAACCCAGCCTGCATATGAAGAGCAGACTCACAATTAACATCTATATATGCACACACACACACACACACACAGACACACACACACACACACGCAAGAGCACATTTGTGCATTGCACGGAAGTATCAATGCACTCTGAAATGCGGAAGATGATTAACATAAAATTACCATTTTCAAGCTTATGGTGTTAATTCATCCATATATTTCTGGGAAAAAAACTCTTGGTACAGAAACTTTCCATTTATGATATTGCCTCAAATGATTTGTTTTGAGAAATTTACCTATAAATCTATTTGTTTCATCCCAAGCCATAAAGTAGTATGAAATTCTGTTAAACCCTGACACTACTTTGAATTTATAGAGAGATCATTGTTAAAAGCATTGTTAAAAACTTCCCTTACTTTGAGGGAGAGCGGCTGCATAAATAGAACCCAAAGTAAACATAAAACTCAGAATTTTCATTTGTATTCATTCCAGTCACCCTGTTTTAAGTTTTTCTTTTTTCCCCCTATACTATGCTTTCTGGGATATTTGTCTTTTAGCACTGCTTGTTTTCTATTTTTAAAAAAATCTTTATTTTTCCTCTGATTATATGAGTTTTTATAAACCAATGCTGAGAATCCAGGAGCATGGAAGGTCAAGCGCAACAACGTTGGCAATTGAAATTTAAAGGTTATTTTGTATGTAAATAACAACACTGGCTTTTTGGGGGTTATTTTATCTGCTTGTTGTTAAGTTTGCAACTTAAAGAATCCTTGGAACTTTTTAATGTGTACTTAAACATTCTAAGTGGTTTTTCTTTGCATTTGTAGTACCTAGAACAAGCATACTCTCAGGCAGGCAGAGTTCAACATCAAAATCAGGGAATCACAATCAACATCCACCGAGAGCTAAAAAGGAAAACTAATATCACTGGTTATATTTATTGGACTTCAAGTGCCTTACTAAAGCCTCGCTTCTCTATATTTGGTCTCTCCTGCAGCTGTAGTTAGAATACGCTCTCCCCATCTGCAAAGCCTGCTGAAAACTGCTAGGTCAGGACACTCCATCCCGATCACCTGGCCCTTTCCCTACCAGGGAACACAGGAAGAGACCAAAGGGCAATAGCATTTGGCCTAAGGTCAGACTTGTTTTGTTTTGGGGGTCTTCCTCTCTCACCCTGTAGTCCTCTTCACTCACCTTGGCTGTGCCTGTGGTTTGAGACACCTTTTTTATTTCTCACCATAGACTTCATTTTGCCTGCTCTGGCCTTCTAGCAATAGCTGGGATTTTCATCTCTGGGGCTACTTCTTGAGGTCTCTCCCAGGTGTCCTGTCTTGCCACAGTGTTGCTCAGATTTGGGACTAGAAACGGAAAGTTGTGGGATGTAAAATGGACTTCAGTGTACACATCACGATCAAATATACTATACGGCAAAATGTTTGAGAAATTGTAGTGTAAGACTCAAACACGACTCCCATTATGATTGGTTCGTTCAGATGTCATCACTTACGTAGTATTTTTCCAAGAGTCACGGGGAAGCCCAGAAAATGTTTAAAAACATTCATATTGATGGGGCACCTGGGTGGCTCAGTCAGTTGGGTGAGGGACTCTTGATTTCCGCTCTGGTTGTGGCCTTGGGGTTGTGGTCGGGATCGAATGCCCCTTCGGGCTCCACACTTGGCAGGGTGTCTGCTTCTCTTACTCTCCCTCTCCCTCTGCTCCCCCTCTCTCTCGAAAGTGGATAAATAAGTCTTCAAGAAAATATTCATAATTGAGCTTAAAACACAGACAAGGGAAATAGTCATACATAATTATACCCTTCTTGTACATTGGTAATGCAGACCACGAAACCTATACACAAGTAAAAATATTTTTATCTCCTACTATGCACAATGCATCCTACAATGTAATTTTAATGTGAAAAGGTGTTTTTATTGTTTTCATTCTAGTCACTTGCCTGCTTATTTGTCCATCTCTGTTCCTATACTATAGGATTCTGCACAGTAAAAACTTGGAATTTTATGCTTACTTGCAAGCAATTTAAGACTTCTATTTAAAATTCAGGAAAGTAGTCTTGTTTGGGTTGCCTTTTCATGTGTAAGTTGCATAGTCTGGAACTTGGCCCTTCTCTGGAATAAATTAAGTTCCAAAGTCCAAGCGGGCTTGTGCTCAGTCATGAATGGCCCCAAGCAAATCACTAAGTCACTCTCTACTTCATTTTCTTCCTTTACAAATGATTGTGTCTGACCCATCTTTCTTAGCAAAACTATTTTTAAAACTCACACTTATGAAAGAGTAATGTGCCTTGGAAAAAAGACAGTATGTATTGCTAAAGCTCGCTATTTTAGAACATAAGAATATGAAAAAATATAGAAGGAAAGAAAAACTGAATTTTATCTATTCTTTGAATGGCCTGATTTAAACTTCTTGGAGTTTCTGTTCATGGTATCCATGGACTAAAAAAAAAAAAATAATAATAGGAAGAAAGGAAGGAAAAAAGACAAGAAGGAAGGAAGGAAGGAAGGAGAGAAAGAAAGAGAAAGGAAGAGAAAGAAAGAAAGAAAGAGAAAAAAAGAAAGAAAGGAAGAAAGGAAGAAAGAAAGAAAAAGAAAGAAAGAAAGAAAGAAAGAAAAAGGAAGAAAGAAAGGAAGAAAGAAAGGAAGAAAGAAAGAAAGAAAGAAAAAGGAAGAAAGAAAGGAAGAAAGAAAGAAAGAGAAGGAAGAAAGAAGGCAGGGTGAACTAGAAGGATTTAGGGGCAAAAGACTGGGTTGACGGTCAAAAGCCCCAAAATTCTGCCCTGGTCACATATACTTGGTGTTGCTCTTGGGAATTCATTCCACTCAGGGCCCCTCATTCCTCCACCTGTATATTCTGCTCCAGGAGAGATATACACGGCACCTGAGCTTGAATTAAAAGCAAAACATAAGGTAACAAGGAGGTGCAAATTAGACTTTTTTAAAAGAATGCAGCTGGTTAAAATATTATGATTTTTATTTCACAAATGGGCAAACCTAAGCAAGGCCACAGGAAAAATATTTGTGCTACCCAAATCAAGAGTAGGAAAGTAGAATAAACACAGGATAGCTATAATTCCTACAGAATCTACTAAGAGTACTTTGAAATATCCATTTCAAGTTCATGGCATGAAGATGTCTTCAGAAAGCAATGCTAAGTAAGACAGTATTTCAAACTGGACCCGCTCCAGCCACCTCAGCTGGGAAGCTTTGGATCACCACCATGATGCATAGTTATGATTCCACTACTATCTGTCTTTGGGTAGAAGGCATCCAGTGAGATATTGAGCCTTCCTAAGCAAAGAATTCGTAGTAAATGCCTCTTAGCGGAGAGGCTACACACTACTTTCATTCGCCAGTGGCACTCCCAGTATGGTAACAGGGATGAATAAAGACCCCCCCAATTTTTTTCAATCATAAAGACCCAAAGGGGTTATGACATTGGTATAAAGTTTTATCTCAGTGTTCCTTCTTTACCTGGGAAAACAAGTTTCCTCAAGTCCTCCCTAGGAAAGGAAGAACACCCCCATGCGTTAAAAGGAGTCCATTTGTTTCATTTCCAAGAATAAAAAAATGTCGTGTAGATCAAATATTATAATAATTTAGAATTTTTAAGTCTGTACATTTTATTATCAAATTTATGCCTCCACTAATTTATTAAATAACACATCTGGATAACCATCTTATAGGTGGTAAATAAGTAATAGGATCTCCACATATATTTATTCATTGGGATATAGGACAGTCATTTAACAAAGAGCTATTAAGTTAAATTCAGAATGAGCATGATGGCTAAGCTTCCATCTAACATCATTAGTGATCTGATGTTATAGATTTATGTCTATAGCACACTCACGTACCTGATTTAAACAGTATTATCCAAAATTAGCCAAAATGAGAGATCTGATTTAAACAAAATTTTATCTGTGTGTTCTGCCAATTAGATACAGAGCTATGAGTATTTTAAGGGGGCTGGTTACATTAGGTCCGCAAATCAGGGTGGCCAATTTTCACTTATTCATTCAACAGACATATACTGAACACGTATAATTAACAGCCTCTTGTATATTTCTGGGACTAGAAGAGGCACTTCTGATTTTCCCTATTTTCTTGTTGCTCATGTTTGAGAGGTAGACTGTAGCTTCAATAAGTCTTTATGATATAATGTGGTAAGTAAAATCATCTATGGTGTTATGAGATTAGAGAGGAGGGTCCTGAGGTTTGAAGTCAGAAAAGACAGCCTCCTGATTGGCAAGGGGGAAAAGGGCACCCTAGGCTGAAGTCAAGTTCAGAGAGGTTGGCCACCAAAGGGAGAAAGAGCCAGATGTCTTAGACTGAGAAAGCCATCCTCAGAGTGTAGGATGTATGTTTGCAAGTCATGATCCTGGTTAGGAGACTGGCATCCAAAAGGTTGGGCCCAGTGAAAAGTCTGGGCAGCAAAACTGAGAAAGAATCACATGGGATTTGAGGCAACAAGGAACTAAAATCTGGATAAGAGGTCTAGGTCATGGTTGTGGAGGCACTAACAGGAATAATGCAGACTGATAACACACTAGAGAACTTCATGTGCTGTTATATATAGAACTTTTCCTCACAGAAGCCCTACTTGAACATATTTGTTAGGGTTTGTCTATGTATGGCAATCCCCATTTCTAGAATGGTGTCCTGGCCCAGAACTACGATGCTGGCTGAAGAAGATCTTACTCCAATACAGATGTAATCCTACAAGCTGGATATCTGCTGGTCTCTACTCCCTTACCCTACTGTATGTGGCATTATTGCCTAGACACTTGGGTTGTGCCACACCTACAGAGTGGGCACCCTAACCCTCCAAATCAGATCTACGTTCTTTAAGCCTTTCTGATAAAATTTGGACACCCACCCATGAACATCCTTATAGATAGAGCTACATCCTTTTGGCCCTATTAAATCTGCCTCCTCTCCTCTTCCTAAAGTTTCATAAAGGAAACAGGGAAGGAAGATTCCCTGAAGATCAAGACATTTGGAGATTGTGTAAGAAGCATAAAGGCAGATGGGGGAGCCAGGTAGAAGAGATTGTTTGTAGGCAGATAAATGATAACAGTGATCATTGGCTTCCATCCAATGACAATTGTGAAGAAACTCTAGCCCCTAAGATACTGTTCTAGGTAAAGATCTGAAAAATAAATAAAAGTTTGAAAAGGCCCAGTGGAGTCCACTGCTCTGAGTTGAAGTTGATCATGGTCTTTTATGACCCAAGATTAAACAAGCATGGCTGTCAGGCTTTGTCTGCATAAGACAGATACCTGCTTTCTGCCTACACTGTTTACTGTCTTAAGAGAGTCAGAAGAGGGGTGCCTGGGTGGCTCAGTCGTTAAGCGTCTGCCTTCGGCTCAGATCATGATCCCGGGGTCCTGGGATCGAGCCCCGCATTGGGCTCCCTGCTCCGCGGGAAGCCTGCTTCTCCCTCTCCCACTCCCCCTGCTTGTGTTCCCTCTCTCGCTCTCTCTCTCATATAGATAAATAAAATCTTTATAAAAAAAAAAAGAGTGTCAAAAGATTGGGCGGGACAGAAAAGACATTTTTGACAGTGTGATGATTTTAGGGTAACAATATAGCACAAAAGAGAAGAGGCAAGGCAGACAATAATGTGGGATTTCTTCAAGGATCTATGTCTTCATTTCTTTTGGGCAATTTGGTGGCATTGGGGCTGTTGTGTTTCCCATACAAGGCAGAAAGGAGAGCGCCATTCCCATGTTCATACGTATCAAATGCAGAGTAAGTCTCTTGTGCTATTCGTCATTATCCTTGGTGGTTAATGTAACCAAGTCACATCATCAGAAAGCCATGCTTCATGTGAAGAATATTAAAGAAGTAAGTTTAGTTATTTTGCCAATGTCTTCAAATTATAAGACATTTCAAAATATTTATTATTTTTTAAGAACAATACTTGCTGTGAGTTTTAAAAATAAGCTATTAAAATGTACAGGCCCAAAGGCATAAACTTCCAGTTATGAGATAAATAAGTTCTATCATGTACAACATGATAACTATAGCTAACAATACTGTTTTATATATTTAAGAGTTGCTGAGAGAGTAGATTTTTTAAAAAGATTTATTTATTTGAGAGAGAGAGAGACAGCCCATGTACATGCACATGTGGCGGGGGGAGGGGCAGAGGGAGAGGGAGAGGGAGAGAGAGCTTCCAGCAGGTGGGGCTGGATCTCATGACCCTGAGATCATGACCTCAGCCGAAACCAAGAGTCAAATGCTTGACCGACTGTGCCATCCAGGTGCCCCAAGAGTAAATTTTTAAAAGGCATTATCACCAGGAAAAAAAAATTGTTACTATGTGAGATGATAGATATTAACCAAGCTTACTGTGGTATTTGTTTCAAATATATATATATATATATATATATATATATGTATATAATATATATATATTTGATGTGTATATATATATAAAAAATCATTATGTTGTACACCTTCAATTTATACAATGTTATATGCCAGTTAAACTTCACTAAAACCGAAAAAAGAGAGCAATTAATACAAAACAAATGAAGAAAAAGAAACTAATGGATAATAGTAGTATATTATGTATTTCAAAATGTTTTAGCATAAAATATTTCTCTTTCCGTCCAAATTCAATTTTCATGTAAAAATGGCTATCACTGTTGGGTGGGTGTTTGTTTGAATGTATGCTGGGGAGGAAGAGAACATGAAAAATACTTGCTTCTTTGTTATCTGGCTCTATTAGCCTATATTACATTAATGAAAATAATTCAATTTAGTATGCTACCAGGCAGATGTCAAGGTCATAGTGAATATTGCATTAAGTAAAAAGGTGTGCCTATAAACTAAAGACACAAATAGACTGAATGTTGAAGAACAGGACAGGACTTGCTTGTTTTTTAGTTATCTCTCTTAGTTTTTGTTTCTTGGGAGTTCCAACTGGTTAACTTTGCTATGAACATGAAGAAGAGGAAGGAACTTAATTTTAACCTTGTTGTTCTTGCAGAGTATGGTATCCTTTTAGGCCCATGATAAGACAGATTGGTCAGTGAATTGCCCCGTGAGAAAGGCCTTCTGGGGAGCTCTGAAATACTCTGATGTCACTTTCGGTTGATCAGACTTTGTTGGGTGACAGGAATGACAACAATGGAGGTAGTATGCCTCTAGAAGGAGAAACATCTGGAAATCTCCCAGCTTATATTCCTGCTTATTAGAAATTGTAATTTATGATGGAAGTAGATGTTTGGGGATGGATCATGATGATTTTCAGAATTTGCAACAGAGTCGGAAATATGACGTTCCTCCAGACATCACTGTGGGTTTTTTGTTTTATGGTTTTTGTTTTGTTTTGTTTGTTTATTTGTTTAGACGTTGTTGTTAATTCACAGAATCACATAATGGATCTGAAGGCGGGTTTTTGATAAATGTTATTCCATTGCTCTTTTCCTTGTTTTCTAGTTAGTTCCTCATAATATTTAAGAATGAGCAAAAAGCACGTTATTCTTTGTTCCTATGCTTTCCAGACCACCCTTGCATTGTGGGGTACATCTGATCTGTGCTAGGCACATTTGGAAAGACCCTACACTGTTCATCTTATGTTAAAATCTACTTCACTGTCAAGCATGATGCTTTTTGATACTTGGCCAGCTCGCTTTCCCAAACCCCAGTACTAATCAGGTTTCAGTGTAGGGCTGTATGTGCAGAGTGCCCAACGAAGGCTTCCAGCTGAGGCAGCAAACAGGGATTAAAGTCCAGCTCTATTGCACTCTCCAGGCTGTCGGAGGAAGGGTGGCCTGGAGGAAGGGTGGCCTCTTCCCAATTCACCCAGAGGCTCCCTATAGGCCCATGGTAGCTCCCACCTGAAAGGACATGGTCCTCTACACCCATGCTTTTCAGACTATAGTCTGGGACCATTTGGAGATATAAAGTTTTCTATCTATAAAATAGAGAATATCAGAATGCTTCACAGATAGTAAAGCTGTGTTGTTTTGCAAAACTTTCTAATCAGCTTTACTAGATAAAATGTATTTCTTTTTTTAGGTCAAGGTTATAAACATGTGAAAGCCATTGTCTCTATCATCATAGTAAGTGATAGATCAATAATAAATGATGATAATAATGTATCAACATGGTACATTCCAGAATTTTTAAAAGTATGAACACATTAATGTACTTGATCCTCAGAATTTTGAGAAGTTGACTGGGATTACTATCCTTCCTGGATAGTCAGATGAGGAAACAGAGTTTCAGGTGGTACAGCAATTTGCTGGTAAGTTCCCTCACCAGATCTAGGACCCCGGTTGATGAGAAAAAGACAGATGGAATTGTACGTCATAAAATTCAACGTTGCATTTGTGAGCAGCCGTGGGTTGGTTTAGAAGTTTAACTGGATGTAAGCTTAGTCTTCTTCAGGTGAGACACAGGTCAGATGGTTTTCTAAGAGGAAGTGGGGCTACAAGGCAGCAGAATGCTCTAAGTGACAATGTGCAGAGGTACGTCCAGAGCCAATGAAGGTGGTCAGATCCAAGTCACTCATACCCCTGAGATAGGAGCCTGGTGTCCTGCAGATAGAGTGGTCCAGAAGATGATTTGGAAAAGGAAATTTCTACCTAAAGAAAAAGGAATGAGGCCAGAAGTGGGAAAAAGAGAAATAAAATACCACAGAACTTCTTTCACTATGTTGTTGTCTTAGCTTAGTTCCAGGAACATAGTCTCGGAAAATATAGCTACTGTGAGTACATGTGGTTCTTTTCCAGTTTTCTGTGGACTGTGGATCGAAATCTTGAGTTTCCCGGTATTCTAAGTCAACAGAGTACCTTGTATTCTGTTCTGAGGCAGTTTCCTACATGCTGCTATAGTGACCTGAAGAGTTCAGACAGGGCCCCACAGAGAAGGGAGTCCAGAAGGGTGCCTGAACCACACCCTGGGGAGATGGAGCTCTGAGACCTTGCCCTGAACAGAAAGAAGAGAAATCTTCGATTAAACTAGTTCTTGCCCGAATTCAATGGAATCACACCTAAATCATGGAAGACCAGAAGGGATCCTTAGAGACAATACTGCACACTCTTCTCAGCTTCTAAAGGAAGAAGCGAAGGCTCAAGGTCTCACATATGTGAGTAGAAGTCAGAGCGCCCTCCTTGGGCTTGGCTTCCCCTCTTCATACCTCCCGGTGCTCTTGATCAGAGGTAAAAATCTCCAGCCTCTCTCAACGCTGAACACCCGCTGAAAGGTAGTGTGTGGCACACTCCTTGATGCCTCAGATTAGAGTGTGCCCCCTGGATTAGCACTGCCACCAGCCCAGCAGCAGTGTCCTGGCGTCTTTCGGCGGCAAGTTGTCCGGCTGCCCAACCCCACTCGGCTCCAGCACTGTGCACCTGCCCAGCCTGTCGCATGCTTACTGCCAAGGGTACAGCTTACAGCTGACCCTCTGGCAGGAAGAGGTGCCACGGAGGGGAACTCGCCAGCAGACAGACAAACCACATCCCTCTCTGAGGAGTTTAAGAATACCAGGGAGGCCATATTTTATATTTTTGAAATTAATAAATGAATAAACAAGATTTAAAACACCCTATAATTTTGAGATGGATCCACCTAAAAATAATTTCCTTAACTTTAAAGAAAGGGTTTCAGGTTACCACTTGCCACGATCACCATCATTCTTTCCCAGCAACATGTTAAAAGTCCTTTTTTTTTTTTGTAATAATTTGAACTTAGTTCTCTATTCTGTTATCATGGGATTAATCTCTTTTTTAGATTGGGGGGAAATTTCAGGGACTTGGGGAAAACATCAGTTCTTGCTATTGAGAATATTTGTTTCCCCTCTTTTGCACATTCCTTAAGAATAATTAATTTAGTAATGATTAAGAGAAGAAATAACTAAGTGAAGAAAATAGCACAAAACACTGGCCATCAAATGCACATTTTACAAAGTATTGAGGTTCCTCCTATGGGTTTTTTGATATGGAATGAGAAGGAGGTTTGCGTCCCTGCTCCATTAGCTCTTGAACATAGATAAGTGGACTTCCTAATATTATTTTACTCAAACTAAGGTCACTTTTTATTTAATGTTCCAGCATCAAATGAACACTGGCCTCAAGAGATCTAAAAGTCATTTAAAAAAATTAATCAACGATTGGTAAAAGAGATACTGCTTTTATTTTTTAAAAATATAAGTTTTCTATTATGTCTCCTACAATGATACCTCGTCCCACCCCGGCCCCCCTCCTCCTGGTTGGAAATGAAAGCCCGGGGCCCACCCGTCATGGCGGTGGGCAGGCGGGGGATGCGGAATGCACGCCTGGAGCCTTCACCAAGGATGATAAGCCTGCATGAATTTTACGAGTCTCAGTATCAAGGTTGCCCTCGCCCAAGGGATTTAAGAATAAGGGGGGGGAAAAAAGAGAAGGCAGATGTATGAATAACTGGCATTGTAAATCTTCACCGTGGCAACCTACAGCTAGAAAAAGTCTGTGATGGGTTCATGACTTAAGAAGAAAGCAACATAGCAGAATGTGAATGGATTTTCTTCAGCTACTTAATACACTGCTTAGAGCAGCTTAAGGGGGTGCCTGTGAGTGTGTGTGCGTGGGGCATGTGTGTGGGGGATGGGGGGGGAGAAAGCGTGTGTAAGAGGAGGAGCTCTCTGGAAATTCGTTAGAAGGAATTACTAGTGTTATACAGCTTGCCAGCTTTGGGGGCAAAAAGAATACCGTTTAGCCTCGGAATATAAATGACTGGATTTTGCTTGGGGGGAAGCAAAAGGCCGCGGGGGAGGGGCACAGGATTATGAAGCAAGGAACAATGAGCAAATTGGACCCTCCGCAACACAGCACAAGGTCACGGCGAAAGTCACGGTGTTGGTTGGTGGAGGTGGTTGATAGGAGAAAATGGCTCATGATAAATCGCTTCCCATTTTGCAAAATCTGGCAGTTAATGAAAATAAGATGCATTTGAGTAGTCTATATGAACACCTGATTTTTTCCTTCTCTCTCTCCCTCTCTCTCTCCCTGCACACATACACACGCACGCACGCACACGCAGGGCCTGCTGATGTATGAAAGCAAAGCCCTGGCTCTAATTGTGCAATTATAAAACGGAAATGATGCAGGTTTGGCAACACGGGGAAAGAAGGCAGCTCAATAACATTGTTTAATAACAAGCAAATAAAGCTCAGAGGGGAAAGAGGTGACTATTTCTGCTTTAGACTCATTAAGGAGCCTGAAACATATTGTAAAAGAGTGATATTTAATTATGGGCTGGACTGATAACAGAGAGCAGGGCCTCACTGGGAGAAAGAGACCCCGTGCTCCTAGGAGCTCACAGCTCCAAACATCAATTACCATGATTATCTACCCGGTGCTTACAAAATGCACCGGCTCCATGTTCCATCAGCGACCCGTAAACAGGCATTGCTTAGGCAAATTTATGGGCACAGGCAGCCAGGGCCAGGTGGGAAAGCAAGCCTCCCATTGGTGGTTTCCCAGCAAAGGAGGAAAGAAGCAAAGGAAAGAAAAATCTGTCTTCTGCGTTGCTGAAAGAACAATTTATTACAGAGCATTTGCAGAAGACAGCATTTGTTGCCCTGGTTTTTTTTTTTTCTTTTTCTTTTTTTTGCCTCTGTTGCCTGTCTGAATGAGACATGGGAGTATATTAACCAAGTCCCGGTTACAGGGGACCACGTGCCATGGTCCCATCAAACTTTTTGGTGCTCTAGAGGCCATGGGTCCAAACCACGAGGAATTAGGAGTGAAATGCCTATCTCTCCCTTTAACGTTAGCTTCAGGGACTGGAGAGGACAACCTGTTTGCTGGCTGGCTTACGAGTGGAATTTGGGAGAATTACAAGTGACAAAGGAGGGTAGTGTCCTAGTTTGTATGCATTCAGGGATATCTTTTTCTTGTGTTGTTCCATTTTCAGTGTGGACTGTGGAGTTCCAAGATTAAAGAATGCTTGGAGATGGTTGCACCATCAAGTCTGGTCTTCACAACACTTTGGAATACTAAGATGGTGTCTGTCTACCCATTACCAGTTCAACTAAAAATCCAGTCTTTTCATGTGCAAATCACTCCAACCACTGGAGGAAATGTTGACAAAATTGCTCAGATATTTTTCGTGTTCTGTGTTTTTACTTATCTCTCAAAACAGGAAGGGTCTCCCTACTTCAACCCTGATGGTTGGCATGTACTCGGACACAGACCATTTGAACGTGGTCAAGCCCCTCTGCAACCACTTTCTTGAATGCGATTGTCCATAAGCAATTTATGGTGAATGGCGGGCCCCCAGACCACAGGGCAGAGAGATCAGGATCAGGAGTCTAGGTGGTCAATGGAACAATGCTCGCCTGGCCCTACTCTCTTCCCACCATCTGCCTCTGGAGCTAGAATTTCTTGTGCCTCACAAGTTGATAAGGACGGAGGAATACTACTGGCTGCCAGTGTTCTTGTCAGCCCCATCCTGAGGAACAAAGGAAATTTGGGCTACTTTTTAATTCTACCCTCTCAGCTCATCAACACTTGGTTTACATTAAAATGTAAGAACATTACACTCCACGCTCTGCTAATAATCAGAAAGTACTGCTTTGAAGTTTCTCTATTTCTCAGCTACTACCCATGACAGATGTTTGCCAGAGAAAAACTCAGGGGGCATTTTCTTGCAAGCATTTTGGCTGAGAACGATAACCATTGTGCCACTTAATATTTCAGCAATCTCTGGAGTAATCAGGAAATAGCAGTGACTTATTTATCTGGCGTCTTGCTCCTTGCTAGCTCCCCACCAGTCCCGCCACGACCTCTGAAGACACACATTAATTTCACCTCAGTATTCCTATAGCATCAATTAATAAGAACTGACTACGTTTTCAACAAATGCACATGTCCTGATAAATGAGGGTCCTGACTTAATTGCTCTGTAAATTAAGAGCTCACAATAGATAGTGTAGGTAGTGACAACAGAGAAGTTTTAATATTTAAAAACTCATTAAATTTGTGTACTTTCTGAATAATGAAAGTCACAGGACCACTTTAAGGAGCTAATTTAAGTTTCGTTCTTAAATGTATATCACAGATGAGGACAAGCCATCTGCCAAAACAGAAAAAGTTGGGCAATTTTCTGAATTACTAAATTGGGTTACTTTTTGAACTGATTGGTAATAGGCTCTGGTTTATCCCTTTCCCTCCTCCTCCTCTTTCTCCTCCTCCTCCTCTTCTTCTTCTTCTTTTTTTTAATTTTCCAGTGACAATGACTGAATTAAAATGCTGTGGATTGAGGTTGTTATCTGTTTACCCAAAGAGAAAGATACAAAGGCAAAAGGCACGTGTTTGGCTCTACCTTTTTTTTTTTTTTTTTTTAAATATGAACTGGACTTTTTTCATTTGCATTTGATTAGTATCATTTGAAGTATGTTCTAATTTTTAGGTCTAAATATTTTTTCAGGGAGAAAGTTCTGTTGTTTTTGTTTATGACTTACAGCTGTGTAAAGATCTAAACGCTTAAGTATGTGTCATGATGACAAGGCTTGCAAGGGTCTGTGAAAACCGCAAATCCTGATGATTACAAAAGGGAAGCTCTCTCGAAAGAGTTCACGTCTAAACTCCTGAATAACCACTAAGTACACGGAGTGGAGATTTTTTCCCCTTTAAATCAGAAGTTTGACTTAAAAAGTGATGATTTGCTCTAAGAATGATATATGATTTCCCAGCCTGGTGCTAACAGTTGGAAAGGAGTCTAATCCTAAACTGACAAGGCTTCTGTGTCATCTTTGCACACTTCACATTTCTTGCTCCTCGAGTCCACGTGTCAGTGTTAGTGTTATCATCGATATTTAGGCAGTCGTGAAGCTGACACTCTCGGTCGGCTCAGGTTTTGGAGTTCACTGGACTTTCTGTAGAGGGCAAACACAAGAAACCCTGTCTGGCATTTCTTGTTGGAAACTTGCGAGCTATTTTTGAAAGAATTATTTCATGTGAACTTGATAATCCTCAAAATAAAAATGAAAAAGGCTGGGGTGGGGCGCAGGTTTTAATTAAAATAGAACATCGATCAGTCTTCAAACAACGCTGACCATGGAAAAGAGTTGCGTCCAGAAAGGGAGACAATATTCCTAAAGCATTGTTTTCTCAGGGCAGAGCAAGTGAAGTGAATTCTCTAGCATATGGAATGAGATGAGGGGCACATATATTATTCTTTAAACAAGTCCTATTCCCGTTATTGTCTCTGAAAAGAAACAGATGAATGTGGTAGCGATCCCAGGTCTGTGTTCCTGTGCCCCTCTAATGGAAGAAATTGTAAAAATGCGGTGGAAAGTAGGTAAGAAAAGCACACACAAGATACAAAATGTAAAAGATGAACCATTTTTATGCCATCAGTTCATTATCTCAACCCTGCTTAATGTCCCTCTGTCTTAGACTAGGGGTCATCATTCTAGAGTTCTCAACTACAAGAAAACTATTATATTAAAATGCTCTCACAATGAATCCCATGGGATTGGGGAAAGCTATGTTGCAAATGGGATTTTGCACTGTGTGAATTGCCAATCCCAAAAGATCGTGAAATCCTGTGGCTAGGCACAGGTTCTACAATATGTGCATTTGTGAAAAGGGAATGTCATCACTACATAATATTTTTACCTTTGGCAAGATTTTTATAAAATTTCAGAGCATAACACACTCAAAAATACTTCTATAAGGGTGACAAAATTAAAGTGAAATCTCTCTGGGTGCCATGCCATCATGCATTTATTAATTTGTTTTAATATCATCTCTGTTTTATTTGTCCTGGAAAATAAATAAAAACTTGAAGTTGCTAGTCCTTTAAAGTCATTAATCTCTAGAAAGCAACAGTGTAGCAAATACTACCACGGGCATCAGAAAGGAAAAGATAAGAAAAAGGAGTAAAATTTAAAAGGATAGATGCCAGGGGAAAAAAAAAATGCAGGGAAGAAAATAATGGGAGATCAAAGTATCCTTTCTCTTTTTAGCTTCTGTTTTGGATATGAGCAGATGAGAAGGGTAAAGAAATTGATACGGAGAGAGAAACACATGGTGGAGAATAACTCAAGACCACAATACACAGAGCCACTTGTCCCAATTGAAATGTCACTTCACATATTAAAGGACAGAGGAAGCACAGAATTGCCCATATTAAATGGTTACTTTGTTACAAAGCGTTCACTAAAAGGAAAATTGGTTAAATTTGACCACATTATAGTTTGCTTTTTCAGAAACCCACTTTCAGAAACCCATTGAAGTCTGTTTTGCAACTAACATAATGGGCATGTGGAAACGCGTCTCCATCCACCAGGGGGCAGAAAGGAACCCTTTGCTTGGCCAGAGATCTTTGGACTTCAACTTTGATTTTGAATAGTTGTGATTTCCATAACCTTTTCACTGTCAGAGATCACTCACTAGGGACGGAGCCATATAGACTTCCCTAAGAACCCCCATAATTCGGCCTTATGCTCTGAACTTCACTTTACCCGTAAACTTACTTTCCGCTAAAGAGATGGAATGAAGGTGCTGGGTGTTACATTTGGTGGTCTTCATATCTCGGTGGATTTGTCTTTTGAGGTACAGGACGCGCTGTCCTCAGTGTCTGTAAGACTTGTTGCCACTCTTACAAGAACACAGAAACAGGACTATTGATGCTTTGAACGCCTACCATCTTGTACAGCCTTTTTTTTCACCGACATCATTCTCTAAAAAATGTCAAATTCTTTGTCCCTCTGAAGTCCTCAGAGGGTTTTGTTGGTGTGTTTGTTGTCGGTGGCGTGTACCTCATGTTTTGGTTGGGATGTGAGGAGCTTCTTGGGATGCCCAATGCCCTGGTGGGATATAAGGTCACCTTGTCCGGGACAGGGCACTCAGTGCTCATGGCCTTTCTCAATGGCAGAATCCAAGGAAGAGTAGCCATTTCAGGAGAAAAACTAACGGTTGGAAATAATTAAAGTAACTACAACTGATATACACTCAGGGGAGCCACAAAATGTAGTTTTCTATGCCCGTGCCAAAAATCTAGCTGAACTGAAATATAATCCCTCAGCATCTGAACAAGTAAAAAACAAAACAAAACAAAACATAAAAATCCAGAAAACAAAAACCTGACTCAGGAATGGTCATTGCAGTTGGTTGTTCTCCACATTTCTGAACAGTTTTCATCTGTTGACCAGCCCTAAATCCTACTTGCCATATGAAATCTGATGAGAGATCACATCCTTGAATGAATAGATATGGAATGGATTGTTTAATTAGCACATCTTGACAATTCCAGTTAAGGATTTGGCACTTAAAGAAAGCTAAAGCAATATTCAGTAGCACAAACACTATAGTGCAGAGAGATTTAAAAATAAATCATAATAAGAAACATAAAGCCCATTGAACTCCACTAAAAAGCTAAACCACATGGAGGTAGTCAGTCAAAAAATACAGCCCTTGGAATTTAGTCTAAAAATCTGCCAAGACAGCCATGTTTCTTGCTGAATCACATATGACATCACTGTGATCTTTGCAGAAGAAATAAAATAATAAAACAAATCCAGGTGATGTCAGAACCATCCTTATTTTCTTCAAAAACAAGATATAAAAACATGCTCTTTAGAATGTTGGTGATATTTTCTGCCAGCGATGGTCTCTTGTCTCGAGCTCTGACGCCCTGGGAGTGGACCCCATATGCATTCATTCATATTCCCTTTGTGGTCCATTATCTGTCCCTTGGAGGCTCTGGTGACAGAGCTGTTCCTTAATGACTTCCCGGGACATGCATGACATTGATTAGGGACATGTACTTGAACACCATGGTAAAATCCGCTGGTAAACACCACGGTCAAACGCATAATAAATAAATCCTCTGATAACATACACATAAGCAAGATGGCCAGTAGCTCAATCTTTTCTAAAATTATGTACTTAATAAAATGTTTACCTCATTCAGAGCTTCTCTATATGCCATTTTTAATCTCAATTCTATTGCTTCAATATTCTATCTTTATGAAAATATTTCTATTGCTTTTCTTACTCTGAAAGCTGTCCAGCTTTAAGATTTTGATCAATAGTAATTTTGGTTTTCTTCTAAAAATAACAAAGATGAGGTTCCGAGAGACCCCGCTTTTATGCCCAAACAAGGCTACTGATTGGGCACTCGTAGGCCATTTGGTTTGAGTTGCTTTTCCAGATGGATTGATGCTGATTATTTTACTTGTCTCTCACCTGGTCCTGCCTGGCCTCCCCTCTACTATTTTTTCCAACAATGATATGTATCGTGTTGACATTAGGCTCTGGAACAGACTGAAATAGGCCTAGCTTGAGAAGAATGTTCATGGCTGGGGCCCCAACAGCCCAGTTCTCTATATGAGGATCAAGCCATCCACAGGTGCCATATTATCTGATCTGAGCCTCTCCAAAAATATCATACTTTCACTGGGATCTCTATTAGATACTGCCAAATCATAAGGCGTCCCATTTCTTAAAGTTATCTATGTTGTCAAAAATTCGTCTGTGGAATTTTGAGAGGTAGTTTCTCCATGTGGAAGAACACAACAGGCATGTCAAACCCATTATAGTTCCCGGCGTCTAATTGCTTGCACACTGAAGCCACTAGGAACCGTCGCTGCAAGAGGCAGAAGTAAATCTGGCCTTCAGTGTCCTGTGACTACAATGAGCTCATAGCTCTGTTGGGGACTGACCTGTTCAGTTTTATGGTTCCAGAGGCATTCGTATATTATTTTGGGGTGCTGCTGGATTGTTGGTGTTGAAATCTTAAGTAGCTTAATATTCCCTGAATGAGACAAAATTGAAGAAACTCAGAAAAGGAAATGTTTCTTTGATCGAAAACACGGATCCAGCTTGAACTCTAGTAATGTAGTTCAACTATATAATAATAGAACCAAAGGTGATGTTCTGATGAAAGTCAGAAATTTACAAATCACATTCAGATACGGATTTTAGGGACACATCTTGGACTTTTTGACATGAAGGAAAGTGCAGGCACCATTTTAAGCTCTGTGTAAGTTAAAGATAAATGGCCCCAAATTCTATTTTAAGAAGAAAACCTGGTCAGCAAGAGCTCTGAGCATATGAACAACTTAACTATAATTCAGACAATAATAATACTGTCTTAGAATCAAGGAGGTGCTGTTATGAGAAGTTCTTTGCCAATGCTCAGCAGGCTAGGGTATTTTTCTAAATCTAGAAGTCAGATTTTAAAGGCATCTTGAAACTTTTTTCTGGATCTCACATCTAACTGCATTTTGCTTTTTCTGAGACTGTGGTGTGTCCAGCAGACTTGCTCAGCGCCCCCGACTCTTCCCTGATCACACCCTCATAACCAAAGGACTGTGCTTGAAATAACTAGCAGAGAGGCTCAGAAGCGATTATTAAAGTTCTAAACTATTGTTTATCCCATCTCTGCTTCTTCACTGTTCATCTTTTGAGTCTCCTGTGTCTTCCTTCAACAACATAGGATTTCTGAAGAAACAGTTCGCAGATTATCATCTGTAATTAACTTAAATGCAATGATTCGAGTACTCTCTTTTAATTTCTCTCCGTGGCATGATCAGCGACTCCATTAGTAATCAATATATTTAATAAGTGTGTGTGTGCATATTTGCTATCACAGACAGCCTTCTAAGCAACATACCGCGCAACTCCGGCCGTTTCCAAATCTTGATTATTTAAACAAAAGCAGATTTTAACTCTGCAAATCTTCACCAAGATTTCCAACAACCCAAGTAAACAAAACAAAACAAAACAAAAACAAAGGCAAATGGTTATTTGGTTTCAATCTAACACGGGCATCTCTCTGGCCTTAATAATTTCCCTCCGTTGATTTTCCATTAAAAAAGGAGGTGGTGAGACAATCCAACGTGGATATTTATAAAACTTTAGAACCTTGTTTGATCGCATGTTCATCAGTTTATACTGCTTTAATCCATTCGGATCCTGGTATTATTTATGATACAAATCTCTCTGTAACCTAGTTTAATTTGGCAGCTGGGGCTGTGAACGCTACCTGCATTTCTTGGGGGTCTCCCTCCTGTCGGGAATTTCGTCTTCAGATGCACTGATAAAATGTTGATTGCTTAGAAAACAAAGTTGCAATATTCATCACTTTGTGAGCAACATGACAAATTACAGAGCATTGTTGTTTAAATTAAATGTTAAAGCAGGTTAGTCCAGACATTTATAATGGCGCATGTAATTAGCCCAAACACCGATGAAATATCAACAGATTAACCGTTTTTGAAGAAAAAAAACAAAACAAAACAGAGTAATATTCAAAATACTCCAGTATGAGCACTTGGGCCTTTATACAAATGATGTCACATAGTCTGGGAGGCTTTGTCATGTTCAGTAAATTAGCATGGCCTAACCACAGCAGAAAATTTCCTTGAGCTGCAATAAAGACTAAGTGCTTTCAGACTCCCATGATCCTTTGTAGTCATCATTTTAAAGCACTGCCTTAGTGAGCTAAACCTGTAAAGTTTTCTTTTGAGCGGCTGTGAGTTGATTAGATCTATTTCAGCCTCGTAGTGGTAATAGGCTCCTCTCTGCGAAACTGCTTACCCTCTGGTCCCCTGGCAGCTGGAGAGACTGGAATTAATCAGGTCTGCTGGGGACTTCCTCAGCGTCTCTGCAGGCCAGCGACTCTGGAATCATTTACCACAGAATCTGACTGTCAACTCTTTGTCATTTAGGCTTTTGATTACGCTTTCTTTCTCTCTCTCGTTTTCTTTCTTTCCTTTTTTTTTTTTCCCAGAAAAAAAAAAAAAAGGAAAAAGATGACAGATTATCCTAATGAAAAATTTTCCTAGTTACTTATACAGGTATCTGTGATCACCTTTGATCTGTCCTTTAAAACGTAGAGGCATATGCTAAGATATGCGAAGACCTGCTATTAAAATCAACTTTTTTTTCTTATTAAAAGATATATATCCAGCCAAAAGAAAGGCAGACACTCATAGGTGCCTTGTCTTTTGATCTGAAGAAGGATATATTTGGAGATCTCACTTTGAAGGACCTTTATGATTTCCTTCAGCAGCATTCCAGAAAACGCTCTGCCGTGTCTCCAGCTCAAATTTGTCTGTTTCAACATGTGCAGAATTACTACTTAAAACACAAAGCGTATTAGCATTCATGGCAAAACACTTCCAAGTACCCATTGAAATTACAAAGAAACAGATTCAAGTCCACATAAAAATCTATGAGTCTAATTTCGGTATTTGATTTTCTTAGATGCAAATATCTTGATAATTGAGTTGCATGATTTTATGCTTAAAATTCAAAAAAAAAATGCCCATAATGTCATAACAAAAATAAACCACCCAAATCCAAGTACAATTTTACATTAAGAATTTTTATCCAGGGGCAACTTTTTCTTCAATTTAGCAACTAAGAATATTTTCTCTTATTTCAGCATTCTAATTGTTTGACAGGGTACTCTTTCTGAGGGAAACATATACCCAACAGAGTAAAGACATTTAAATATCTTCTCTAGGGTATAACCATAATAATTATATGTAAATGCTGGGACTTAATGTTTCTAAAATTGTGATACATAATATTCTAGGATAAATGTAATCCCCCTAAAAGTATTTTTGCAAACAATATTTTCTTTCACCTAATTGGTATGAAGGCTGTAATGAGTCAAACAGAGAAACACTGTATATTGTAAATGCCAAGATGGAATGAATACATCGGTATCACGTAGCCCATACCAACAAAGGTGTTACTGAAACAGACAACAGACTAAATGTGTTTACCTTCTGACATGAATGTCCTGCTTTCTGTATGAATTTTCAGAGCCCTGCCCCAAGTTTCGACCAAGGAATTGTGAATTACGTAGGGCTCCCGGGCCCTCTATAGAATGTAACTTTCTCATTTGTTCTTTTGACACTGTTTATGTCTGGTTGAGCCCCATACAGACATAAATACAGCACAGATTTGAGGGCGCACTGGATGTGTACGTTTGGTGGGTGGAGAGTGTGCACCTAAACTTTCTCTCAGGAGGGGAGGGGACGAGCGCTCAATGGCGGCCGCCTAGAATAAACAACGCTGAAGGCCCATAGCTGATTTACTTTGCTCGGACATTCGGGGCTTATGTAGTTTCGAGAATTACATTATCCTTTTATTTTATTATTTTTTAAAGATTTTATTTATGTGTTTGACAGAGAGAGACACAGCGAGAGAGGAACCACAAGCAGGGGGAGCGGGAGAGGGAGGAGCAGGCTTCCCGCGGAGCAGGGAGCCCGATGCGGGGCTCGATCCCAGGACCCTGGGACCATGACCTGAGCCGAAGGCAGACGCTTACCCACTGAGCCACCCAGGTGCCCCTACATTATCCTTTTAAAATAAAGGGATTCAGGCCTTACTTCAGACCCAGCCGACTGAGACGGGTTGACAGAGCTTTAGCTCCCTGGCCTGCCCTCTTTCTCCCCAGTCTCCTTTCTGTTATCCCTCTCTGTGGTCATGGGCTGGGGCTCCTACTCCGGCTGCCACCTCCTTGCTTTCTTCTCTTTGGGTGGGCAGGATGCCCAGGTGCCTCCGGAGGATCTTCACCTACGTTGCTCATTAGCCACCCTTCAGTAGGAAAAACCATGCTGCCGCGATGTTCTCTGCGGCCTCGTGGTCCCCATAGGGCCTGGGGACGGTCATTTCTCGGCTGCTCTCAGGTGTCCCAGACATCAGGGCTATAAAGGGATGTTGCTAGGATAATTTGGCATTGCCCCTTCCAACAATGCAGCAGGCACTTGGCAAAATTCAATGAGGGAGAGACAGAGAGAGAGAGGGAGGTTGAGGGAGAGAGAGAGAGAGGGAGAGAGAGAAGCGCACTGCTCACTAATTGAGCTATTTAACAGACTGCAGAGCCACCTGGAAAGCAGCCAATCATTACTCAGTGTCTTAATAGTATAGAGACTCTTGAATCATTCCAAGTAAGAAGTTTCACATATTTGTTTGTTTGTTTTATTTTCGTTTGTCTTTTGGGGTGGTGCGGAAGAGGGGCGGTTGGGAACGGGCATAGAAGGAGGGGGGGATAAAGGAGGGAAAACTGTGGAGCGTATGTAAATCCAGATACTGAAGTATGAAAAGCCAGCATGTGTGCTCAGACGGGCGAGAAAATAATTCACAATGGGGGAAAAAAAAAAAAAGTTGGGAATTTTACCCAACTCTAATTGTCTTTACAAAGTTTCTTTCTTTTTTCCCTTTGAGTGGGTCACCACCCGCCATAGTGGGATGTTTAGTTCTTTGGTCACTTTCTGAGTGGGCACTGACCTGTCTTGAACTTTCCCTGCCGGGAGGCCCCTTTATTAGGGCTGCGCACTCAGGCCATGATGGTTTGCTTTGGGAACCGCCCTTGGATTAGGAGGATTTGTTGATTGGCAAGATGGCTGGAGTGGGAAGACTCTGCCAACGCATACCCCTCTTTTCTTTCCGTACTTGGCTCTCCATATCCCTTTTCCTGGAAGCTTCTGGGACGGCTCCCTCTCAATTTTCTCCTTTCAACCCTTTGTATGCACATTTTACCTCAGTGGGTTCACATGACATATATTTCCATTCATTGATTTCTTTTTGAGTCATCGGTGTCTGCTTGATCTTGATCGAATGGAAGCCTGCTCTGTGTGGGAATCACATCCTCCAATTCTTTTCATTTTTTTGCTGCAACACTTTCTCTAATACTCTGTGGGCTTGAAAGCATTGATGAAGGTTTGTTTACTGAACTGCTGTGGAGAATGGTAGCTGTCAGATGAAGCTTCCATTTTGTTGAAATCTTGGCCAAGCCGTTAACATTCTCTGCGCCTCATTTTATCAATATTAAGAATAACCGCAATGATGCATTTTCAAATGTTCTATGAAAATTAATGGATAATTAACGGCGACAGTGCAAGATAGTGATTAAGAGGGCTGGCTCTGGAGCCAGGCTGCCTGGTTTGAATCCTGGATCTGTACTGACTAACTGTTCAATAATTATAATGCTCTAAATTTACCATTCAGTGTAAGGCTTAACAGTTATTGAATGTTTACTCTGTGCCAGCCACCGTGACAAGCACTTTATAAGCATTCTTTTGCTACATCACCATGGCACCCCAAAGAAATGGATAGAGCCATTATTCCCATTTTGCGCACGAGGAAGGTCAAGTGCCTAACGTAGTGCTTGACATATAGGAGGTACTGGATAATGGTGCAACGAAAGCCATTTGATGAATTCAAAGTTTGCCAAAAGCCGAAATTAAAAGAGAGGCCCCACTCATGTCTCCCTTCTCCAGTCTTCACCGGCTGATTCCCAGGTCTGCGCTGGAGGCAGCAACGCGAGCCTGGTACAATGTATATTCAGCCCTGAGCACAGTTTACAGTGACGGCAGAAATAAACAGAGTGGAGCCTGCCTCGTGTTCTCGCCAACTCCACCTCCCCTGCACACCACATTCCTATCTGAACGGCCCAGCCAAGGGCCCGTAAAAGGGTTTTACCACTGAGATTGGCTTCTCCTCAAACTGTCATAACTATTGCCAAGTGTTGCTGTCAAATAGTGGCACATCTTTTCCCTTTTAGGATTCTGAGATTTTTCTATGGCTTAAAAAAAAAAAAAAAAAGTACGTTTGTATCTGTATGTGTTGTTTGTGTTTCTCTGTGTCGTGTGTGTTCTCAGACACTGGAGGTGACTGATGTTTTGGTCTAATTTGTAAATGATTGTATCAGTAATGGGACTTGTCTGAATGCTGAAGACATACTATAGATGCGTCTAGAATTTAGTGAGCACTTGATGTACCTTAGAAACTCTCAAAAAGTATTTCCCGTAATTTAGTATTTTTGTTGCACGGCCCACTTGTAAATATTACAATATTTATATTTTAAACTTAAGGGACGTTTTTATTTTTATTATTAAAAGTAGATACAATGTCATCTTTTTTATTTCCAGATCGCTTGGTTCAGTTTTCTGAAATTTTTTTTTTTTAAAGATTTTATTTATTTATTTGAGACAGAGAGAATGAGAGAGAGAGAGAGCACATGAGAGGGGGGAGGGTCAGAGGGAGAAGCGGGCTCCCTGCCAACTAAGCCACCCAGGCGCCCAAGTTTTCTGAAATTTTTAAGATAGCCAATATAAGATCTTTTAAGATTGAAACTGTTTTAAGATTCAAACTCGGGGCGCCTGGGTGGCTCAGCCGTTAAGCGTCTGCCTTCAGCTCAGGTCATGGTCCCAGGGTCCTGGGATCGAGCCCCGCATCGGGCTCCCTGCTCCGCGGGAGGCCTGCTTCTCCCTCTCCCACTCCCCCTGCTTGTGTTCCTGCTCTCGCTGTGTCTCTCTCTGTCAAATAAATAAATAAAATCTTTAAAAAAAAAAAGATTCAAACTCATTAAAAACAAAAAAACAAAAAACCAACTCATTCCCACTTTGATTATTTTAAAAAAATTCCCAAGATTCCAAGGTAGTTAGGATGGTCACGCAATAGTTGGATGGGGCATTCTTGATTACTTTTGATATTTTCAAACAAAGACATTTTCTGGAATAATTGTATCTTCCACTTATGGAACACTTATTATTTCATTAAGTCCTAATAAAAGTCGGGAGAAGAGGTAAAACCCCCCATTTTACAGATGAGGACAATGAAGCGAAGAGAAAGAGTTCCTTCTGGGCCCCATGGTGGGTGGTGGGTGAGGGGCAGAGCCCGCTTCACCAATGGGATGTGGGCTCTGTAACCGTTCCGCCATCCGGCATCCTGGTTTCCCAGTGAAAGCCTAAAAGCTCATACCTTGTGTACAAACAAGCCCCGGGGGCCCAGTTACCGCTTCCAGGCAAAATGCAGGACACTGGTTAAATCTCAGTTTTAGACAAACGACAAGTAATTTTTCAGCAGTATGTTTAGCAGCGCGCTGCATGCAACATATACTAAAAAATTCTTCATTGCTTATCTAAAATTCAAATTTCACTGGGTGTCTTGTATTTCTATTTGCTACACTGGCAAACTTAGCCAGAATGTACTCAGAAAGGGAGTACTTAGCAAAGCCAAGGGTCTCCGTCTCTGCCTCCTTGAATCTCTCTCTTGGCATTAAGGGGTCTGAGAGGTTCTTGCTTTCTTTCCTGGTTACCCTCTGGAGCCTGGATTTTTCTTCCCAGCCTGTGCTTACTTGCTGTGATGAAGCCTCTGGATGCTCCAGATGTCAAACACAGCCTCTCTGCAGCTGGAAGCCACAGAAGGCCTGGCCATCGCTGCTGACACCCTTACCTTCCAGAACGCCTGCTCTGGCGGGTACGGTACCCTGGCTGTCATGCAAATGATTCTCCTGCTGCAGGTGTTGCATTATCAGAGCCCGTGGAGATTTAGCGAAGCTGCTCGGGTGGATTCTTACTTTGCAGCCCTAGGTTTTGGCCAGGAGTCACTGAGATCTGAGCTGGAGAAGCACTTGAGTATTTTTTTTTTTTAATTTTATTTTATTATGTTCTGTTAATCACCATACATCACATCATTAGTTTTTGATGTAGTGTTCCATGATTCATTGTTTGTGCATAACACCCAGTGCTCCATGCAGAACGTGCCCTCTTTAATACCCATCACCAGGCTAACCCATCCTCCAACCCCCCTCCCCTCTAGAACCCTCCGTTTGTTTTTCAGAGTCCATCGTCTCTCATGGTTCGTCTCCCCCTCTGGTTTCCCCCCCTTCATTCTTCCCCTCCTGCTATCTTCTTCTTTTTTTTTTTTTAACATATAATGTATTATTTGTTTCAGAGGTACAGGCCTGTGATTCAACAGTCTTACACAATTCACAGCGCTCACCATAGCCCATACCCTCCCCAATGTCTATCACTCAGCCACCCCACCCCCCCAACCCCCACCACTCCAGCAACCCTTGGTTTGTTTCCTGAGATTAAGAATTCCTCATATCAGTGAGGTCACATGATACATGTCTTTCTCTGACTGACTTATTTCGCTCAGCATAATACCCTCTAGTTCCATCCACGTCGTTGCAAATGGCAAGATCTCATTTTTTTAGAAGCACTTGAGTATTAAGCACCACGCTCAGCTCAGATGACCCTGTCCTTCCAGCACATGCAGAAGACACCTTCCCACCGGCTTCCCTGGCTTTTGTGTCTGTAACTTCCACCTGCCAGCCCCACAGCTGCGCCTGCGCATATCTGTGTGTGGTGAGCCGCAGTGTAGGCTCCGTCTGAGTTCCCCTACAGACTGCCCACGCTTCATCTCGCGGTGCTCTTCCCTACCTTACTGAGCAAGGGCATTGCTTGGTTGGGGAGATCACTTATGATTCATTGGGATTTTTTTTTTTTCTTCAAATTAAAAGTTGGATATGACTCTCTGAGGTGCCGACTGTAACTGGCAAATAAAGGAGGCTGCTCAATAGAGTGCACAAGGTGACAGGCCCGGTTGTAAATCAAACCCTGGCAGTTAGCACCTGCGTGACATCAGACAAGTGAAATCACTGGGCGCTCTGGCTGCACCCCCATGGGATCAGGATCCCTAGCCGTTCCTGAGACTTTGGGATAAAGGACATTCTTGACTTGATCCAAACTGTCAGCTATTCCATCAGAGATGATTAAATTCCTGAGAAGCCATAACATCCTTCATTTTGCAATCATGAGACATCCCCCGGTCACAGTCGCCCGAAGTCCCACCTCGGTTTACTTGAGACCTCAAGGCTGGCCATCTCCTGGTGGTGTTTAGGACCACGTCCTGGGATGAGTACCAGTGTGTTGCGTGGGCAAGAACATAGCTGTAGAGGTGGGTCTGGATTCAATCCAAACTATAGACCTTTCGGCAACCCCATGCCATTGGGCAACTGCTTTATTTTATTTTTTTTTAAGATTTTATTTATTTATTCGAAGGGCAACTTCTGACGCTCAGTTTCCTCACCCGTAAACTCTAAATAATGGTTACTTTGTAAACCCTGTGTGCCAGTCTATCCTCGAGCTTCAATCACAGCAGGGATTAAAGGTGTTCCAATGCTATCATGATCAGGGTTATTATTATTAGCATACCAGCATAAGCATATGGCTGCTTAAGTATACGTGACCAGGTCTTTTATATAGGTTGTTATATTCTTTAGAGCTGCATGGGCCCTGGGTAGCCCGAGCCTCATGTGACTCTTGAGCACTTGAAATGTTATGTACTGTCTATGTACAGTTCTCACTAGATTTTGAAGGCATAGCAGGACAATAGTAATTTAAAGTATCTCAACAAATGGTGATCATTTGAAAACACTGGCTGGAATAAAATATAGCATTAAAGTTAATTTCAGCCATGCATTTTTACTCCTTTTGAATGCGGCTGCTAGCACGTGGAAAATTACAGATATGGTTCACCTGTATGCTTGTGTTATGTTTCCACAGGACTGCGCTGCTCTAGGGAATTCCAGGGTTGAGGCTTCAGTGGAGTTCTTTTCATTTCATTGTATTTTTTTTTTCCCTTTCTCTCTGTAGTCTAGAGTGACTTTGTCCTGTACAATATGTGTTTTTTTTTTTTTTTAATTCTTCCCACCCTACTAAACAGAAGTTTAGGCTACCCAGGGTGAGATATGTAGAAGTAACCAAAATAAATGATGAGAAAAGAATTTGACCCGTGAAGAGATGTTCAATGTTACTTTGAAATATTGGCAAAGCTCTTAACCAGGCCCAATGAGTGTACAGCCGGACTAATTTTTGGTTCTGATACAGCTAGAAACTTTCATTTATCACACGTTGTCAGTTTGGGATCTTAGAGTACATTCCAGCTCAAAATTAAAACTTTCAGTGTAAAACTTTCATTGTAAAAGACAAATGGAAAAGTATACCAAACAAGATGATAACACCTGGACATTTGCTGAAATCTTTGAAGAGTTTTAGAATTGACTCAGCTACTGAATTTTTTGCAGAAAAAGAATCGAATATAGCATAGGTATAACTGTGTGATTCCTAATTAAAATAGTCAAGGGCTGCACTTGTGAGCCAAGATCCAATACTTTCTCCAGTTTTATAGAAAGGTGGAAAAAAACCTGAAAAAGCTGATGTTCCAGTCCCAAGTGGAAAAATTCCTGATATAGACTACATAGTGTAAGTAGGTGCTAAAATTTCCCGTTATTTACCAGGAATGTGAAATTCTGAGGAAGCATTTTTAAATATAAACAGGAACACTACCATCATTTTTCTGCTTCACCTCTTTGCTCTATGCAATCCTGTTGGATTGCCCTTTTAAAGATTAATCAAAGTCTGCATTTACAATTGGCTTAAGACTGTCACTATAATTCTGAGCTCATGTAATGTGATAGGAATTCATTTGATTAAAACAAAATTAAAATGTGCACAGTCCACAATAGCAGACTACCGTTGCAGGCTTCTTAGTGCCGTGGCTGGTGTTGAAAGACGTGCAGGGGTGTGGTTTCAAATTAGAGAGGAGATCTTGCCAATTAGTAGATGTCAACGTTAAGTGGTGGTGGCTGGGTATTCTCCTGGAACATCTGATACTCTCTTGATAACCGAGTTTTATTAAGAAGCATGAAAAAAAGGAAAGGTAAAATAGTTTTGAGAAGCCTGGCTCTTTTACTCCCTGACACTCCAGCCCCAAGGAGTGGGTCCAGTTCTGTTATACCTTTCCTTCTTTTTCATTTCCTAGGAGCAGGGGTGGGGGAGGCAGCTCCTCTGAGGTTGGGACAGAGCAGTGGAATAAATGTGTCAGAGATATTCTTACATACATGGTTGGTTCTGCCACTTCTTAATAAATAGAGGATGGTATCTGGCTGTATAAGTTGTATTATTTATCACACGTTGTCAGTTTGGGATCTTAGAGTACATTCCAGCTCAAAATTAAAAGTCTACTCATCATCTTGTTGATGTACTTTGGAAAATCATTAGCACCATTTATCAAATAGTCACAGTTCTCCTTTTGGGCACATGGTAGAATTGCATTTGCTTACCTCCTTAAATTAGGTATTATACAAGGTTCTCCAGAGAAGCAGAACCAAAATGTTTGTGTGTGTGTGTACAACACATACATGTACACACATAAAAAAATTATTGGAAGGAATTTATTATAAGGAATTGACTCATATGATCACGGGGGCTGACAAGAACCAAGATCTGTAGGCTGAGTCAGTAAGCTCTAGACCCAGGAAACGCTGGTGGTATAGTTCCAATCCTGAAACTAGCAGCTTGAGACCCAGGAAGAGCTGATGTTTCAGTTTGAGTCTGAAGGCAAGAAAAAGCTGATGTTCCAGTCCCAAGGCAATCAGGAGGAATTCTCTCTTACTGGGGAGAAGGCCCCTCTCTGTTCTATTCAGGCCCTCAGGTGATTAGATGAAGCCTACCCACATCAGGGCGAGCAATCTGCTTTACTCAGTCTACTGATTTAAATATTAATCTTATCCAAAAACACCCTCACAGACACTCTCACGCTAATGTTTGACCAAATATCTGGTACCCTGTGGCCTAGGCATGCAAAATTAATCATCACAGGCATGGCCATGCCTCTGCCAGTAATTATCTCACTTGGGGAGAGAACTTTTCAGAGCTAGCGTGCAATTTACCACATTCGAGTTTTCATACCTAGGTGATTGTGGAGGAAAATGTCTCTGTGAATTTTCCAAGAGCCTGGATCCTCAAGTGTCTATGATAAGCAAAGCCTCCCTGCTGTCTTTGCATTAGATATGTAATGTGTATGAGAAATAAAGCTTTTTTTTTTTATTAGTCCACAAAAATTTGGGAGTTATTTGTCACAGCAGCAAAATATTACTTATTCTGACTAACACAACGTTGTTGTATAAAACATGAGAAGCCAAGTCAGAAGCTGCTGAATCAGAACTAGAAGATTCAAATCCTCTCTATGTGAAATGCTAAGAGGTACCCAGACTGTACCTAGCATTGTTCCTAGAAGGGCAAGAACATGTGTAGCTCTGGAATCAAACCCATATACGAGGGAAGTTACAGTCTTTGCAGGACACCTACTTTGACTCTTCACTTATCTTGGCTTACATTTTCTGCCCTTGTTATATTTTCTTTCACTCAAAGTTATTTCTACAATGGACACAGATTTAAATAATCTAATTGTCTTCCGGCGATCTGTGTTGCTTTTCAAGGGCTGTATTTGGGGTCATAGTTTCTTCATTGAGTTTCGATAGGAAGTAATAGACACATCCAGGTGCCTGGATAGAGCAGGTGGGATTCTGATGGGATGAATGTGCTGTGATCTAATGGCCTAAAAAGCAGTCAGTGATACATCTTGGCAAGCAAGCGAGTGGAAGCAATGGTTCCCGCCATGGAATCAGAGCACACATTGTTCTTTGCCCAGCACCAGAATGAATGCATCTGGACTAAGTACATATCTGATTGATTATGTGTGGGAATGCCCTAAATCATAATCTCTCCCCTCTGTAAAGCAGTGACAACAATCAAGTGTATATATTTTCAAAGCATCCTTTAGAGAAAGACTTTGGAACCTGCTCACCTGTGTTGTACATTCTCAGGGTGGACTAACCAGGGAACTGTGGGAGCCCAGGTCTAGGTGATGGCTTATTCAAGGCCTGAGTTTAGTGCTGAATTTATCTGCTAGCTGAGCCAAATGTGTGGTAGAAATCATTCGATCCTTCCATTTGCCAGATTCCTGAGGGAAATCATGTCGTAAAACATCCAAGAATTTTTTACACGGGTGTTGCTCTCTAAATATAAAATCATGGATCCCACACTTGTTAATTGTTCTGAATATTAGCAGTTTAAATGGAAGGCGGTGAGCAAAAACTACCTACTCCAAAATAATTAGTGGTCCAACAAGCATTGCCCATGTGGAACTAAATCTGGGGGAATCTCAGGTCTCAAACTGCTACTTAAGTGCCTATGGGCTAAAAGTTGCAAAATTGAATGGGTGGGTAAGTATGGTCATTAAAATTTAAGTAGATGAAAATTGGATAATTGCATACTGCTTTTCATCCTGACACACATTGTATTACAAGTTACTGTGTAGAACCGTCTTCTTGGGAAATAAATAGATGAGATGATTAAAACAGTGACTATTTCTAAATCCTATCAGGGAGAGGAGAGCAATTGAACCACATTCTTTCACTGCTCCATGTAATACCCAACGCAGGGGCCAACACGTGACAGGCACTCAATAAATATTTGTTGAATCTATTAATGTATGAATGTAAACAAAAATCTTATCTTTCCATTAAAATTGAAGTGAGTACAATGGATGAAATTATTTTAAAATATAGCCCAGAATCCAACACAAATCATCTCAATTTAGCTCGTAATGAGCATGAAGAGTCCATTGTTGCTATTAGTTTGCAAAATTTGTTTAACAATCATGAGATAGTTGGGAGTATTTGTGGTCTGTTCCCTAGGTTGCACTAATGGAAAAACAATAATATTCTCCATTGCATGCATGTATTTGGCACTCTTTCTCTGAAGGGCTTGAAATATCATTTTTGGGGTGCATTTTGAAATGCTAAGGAACATGTCTGGGCTATAAAATCCAAATCAGGCTTTCCTTTTTAGCTTCAATCTAAAGAAAGTAATTCAACATTTAATATACATGCCTCTCAAATCTTCCAGGGCCTGCGAATGTTGGAGATTGTTTATGTAGTATATGCCGTTTAATGCTCAATAAGTGCTTTCAGATTGAGAGATTAGTGAAAGGACTCAAAGTAGTAAGTCCATTCAGTTGTGATTGTCTACATGATCTGCAGAAGGTAAGAAAATAAAACCCTCCCATGGCAGGGTGGGTGAAAGATGAGTAATAATAGTGTTTATTTATTTGTTTATTTATTTATTTATTTTTAAAGATTTTATTTATTTATTTGAGAGAGAAAGTGAGTGAGAGAGAGAGTAGGAGAAGGAGGAGGGTTAGAGGGAGAAGCAGACTAGCTGCTGAGTGGGGAGCCTGATGTGGGGTTCCATCCTGGGACCCCGGGATCATGACCTGAGCAGATGCTTAACTGACTGAGCCAGGCACCCCTGGGTAATGAGTAATAATAGTGATTAAAATAGATGAGTAATAATAGTGATTAAAAACTTGACATTCCAATTAAAAAACTAATTCCTCGAAGAGGGAGGAAGACATACCAAGGGATTTTTTTTTTGAAAAGAGAATCTTTAGAAATGAATAGGTACATGAAAAGATGCTCAATATCACTCATAATCAGGGAAATGCAAATCAAAACCACAATGAGATAGCACCTCACACTAGTCAGCATGGCTAGTATCAAAAAGACAAGAAATAACAAGTGTTGGTGAGGATGTGGAGAAAAAGGAACTCTTGTGCACTGTTGGTGGGAATGCACACTGGTGCAGCCACTGTGGAAGACAGGATGGAGGTTCCTCAGAAAGTTAAAAATAGAACTACCTTATGATTCAGCAATTGCACTTCTGGGTATTTACCCAAAGAAAACAAAAACACCAATTTGAAAAGATACATGCACCCCTGTGTTTAATGCAGCCTTATTTACAATAGTCAAGATATGGACGCAACCCAAGTGTCCATCAACAGATGAATAGATAAAGAAGATGTGGTGTGTATGTATGTATATATATACACATATATATAATGAAATATTACTCAGCCATAAAAAAGAATGAGATCTTGCTATTTTCAACAACATGGATGGACCTAGAGAGTCTTCTGCTAAGTGAAATAGGTCAGACAGAGAAAGACAAATACCATATGGTTTCACTCATATGTGTAGTTTAAAAAACAAAACAGACAAAGTAAAAGAGACAAACAAAAAATAGACTCTTAAATACAGAAAACAAACTGGTGGTTGCCAGAGAGGAGGGGCATGGAGGATGAGTGAAACAGATAAAGGGGATTAAGAGTACACTTACAGTGATGAACACTGAGTAATGCATAGAATTGTTGAATCGTATTGTACACCTGAAACTAATACAACACTGTATGTTAATTACACTTCAATTAAAAAGAGAGAGAGAGAGAGAGAGAGAGAGTGTGTGTCTCTGGTGTGACCAAAGAATTCTGCCAAAAAGTTGGAGAAGACCTAATGGCTCCTTCTGTGCTTCTTTTTCTGGAACAACTTTTCCCTTCTTCACCTCTGTGGAGGTCAACGCTACAGTGAGCTCTGTCCAGGCTTCAGTTTTGCCTTCCTGATGAGGAACCACTAGGACACCTTTTCCCTGAACAGCACCCCACTGCCCCTCCAGGATTCATGCAACTGGGGGGTGACCTGACAATTTCCCTGGGAATAGAGTTCAATTCCTGGGTGGACCTCAATTTTCGCCTCTGCTCTTATATGTTCCATGAAGAAACTTGCCATTATCTACAGTCCTAACTGTTGAGAGGTGGGCCTAAACGACATATTCTCTGCTATGTTCAAAGTCACAGATGCCCTGTTGGCATTGGGATTAACCTTGTTTCCAGGCTTCCTCATTTCTCCCGGTCAGCATACTGGGGGTAGATCTGCTTCTCTTCCTCTGCTGGCGTGGCTTCCAGCTCATTTGATGAATGAGTCAAAACCCTAAAGCAGAGAGCAGTGCCTGGTACAAAGGAAGCACTGACAGAAGCTGGCTCTCATTATTACAAATGACATCATACGCCAGAGAGTATTTTTTTTCCCTACTTTCTCCAAAAAATACTGAAGCTATCTACAAGATGGGCCATATTGCTATCAGCTTAGAGCCTAATAGCACACGTAATATATTTCAAAACATTTACTTTGTCACATCCTTGCTACCCACAGCAATTCACAAAGGCAACCTTCCTTCATCCAAATTCAGCTTCAAGTTTCAGTTATTACCAAGGTCACTGTTAGACATTCATAATGACCCTGGGTTACCAGGAGAAGCATTAATCTAATTCATGATTTCATACCTGGCTATTATTTATTGACTACTTACTATATGTTAGTACCCAAACCTAATCTTTACAAGTTTTTAGTTGACTCTATTTTGGATGGGGTTGGGAGGCAGCCAGGACTGGGTCTCGGGTGGGACCAGTGACTTCAGCCAACTATCCTCTCCCTTAGTTTATCTGTCTGTGGTCTCCTCACTTCATCCTTATTTCCCGGAATTTTGATATTCAATTTAAGATAAAAAGCACCCTTCCATTCTGTCTTCCCAGCAATACAGCATGGACAGCTTTGAGTACTCTTCTTAGATTTGGTGGTTATTCCACTGTTTTTCTTCATCGACCCAACAACATTTCTGTCTCTCTTTCCTTGACCATTTGGACTGCTCCTCAGGGGCAGGTCTCCGCACTGTCAACCTTGAAGTTCTGGTACCAACCAGCCCAGTGCGTCTTTCCTATGACAACCCCCAATCATCCTTTGGGTCTCAGCTCAGTATCTCCTCCCTATGGAGATCTTCCCTAAACCCTAAAACTAAAGTAGGGCCCCCTATTGAACACTCTCAGAGCACTCTTTACTTTCCTTTTAAGGCGCTGTCTAAGACTTGAGGGTAAATATTGGCGCTGTGAACACCACTATTCGAGAGCATCTCCCCACTCCACCAGAGGCTGCAGGAGTAGCGGGGCTGCAATTGCTTTGTCCCTCACTGAATGACTGGCACTGGGCAGAATACACGGCCCTGGAATGGGGGTCTGAGCAGGCTCCCTGAGGTAGGGAGAAACAGCCTGTGGCTCGAGGGAGGGTCACCAGCAGCTGTGTGAGGGGTCTTCATGGGAGTGGGGAGTGGGACAGCCATTGTTTGAGAGACTGCAAAAAGAGCAGGAGAGCTGGCACTGGAAAGGGAGGAGAGGGGAGCAGGGTGGAGTCCCACGGGCCCACGGGCAGCAGAGCCATGGTGATATCAGTGGCTGAATTTCATTCCATCGAGCTTTAACTTCATGTCAAGGAACTGCTACTTTCAGATGAATTCCCACATAGTCCCATGTTATTGTTTATAATTCCCATTTTACAGATGTGGACACTGAGGCAAAAATGGTAGAATGAGGATTGAAAACCAGTGACTCCATCACTTCCCTAACTCCCTCTTGACCGGGGCACCTGGATATGAGTCGTCGGCATTCAGATGGGAGTCAAAGCCCAGGGAGAGGGTAAAATCTCCTAGGAGGATATAGATCAAGAAGACCAAAGGACCAAGTCCGATTCCTGAGGAATTTAAGATTTAGAAATGGGGTGGAGGAGGCACCAGGAAGTGAAGCCACAGAGGAGCAGAGAACAAGAAGAAAACCAGGAGAGACAGACATAAAGACGCAGAGAGAAGAGAAGCGCTCTGATGGAGTGGTCCCACACGTGTCTCAATAGATAAGTAAGTTGAATATGAAGAAGTGTCCGTCAGCTTTAGGGACATGAAAATCACTAGTGACCTCATGCATCTGATATTTTCAAAATTCATCATACTGAGATGCTTGCAAACATTTACCTTGAGACTTTTATTCTCTAGATTTCGAATTTTAGAGCATATCAAATTCTAAAATGGTAATTACTTAACGTACACTGGTATTCTGTTTTCATTTTATCATGCATCCCACTTATAAGCTGAATATACTTATGCACTTAAATAAGATTTTCTTCTGACTAAATTGCCAATCTCCTGAGAAAAATCTGATAAACTAAATTTTAATTAATCTCCGTTATGCTCCTCTCATCTTTCCTCAAATGAATTAATTTTTTCCCATAGCAACTTAATACCTAGTTCACTTAAACACTAAGTTTTACTTTAGGCCCTTCCTTGTTTCTTACATTTTCTCTGCATTAATTTTTTTCCCCAAAAGGTCACATTTTTAACATAGGTGCTTCTTTCTTAAGATCTGGATGGTGTTCTACTTTTCTCTATTTTTTACATTTAATTAATTCATTGAGGAAATATTTATTAAGCACCTTCTAGGTGCTGGGTCTTGGAGCACAAAGATTAAGAAGACACAATTCTTGGCATTAATACTGACAACCAAGTAAAGAGGAGAGATACCTGAGTGGGTAGTTGTAATATAATGGCTAAAACAGGGACACTGGGTCTTAGAGAAGTTTCTAATCCCACCAGAGAAGCTGATGCTGGGTGCCATGTCTTTGCACTTTCTTTCTTTTTCTTTTTTTCTTTCTTTCTTTCTTTCTTTCTTTCTTTCTTTCTTTCTTTCTT